>NC_135234.1:755968598-756273717 GCF_051348905.1 Ranitomeya variabilis | reverse complement strand
CCAGAAGTGAATGGCAAAATTATAGACGGCAAAATGGGTTGTGCTTTTACTGTGGTGACTCAGCTCATGTTATCTCAGCATGCTCTAAGCGCAAAAAAAAGGTTGATAAATCTGTCACCATCGGTACTTTACAGCCTAAGTTCATTTTGTCTGTTACCCTGATTTGTTCCCTGTCATCTTACCCGGTTATGGCTTTTGTAGATTCAGGTGCTGCCCTGAGTCTGATGGATTTGTCATTTGCCAGGCGCTGTGGTTTTGTTTTGGAGCCTTTAAAATTCCCTATTCCACTAAGGGGAATTGATGCTACACCATTGGCTACGAATAAACCTCAGTACTGGACACAAGCGACCATGTGCATGACTCCTGTTCATCAGGAGGTGATTTGCTTTCTTGTACTGCATAATTTGCATGATGTTGTCGTGTTGGGTCTGCCATGGTTGCAGACTCATAATCCAGTCCTGGATTGGAAAGCAATGTCTGTGTCAAGTTGGGGTTGTCAGGGAATTCATGGCAACGCTCCTGTGGTGTCAATTGCTTCATCCACTCCTTCTGAAGTCCCTGCGTTTTAGTCAGACTACCAGGATGTATTTGATGAGCCCAAACTCAGTTCTCTACCTCCTCATAGGGATTGTGATTGTGCTATAAATTTGATTCCTGGTAGTAAGTTTCCTAAGGGACGACTTTTCAATTTGTCAGTGCCGGAGCATGCTGCCATGCGGAGTTATATAAAGGAGTCTTTGGAGAAAGGACTTATTCGCCCCTCCTCCTCCCCTCTTGGTGCGGGGTTCTTTTTTGTGGCTAAGAAGGATGGTTCCCTGAGACCTTGTATTGATTATCGCCTTCTAAATAAAATCACGGTCAAATTTCAGTATCCTTTGCCATTGTTATCTGATCTGTTTGCTCGCATTAATGGGTCTAGTTGGTTCACCAAGATAGATCTTCGTGGTGCGTATAACCTTGTGCGTATTAAGCAGGGTGATGAATGGAAAGCTGCATTTAATACGCCCGAAGGCCATTTTGAGTACTTGGTGATGCCTTTTGGACTTTCTAACGCTCCTTCTGTCTTTCAGTCCTTTATGCACGACATCTTCCGCGAATATCTGGATAAATTTATGATTGTGTATCTGGATGATATTCTGTTTTTTTCTGATGATTGGGAGTCCCATGTTAAGCAGGTCAGGATGGTGTTTCAGGTCCTGCGTGCCAATGCTTTATTTGTGAAAGGCTCAAAATGTCTTTTTGGAGTCCAGAAGGTTTCTTTTTTGGGTTTCATTTTTTCTCCTTCTACTATTGAGATGGACCCAGTCAAGGTTCAGGCTATTCATGACTGGACGCAGCCTACATCTGTTAAGAGTCTTCAGAAGTTCTTGGGTTTTGCTCATTTTTATCGTCGCTTCATCGCTAATTTTTCTGGTGTTGTTAAGCCTTTGACGGATTTGACCAAGAAAGGTTCTAATGTTACTAATTGGTCTCCTGCGGCTGTGGAGGCCTTTCGGGAGCTGAAGCGCCGGTTTTCTTCGGCTCCGGTCTTATGTCAGCCAGATGTCTCTCTTCCTTTCCAGGTCGAGGTTGATGCTTCCGAGATTGGAGCGGGGGCTGTTTTGTCGCAGAGAAGCTCCGATGGCTCTGTGATGAAGCCATGTGCTTTCTTTTCAAGAAAGTTTTCGCCTGCCGAGCGGAATTATGATGTCGGTAATCGGGAGTTGTTGGCTATGAAGTGGGCATTTGAGGAGTGGCGACATTGGCTCGAGGGAGCTAAGCATCGTGTGGTGGTCTTGACTGATCACAAGAATCTAATTTATCTCGAGTCGGCCAAGCGGCTGAATCCTAGACAGGCTCGTTGGTCGTTGTTTTTCTCTCGTTTTGATTTCGTGGTCTCGTACCTGCCTGGTTCGAAGAATGTAAAGGCTGATGCTCTTTCTAGGAGTTTTGTGTCTGACTCTCCTGGAGATTCAGAGCCGGCTGGTATCCTCAGAGAAGGGATGATTTTGTCTGCCATCTCCCCAGATTTGCGACGAGTGCTGCAGGAGTTTCAGGCGGATAGACCTGACCGTTGTCCACCGGAGAGACTGTTTGTCCCGGATAGATGGACCAGTAGAGTTATTTCCGAGGTTCATTCTTCGGTGTTGGCGGGCCATCCTGGAATATTTGGTACCAGAGATTTGGTGGCCAGGTCCTTTTGGTGGCCTTCCTTGTCGCGGCAAGTGCGTTCCTTTGTGCAGTCTTGTGGAATTTGTGCTCGGGCTAAGCCTTGCTGTTCTCGTGCCAGTGGTTTGCTGTTACCTTTGCCTGTCCCGAAGAGGCCTTGGACGCACATTTCCATGGATTTTATTTCAGATCTCCCTGTCTCTCAGAGAATGTCTGTCATCTGGGTGGTGTGTGATTGTTTTTCTAAGATGGTCCATTTGGTGCCCTTGCCTAAGTTGCCTTCCTCCTCCGAGTTGGTTCCGCTGTTTTTTCAAAATGTGGTTCGTTTGCACGGGATCCCTGAAAATATTGTTTCCGACAGAGGATCCCAGTTTGTGTCTAGATTTTGGCGGACCTTTTGTGCTAAAATGGGCATTGATTTGTCTTTTTCGTCGGCCTTCCATCCTCAGACGAATGGCCAAACCGAGCGAACTAATCAGACCTTGGAAACCTATTTAAGATGTTTTGTTTCTGCTGATCAGGACGACTGGGTGACTTTTTTGCCATTGGCCGACTTTGCCCTTAATAATTGGCTAGTTCTGCTACTTTGGTTTCTCCTTTTTTTTGTAATTCGGGGTTTCATCCTCGTTTTTCCTCGGGTCAGGTGGAGCCTTCTGACTGTCCTGGAGTGGATGTTGTGGTGGATAGGTTGCATCAGATTTGGAATCATGTGGTGGACAATTTGAAGCTGTCACAAGAGAAGGCTCAGCGCTTTGCCAACCGCCGTCGCTGTGTGGGTCCCCGACTTCGCGTTGGGGACTTGGTGTGGTTGTCTTCTCGCTTTGTTCCTATGAAGATCTCCTCTCCTAAGTTCAAGCCTCGGTTTATCGGTCCTTATAAGATTTTGGAAGTCCTTAACCCTGTGTCATTTTGTTTGGACCTCCCAGCATCGTTTGCTATTCATAATGTGTTCCATCGGTCGTTGTTGCGGAGGTATGTGGTGCCTGTGGTTCCTCCGGTTGAGCCTCCTGCCCCTGTGCTGGTTGAGGGAGAATTGGAATACGTGGTGGAGAAGATCTTGGATTCTCGTATTTCTAGACGGAGGCTTCAGTATTTGGTTAAGTGGAAGGGCTATGGTCAGGAGTATAATTCCTGGGTTGTCGCCTCTGATGTTCATGCGGCCGATTTGGTTCGTGCCTTCCATGTGGCTCACCCTGATCGCCCTGGGGGTTTTGATGAGGGTTCGGTGACCCCTCCTCAAGGGGGGGGTACTGTTGTGAACTCTGTTTTCAGGCTCCCTCTTGTGGTCACAGGTGGTATTGTGTGACTTTTGTTTTGGGCTCCCCCTGGTGGCTTTGTTTGTTATCCTGTGGGTCTGTGGCTGGATCAGCTGCCTCGTTATTCACTTGGGAGTTTCCTATTTAGCTCTGTTTCACTTCTACTTGTTGCCGGCTGTCAATGTATTCAGTGCTATTCTGATTACTCCTGATTATCTTCGGTTTAAGTCTCTTCAGGAGAAGCTAAGTTCTGTTTAATTATTTTTTGCTCATCAGTCTGCAATATGATTTCTGTGTATGATGAGTTTAGTCCAGCTTGCTAATATGTGATTTCTTGCTGCTGGTAAGCTCTGGGGTACAGAGTTGCTTCTCCCGCACCGTTAGTTGGTGCGGGGGCTCGAGCAATCTCTGCGTGGATATTTTGAATAGGGTTTTTAATTGACCGCACAGTTCCCTTTCTATTTTCTGCTATCTAGTGTTAGCGGGCCTCATTTGCTAAATCTAATTTCATCTCTGCGTTTGTGCTTTCCCCTTAACTCACCGCTAACATTTGTGGGGGGCTATTCTATATCTTTGGGGTCATTTCACTGAGGCAAGTGAGGACTTTCATTCCCTCTAGGAATAGTCAGTTTCTCAGGCCGTGAAGAGACGTTTAGGATTTTCAGGTAACGTTCCACGGCTACCTATAGTTGTGTGCGGATAGGATCAGGTTGCGGTCAATTCAGTTACCACTTCCCCAGAGTTTGTAGTCTGTTTAGTTACTTAGCTAGTCCGACTTGCGATCCTTGCCACTAGGATCATAACAAGGACCCCACTGACCATAAGAACTTACACTCTACAGGAGAGAGAGGACCCCACTGACCATAAGAGCTTACACTCTACAGGAGAGAGAGGGCCCCACTGACGATAAGAGCTTACACTCTACAGGAGAGAGAGAGGACCCCACTGACCATAAGACCTTACACTACAGGAGAGATAGCGATAGGATCCCAGCGACCATAAGAGATTACACTCTACACGAGAGAGAGAGAAGACCCCACTGATCATAAGAGCTTACACTCTACAGGAGAGAGAGGACCCCACTGACCATAAGAACTTACACTCTACAGGAGAGAGGACCCCACTGACCATAAGAGATTACACTCTACAGGAGAGAGAGGACCCCGCTGACCATAAAAGCTTATACTCTACAGGAGAGAGGACCCCACTGACCATAAGAGATTACACTCTACAGGAGAGAGAGGACCCCGCTGACCATAAAAGCTTATACTCTACAGGAGAGAGGACCCCACTGACCATAAGAGATTACACTCTACAGGAGAGAGAGGACCCCGCTGACCATAAAAGCTTATACTCTACAGGAGAGAGAGAAAGATAGATTACGGCGGCGCGCTGCAGCTTCTCTGTGCCGGCTGTCAGCTTGACAGTCGGCACAGAGAACAGCTGACTCCCAGACCGGGGGCGGCAGAATGCAGCCACCGGGGGAGACACTATGTACCGCCACATTAGGCGGCCCGACTGCACCCCCCTGCGGGCAGCGCCCTGGGCACATGCCCCGGCTGCCCCGCCTAGATACGCCACTGCTGCAGAGTTTGTATGTTCTCTCTGTGTTTGCGTGGGCTTCCTCCGTGTTCTCCAGTTTCCTCCCATATTCCAAAGACACACTGATAGGGAATTTAGATTATGAGCCCCATTGGGGGCAGCGATGATAATGTGTGCAAACTGTAAAGCGCTGCAGAATATGTTAGCGCTATATAAAAATAAAGATTATTATTTTGTCAATCGGTTCTCAAAGTGTTGCATGCATATCACCAACCATAGGTACTGACGAAAATAGGTACTGACGAAACTGCAGGTAGGCGATGAAACACATGTCGAGGTATTAGTAATATACACATTTTTCCCATCATGTCAATAGGCAACGTAGCATGATATCCAATATTGTATATAAGATTCCTATGATCTGCTAATATTAGTGGTGATATGCATGGCTATAGTTCATCTTACTTCTATTCTGGGCCACAGGTTTCATATATTGTGATAGACAATTATTGTAATCTTTTCATATCATCATTATTATTAGGGCACTGTAATTTTACACCAAACAGTCTTTTGTACTCTCTTTGCATATTATTCTATGATATAATTACTGCATTGCTATATTATTATTATTATTCATTTTTATAGCGTCATTTATTATCAAACTATTTAGGTATATGTATAATTTATAGCATTGTAATGGTTCACTGCATAAACATTTTCTTTTGCTATTACTGTATGTAGTGACATTAAGTCATTCTATACCTATTATATGCTACATATTATCTACATTGGGATGATTGCTATATTACTGCTATCGTGGGAGGCATAGCTATACAATTTTTTTCTGTCTCCTTGCCATGTGTAAATGATTCTTCTGTTCCTGTAAATTTTTATAAGATGCTACATCTATCTTAGAATTAATAATATAATTAGTAATATTAATTATTATATAATATTTATTAATTATAATATAAATAAATAATATCAGGGCTTCATTGTTCATATGATAACACTACCGAATGTTCATGAAAAATGAAACAGTAGACAATGAAATTAATAATTGTCTATCTAACAACTATCCTAATTAATTCTGGGCACCATGGGGGTGGAGCACATTTTGCTGGTCCCTCCCCTGCTTATGACATTTATTAACTCTATAGTACAGAGAAAAATCCAGCCTTCTTCAACCCCTGGCAAAAAATCCTCAGAATTGAGTGATTCCATAATTTTTCTTCTTGATTTCTTTTAGTGTTTCTTAACCCCTTAGTGACAGACCCAATTTGGTACTTAATGACCGAGCCAATTTTTACAATTCTGACCAGTGTCACTTTAAGAGGTTATAACTCTGGAACGCTTTATCGGATCCCACTGATTCTGAGATTGTTTTTTCGTGACATATTGTACTTCAAGTTACTGGTAACATTTCTTCGATATTACTTGTGATTATTTATGAAAAAAATGGAAATATGGCGAAAATTTTTAAAATTTTGCAATTTTCAAACTTTGTATTTTTATGCCCTTAAATCCGAGAGATATGTCACAAAAAATAGTTAATAAATAACATTTTCCACATGTCTACTTTACATTAGCACAATTTTGGAAACAATTTTTTTTTTTGTTAGGGAGTTATAAGGGTTAAAAGTTGACCAGCAATTTCTCATTTTTACAACACCATTTTTTTTTAGGGACCACATCTCATTTGAAGTCATTTTGAGGGGTTTATATGATAGAAAATAACCAAGTGTGACACCATTCTAAAAACTGCACCCCTCAAGCTGCTCAAAACCACATTCAAGAAGTTTATTAACCCTTTACGTACTTCACAGGAACTGAAACAATGTGGAAGAAGAAAATGAACATTTAACTTTTTTTTGCAAACATTTTACTTCAGAACCATTTTTTTTAATTTTCACAAGTGTAAAAACAGAAATTTAACCACAAATTTTGTTGTGCAATTTTTCCTGAGTACGCCGATACCCCATATGTGGGGGTAAACCACTGTTTGGGCGCACCGCAGAGCTTGGAAGTGAAGGAGCACCGTTTGACTTTTTCAATGCAGAATTGGCTGGAATTGAGATCGGATGCCATGTCGCGTTTGGAGAGCCGCTGATGTGCCTAAACAGTGGAAACCCCCCACAAGTGATACCATTTTGGAAACTAGACCCCTTAAGGAACTTATCTAGATATTCGGTGAGCACTTTGAACCCCCAAGTGCTTCACAGAAGTTTATAACATAAAGCCGTGAAAATAAAAAATCGCATTTTTTCTACAAAAATGATCTTTTTGCCCCCAAATTTTTATTTTCACAAGGGTAACAGGAGAAATTAGACCACAAAAGTTGTTGTGCAATTTCTCCTGAGTACGTCAATACCCCATATGTGGGGGTAAACCACTGTTTGGGCGCACCGCAGAGCTTGGAAGAGAAGGAGTGTCGTTTTACTTTTTCAATGTAGAATTGGCTGGAATTGAGATCGGACGCCATGTCACGTTTGGAGAGCCGCTGATGTGCCTAAACAGTGGAGACCCCCACAAATGACACCATTTTGGAAACTAGACCCCTTAAGGAACTTATCTAGATGTGTGGTGAGCACTTTAAACCCCCAGGTGCTTCACAGAAGTTTATAACGTAGAGCCGAGAAAATAAAAAAATCGCATTTTTTCTACAAAAATGATCTTTTTGCCTCCAAATTTTTATTTTACCAAGGGTAACAGGAGAAAATGGACACCAGAAGTTGTTGTACAATTTGTCTTGAGTACGCCGACACCCCGTATGTGGGGGTAAACCACTGTTTGGGTGCATGGCTGAGCTCGGAAGCAAAGGAGCGCCATTTGACTTTTCAATGCAAAATTGACTGGAATTGAGATCGACGCCATGTCGCGTTTGGAGAGCCCCTGATGTGCCTAAACAGTAGAAACCCCCCAAAAGTGACCCCATTTTGGAAACTAGACCCCCCATGGAACTTATCTAGATGTGTAGTGAGAACTTTGAATGCCCAAGTGCATCACAGAAGTTTATAATGCAGAGTCGTGAAAATAAAAAATATTTTTTTTTTAACAATAAAGATTTTTTAGCCCCCAAGTTTTTATTTTCACAAGGGTAAAAGAGAAATTGGACCCCAAAACTTGTTGTCCAATTTGTCCTGAGTATGCTGGTACCCCATATGTGGGGGTAAACCACTGCTTGGGCGCACGGCAGAGCTCGGAAGGGAAGGAGCGCCATTTTGGAATGCAGACTTTGATAGAATTCTCTGCGGGCGTTATGTTGCGTTTGCAGACCCCTAATGTACCTAAACAGTAGAAACTCCCAACAAGTGACCCCATTTTGGAAAATAGACGCCCCAAGGAACTTATCTAGATATGTGGTGAGAACTTTGAATGCCCAAGTGCTTCACAGAAGTTTATAATGCATAGTAGTGAAAATAAAAAATATTTTTTTTTCCCACAAAAAAGATTTTTTAGCCCCCAAATTTTTATTTTCACAAGGGTAACAAGAGAAATTGGACCCCAAAAGTTGTTGTCCAATTTGTCCTGAGTATGCTGGTACCCAATATGTGGGGGTAAACCACTGTTTGGGCGCACGGCAGAGCTCGGAAGAGAAGGAGCGCCATTTTGGAATTCAGACTTTGATAGAATTGTCTGTGGGTGTTATGTTGCGTTTGCAGAGCCCCTGATGTACCTAAACAGTAGAAACCCCCCACAAGTGACCAAATTTTGGAAACTAGACCCCCTAAGGAACTTATCTAGATATGTGGTGAGAACTTTGAATGCTCAAGTGCTTCACAGAAGTTTATAATGCAGAGTAGTGAAAATAAAAAAATATTTTTTTTTCCCACAAAAAAGATTTTAGCCCCCAAGTTTTTATTTTCACAAGGGTAACAGGAGAAATTGGACCCCAAAAGTTGTTGTCCAATTTATCCCGAGTACGCTCATGCCCCATATGTGGGGGTAAACTACTGTTTGGGCGCACGGCAGAGCTCAGAAGGGAGGGAGCACCATTTGACTTTTTTAGCGCAAAATTGGCTGTCGTGTTTGGAGACCCCCCTGATGTACCTAAACAGTGGAAACCCCCAAATTATAACTCCAACCCTAACTCCAACACACCCCTAACCCTAATCCTTAACCCGATCCATAATCCTAATCACAACCCTAACGATAATCACAACCCTAACCCCAAAACAGCCCTAATCTCAACCCTAACCATAACCCTAATCAAAACCCTAAATCCAACACACCCCTAACCCTAATCCCAAACGTAACCCTAATCCCAACCCTAATCCAAACCCTAATCCCAACTCTAACCCTAACTTTAGCCCCAACCCTAACTTTAGCCCCAACCCTAACCATAACTTTAGCCCCGTCGTCACAAAAAAAGTTCAATGTAACCTTTTTTTTGTACGTCGCGTCCGCCATTTCCGCGCATGCGTGGCCGTAACTCTGCCCCCTCCTCCCCAAGACATAGACTGGGCAGCGGATGCATTGAAAAACTGCATCCGCTGCCCACGTTGTGCACAATTTTCACAACGTGCGTCGGTACGTCGGGCCGACGCATTGCGACCGCCCCGTACCGACGCAAGTGTGATAGAAGCCTAAGGCTACTTTCACACTAGCGTCGTACTCGGCCCATCGCAGTGTGCCGGGCCGACGTACCGACGCTAGCGTTGTAAGCGCCGCACAACGGGTGCAGCTGATGCTGTTTTTTCAACGCATCCGCTGCCCCATTGTGAGGGGAGGCGGGGGCGGAGTTCCGGCCGCGCATGCGCGGTCGGAAATGGCGGACACGTTGCACAAAAAAGTTACATGTAGCTTTTTTTGTGCCGACGGTCCGCCAAAGCACGACGCATCCGTCGCACGACGGATGCGACATGTGGCAATCCGTCGCAATGTGTCGCTAATGCAAGCCAATGGAGAAAAAACGCATCCTGCAAGCACTTTTGCAGGATGCGTTTTTTCTCCGACGCATTGCGACGGAAGCCAAAAAACGCTAGTGTGAAAGTAGCCTAACCCTAACCCTAGCCCTAACCCTAACCCTAAATTTAGCCCCAACCCTAACCCTAGCCCTAACCCTAACCCTAGCCCTAACTCTAGCCCTAACCCTAGCCCTAACCCTAACCCTAACCCTAACCCTAACTCTAACTCTAACCCTAACCCTAACCCTAACCCTAATTT
Organism: Ranitomeya variabilis; assembly: GCF_051348905.1. Taxonomy (NCBI): domain Eukaryota; kingdom Metazoa; phylum Chordata; class Amphibia; order Anura; family Dendrobatidae; genus Ranitomeya; species Ranitomeya variabilis. Next base: position 756,263,605 of record NC_135234.1, on the reverse strand, counting down.
TAGCCCCAACTCGTCTTCTCCTGCCGGCCGGCAGATGGCAGCAGATGGCGGGCGCACTGCGCATGCGCCCGCCATAAGGAAAAAGCCGGCTGGCAGGAGAAGACAGAAGAGGACCCAGGGACACCGGGTGAGTATGTTAGGGTCCCCGAATCCCCCTATTTCTCTGTCCTCTGATGTGTGATCACATCAGAGGACAGAGAAATACAGATCGCTTTTTTTTTTTTTTTGCGGTCGCCGGTAAACTGTTAATTACCGGCGATCGCAAAACAGGGGTCGGTGCAAACCGACCCCGATCATGTTCTTTGGGGTCTCGGCTACCCCCGGCAGCCGAGACCCCAAAGATCTTCCGGGTGCCGGGCGGCGGGCGTACTGCGCGTGCGCCCGCCATTTTTTCCCGGAAAAAAGATGGCGGCGCCCATGGGGACCCACGAGGAGCACCGGGGGAGGTAGGTAAGTATCGGGGGGCTATTGGGGGCCATCGGGGACCCTATTTCTCTGTCCTCCGATGTGCGATCACATCGGAGGACAGAGAAATTAAACGGCACATCGCGTTTTTTTTTTTGTTGCGACCGCCGGTAAACGGTTAATTCCCGTCGATCGCAACTCGGGGGTCGGTAAAAAACCCCCGAACCATGTTCTCTGGGGTCTCGGCTACCCTCGGCAACCGAGACCCCAGAGAAAATCCGACTCTGGGGGGCGCTATTCACTTTTTCCACAGCGCCGTTAATTAACGGCGCTGTGGTTTAAGTACCCTTAGCGGCCGCCGTTAAAAGGCGTATCGGCGGTCGTTAAGGGGTTAAAGCCAGAAAGTTGCCATTCGAAATGACTTTAGTTTTGTGCCATGTCTGTGATCTGCTTTTTTTCTACAAAATTAAACAACTGAATGACCATCCTCCAATGCCGGTGATTCCATAATTTTTGCCAGGGGTTGTAGTAGTACACAATGTACCATCCAATCACGGAGCTACAGCAATCTTATTTTATTATTATTATTATTATTATTATTATTTATTGTTATAGCGCCATTTATTCCATGGCGCTTTACAAGTGAGGAGGGGTATACATAATAAAAACAAGTACAATAATCTTGAACAATACAAGTCATAACTGGTACAGTAGGAGAGAGGACCCTGCCCGCGAAGGCTCACAATCTACATTATTTTAAGGCTTTCTGAGATTTGTAGATTATAGATTAAAATATATTTTCTAATTCCTTAGGTTAGGTTATTTATAGAGTTTTTCAATGTAAAATCAAGTTTCCAAATTATGATTATTATTATGTATATAAATGATTATCCATGATTCATTCTTATTTCCTCAAAGGCATGTAGAAGTAGAAAATAACAGAATCAGCTTACTCACCTTCTCCGGGTCTAGCATCACCTGTTTTGCCGCTACCACTGACTTTGCTGACAGGCTGTATTGGTGACGATGTACACAATCCATCATAATGTCACTGCCACTACCTATCAGCAAAATCTGAGGACCGAGGCACATAGGTAGCACCGGACCTGTCCAGGTGAATATAGGTGTGGTTTGTTCTTTACTATATCTGCAAGTCTATGGGGAAATAAGAATTAATCTTGGACAACCCCTTTGACCTGACTCTTGTATATTATGCCAGCAATGGACAGGCTATGCCAAAAGTCAGACTGTCTTTATGGCATTTCCTGAAGAAGGAGTCCTGGTGACTTCGAAACGTGTAAAATAAACCACCATCATCCTTTAACCGTATTTTGTATTCTGAGTTGTCTGGCAGCGCGGATATAATCCACTATCTCCCTGGATAATAGCTGTAATCCATCTCGAGCTGGTCATATGCTTAGCTTCATGTTTAATTGCGAGCAGAATCTGTTAAATAGGCACAGAAGCGGGATGGATCTTTGTGAAGTCCTCAAAGTCTTGGAAAATGCACAATTGTCAGACATAAATGCCCACTTTTCAGGTGCTGTGTACGGAAGCTGACCAGAATACTGATGGAGTGTTCAAGCTGGCACTCAATGACTGGCATCTGCTGCTCACAAAGCTTTGCCAGTATGTGCAGTGTGGAGTTCCAGCTTGGGATCACATCACACACCAGCCAGTGAGCTGACACTTGATGCGGTGCTGCACCACTGGCAGAGCGGCAGCAGCTGTAGCTGACTTTTGAAAATGAGTGCTGACGTGGTGTACCTTGACCTGAAGCTCTGGCAAATCTGGGTATGTTTTTAGAAACCTCTGAAGTGCCAAGTTGAGCACATGTGCCAAGCATGATATTTGTGTGAGCTTGCCTGTGTCAACAAGCCTAAACTGCAACATTTCCACAGCAAGCAGCCTGGAAATGTGCCCGTTTAGTCTTCGATCCTGTGGGTGGGTGGAAACTTTCTCTTTCGCTTCAAGGCCTGGGGTAGGGACAGCTGAACTCTGTGCTGGGACATGGATTTGGAAGTGCCTGTTGATAGTTTGTCAGAATGTGCAAGGAACGGTGCAGGGCGGGAGGCATCTGCAGCAGTGTCACAGGGGAAGAGGCAGTGGTGTCACCTGCTGGCAATGCTGGCATTAATCGTTGACCCAGGTGTTCGGCTCACCGAGTCGGATGCTTAGATGACATGTGTCTGATCATGCTGGTAGTGTTTAGTTTCTTAGTGGTAAGGCCCCTGCTGGTCTTGGCATGGCACAGGATGAAAATTACCATTCTCTTTAAAAAAGGGCCAGACTGGGTAACACCCAACTCTTCGCCGGAGATATTCAGGATTGTCCTTGCGCTGCAGAACAGTTGTCCGCCTTCTTCCTCTGATCACTCAACTGCCTCTTCCTGCCTGTTTCGGAGCTGCCGATCCCTCACCTTCAGCGCTGCTGGCCTCGATCTGCATGCCAGATTCCCAGGTTGGATTGGTGACTTTGTCATCCACCACCTCATCTTCCTCCACCGCACCCTGGTCGTCCTGACTTCTTAACTTAACAACAACCTGACTTATCAGCAATTGTGTCTCATCCTAATTTCCGTTCTTAGACAAAATTTGCCATTTCACACCATCATTTTCTTGCGGCCGTGGCTGCTCTAAAGGTACCGTCACACTAAACGATATTGCTAGCGATCCGTGACGTTGCAGCGTCCTGGCTAGCGATATCGTTTAGTTTGACACGCAGCAGCGATCAGGATCCTGCTGTGATGTCGCTGGTCGCTGAATAAAGTTCAGAACTTTATTTGGTCGTCCGATCACCGTGTATCGTTGTGTTTGACAGCAAAAGCAAAGATACCAGCGATATTTTACACTGGTAACCAGGGTAAACATCGGGTTACTAAGCGCAGGGCCGTGCTTAGTAACCCGATGTTTACCCTGGTTACCAGCGTAAAATGTAAAAAAAACAAACAGTACATACTCACCATCTGATGTCCGTCAGGTCCCCCGGCGTCCGCTTCCCACACTGACTGAGCGCCGCAAAGTGAAAGTGAAACTGTACAGCGGCGCTCAGTCAGAGCAGGAAGCAGACGGCAAGGGACCTGACGGACATCAGATGGTGAGTATGTACTGTTTGTTTTTTTTGGTAACCAGGGTAAACATCGGGTTACTAAGCGTGGCCCTGCGCTTAGCAACCCGATGTTTACCCTGGTTACCCGAGGACCTCGGCATCGTTGGTCGCTGGAGAGCGGTCTGTGTGACAGCTCTCCAGCGATCAAACAGCGACTCTGCAGCGATCGGCATCGTTGTCGCTATCACTGCAGCGTCGCTTAATGTGACGGTACCTTAAGTTGTGTGCATCACTGAACAGTGCCTCCTCTTGTTTCTCTTGGACCATGCAGGGTGAGAGTCCACAATCAAGAAATTACATTGTAAAGAGCTTCTCGGAGTGTCTTAGTGTGGGAGCACTAGTCTTTTGGGACTCATCATGGTGGAAGAAAGGAGGATCTGAGTGATGATTTAGTGATCCAAACATATGGCTGGTGAGACTGGGCTGTGTGGAAAACTGGATGGTGCTGCCAAGCATGCAGGAAGCATTATCTGCTATCCAACCGACCACCTGTTCGCCTTGCTCTGGCTTTAGAAGTGGTGTACTGTGCCTCCCTGCAAAGTGGGACAGGAACCTATATGTTGTGGATGGTCATGATTATTGTGCTCCAGCAACGGGTATAGTCACACCAACCCCACTTCCTTGGTATCTACCTGCACTATCATCACCACCACCACTTGTCTTACACATTTTCTAATTGCTAGGTCTCTTGAAACCAAGCTTATTTTTAATTTAAAAAAAAAAACCTGGTCACCTGCAGCAGTCAAGGCATTTTTTTTTAGTTTAATACTACCATTATGTACCACGAATCATGCAAAACTCTATGGATGAGTAATTGAATACAGAAACATTTTTCAATAATATAACATTGAACATTGAACATTGTTATATAACATTGAATTGTAACAGAGGGCACGTAATAGTATATGGATGAGTAATTGAATACAGAAAAATGTTTTAAGGTTTTTTTGAAGTGTTATATAACTCCAGAAATGTTTCACAAAACACCTAATACTCTATGGATGACAATATAGTCAATGTTTTCGCCCAAAAAATAAAGATGTGGTCAACTGCAGCAGCTATATATTTAGCAACAGACTGAAAAGCCCTAATGCCTGCCTCGACACTTCATTCAGCCACTTTTCCTGCTCCTGCAGCTCTCTCTACCTAGACTAAATGCAGATTGTATTTGATACAAACAGCAAACCATAATATTTGCCCTTACAAAGGATGTTAGTATGATGGTTCTGTTTCAGCACCAGTATCAACAATATAGGCCTCTGATTTCTTATACTGTGTACACACAGCCCTGGGCTCTCTCCCTCCAATAACAACTGTCACAGAGCTGTGTAATAGCTTCAGTGTGCCGAGCCTGGCGGCACCTGTCCTTTTATAACCCGTGATGATGTCATACGGCCAGCCAATCACCATAATGCCACTACCAAGATGGTTGCGGCATTACAGTGGCGCACAGGCAATCCCTGCATGGTTATTGGCTGTGAAATAGGCACCAAACATGTGGGGCGGGGAGTTTGAAATCAAGCAGTGGATAATGCTTGCCGAGCACCCACATACTCGAGTGATATCCGAGTATCACTGAGCACATTTGCTCATCCCTATTCATCAGTGCAGCCCAGGCCTGTAGCACGAGGCATTTTGATGGACTTAGGTTGTATGTTTCTGGAATATGGCAACTATATGGGTTCTATATGAACCTTCTATGGGTTCATACCGAACTGTACGGGTTGGTAGAAGTAAATAAAAATCAATACGATATTAAGATAATTGACCTTGCAAAACTGAATTCTGTCATATCAGAGGGTCCCGTACTTATCACTAAACATCTGTGTGGGTTATTTGCTGCTATTAGCATTCAGATTCTGATGCTTCTCGGAGGGTTTCATTCTCTCATTATTTCTGAAACTTTACTGACATCTAATGGCTGGGTTCTGGATGAAACAAAACAGGGATAGTAAAAATACCAACTCCCTTTTTTATGCTCTTTCCTGAAGTCTAAACATTTCACAACAGTTTATTTTAATTTAGGATAGTTTTGTATTTTTTATGTTTTGTTTTATATTTTTAGTGCCGTATTTTGGACCAAGTTTTCACCTTTAACCACCAATAGTACATTGAGCCATTACATAAATTTCAAGCTTTTCACCCTGAATTTTTGGGCAATGATGAACATTTATTACACCGTATTTGCAACTGATATAAAAAATTATTTGTAAATAGGAGCAAGAGGTGGTGAATGTGCAAGTGGAGCAGCATTTAGGAACGGTGGCAGTATGCACCTTTTTAGATACTGGACAGCAAAACCAAAATTTATAGAAAATTATAAAGAATTATAAAATGATAATAAATATTGCAGTGGAAACAGAAGCTCAGTATAAAGGAATAGTGATGAAAAGATAAAACTAGTAGTCAATAACTGCATAGCAAAAAGGCAATTCCATTTCCAAGATAAATGTACCTTGCCTAGGTTAGAACCCATATGTATGGAGGTACTGGTGGATAGGGCCAGAAACTTGCCAGATATCCTCCAAACATGTTCCGCAAGACATTATTGGACTTTGTCTATAAAAAAAATGAAGAATATCACAACATCTTCTCTCACCTATAAACGGTGATAGGAAGTGAATAGCACTTATGAAAAAAAAAACTCTCAAGAGAAAAATTAAAAGTAAGTGAAGAGATGTTATGAGTCTTTTGACGATGTGTTAAAGGCCATAAGAGGTGGATTTAGAAAGAAAGATGCTTAAAGACTTCAGTGATGCTGAGATAATGTCTCAATGCTAAAATGTTGCTCCTTTGAACAACAAGAATACTAAAAAGTGGGGTCGGCTTGGGGCTGCCGTCACACTAGCAGTATTTGGTCAGTATTTTACATCAGTATTTGTAGCCAAAACCAGGAGTGGAACAAGTAGAGGAAAAGTATAATAGAAACATATGCACCACTTCTGCATTTATCACCCACTCCTGGTTTTGGCTTACAAATACTGATGTAAAATACTGACCAAATACTGCTAGTGTGACGACAGCCTTAGGGGGGTAAGAAACCTGGACAATTACAACTGAGCCCCCACTCCACCAGGGGCACACAGGCTGTGGTGTGCTGCTAATAGCGGCAAACCACATGGCCACTATGGGGTCTGTGCAGGGCCGTATTTAGGGTTTCTGCTGCCCTAGGCACTTTTAGTGCTGCCTCCCCCTTTGGTGAGTATGACACTATCGGCAGTGACTTTGGCAAGAATCACTGATGTGAAAGTCGCCTTTTGCAGCAGATCCGTCAGTTTTTCTGCATGTGCCACGTAATGGATCACTTACAGCAACACTGCGTTCGGCCTCATTCATTCCCTATGAGATTTGCAGCACTTGCCATGATCTGGTAAATGCGGTATCATACCTCCCAACTTTTGAAGAAGGGAAGGAGGTATAAAGTTTGCGGCGCAAATTTTAGGCCATGCTTTTGACCACACCCATTTCACAACTAGTCACACCCATATCCACGTCTCAAACACAGCCATTTAGCACTGCTGATCACACTGTTTTATATACAATAATTATAAACGAAAAAATATGGCCACAGTGCTCCATACCGTATAATGGCCACACATGATGCTCCATACTGTATAACGGCCACACATGATGCTCCATATTGTACAATGGCCACACATGATGCTCAATACTGTATAATGGCCACACATGATGCTCCATACTGTATAATGACCGCACATGATGCTCCATACTGTATAATGGCCACACACAGTTCTCCATACTGTATAATGGCCACACATGATGCTCAATACTGTATAATGGCCACCACACATGATGCTCCATACTTATAATGGCCACAAATGATGCTCAATACTGTATAATGGCCACACATGATGCTCAATACTGTATAATGACCACATATGATGCTCCATACTGTATAATGGCCACACATGATGCTCAATACTGTATTATGGCCACACACAGTTCTCCATACTTTATAATGACCACCCTCCTGTATGCATGGCTCATATTCACCCACCTGTATGCATGGCTCATATTCACCCCCCTACTGTATGCATGGCTCATATTCCCCCCCCCTGTATGCATGGCTCATATTCCCCCCCTGTATGCATGGCTCATATTCACCCCCCTGTATGCATGGCTCATATTCACCCCCATGCATGCATGGCTCATATTCACCCCCCTGTATGCATGGCTCATATTCACCCCCCTGTATGCATGGCTCATATTCTACCCCCCCCCCTGTATGTATGGCTCATATTCACCCCTTGTATGCATGGCTCATATTCACCCCCCTGTATGCATGGCTCATATTCACCTCCCTGTATGCATGGCTCATATTCACCCCCCTGAATGCATGGCTCATATTCACCTCCCTGTATGCATGGCTCATATTCCACCCCCCTGAATGCATGGCTCATATTCACCCCCCTGTATGCATGGCTCATATTCCACCCACCCCCTGTATGCATGGCTCATATTCACCCCCCTGTATGCATGGCTCATATTCTACCCCCCCCCCCCCGTATGCATGGCTCATATTCACCCCCCTGTATGCATGGCTCATATTCACCCCCCTGTATGCATGGCTCATATTCACCTCCCTGTATGCATGGCTCATATTCCACCCCCCCCGTATGCATGGCTCATATTCACCCCCCTGAATGCATGGCTCATATTCACCTCCCTGTATGCATGGCTCATATTCCACCCCCCCGTATGCCTGGCTCATATTCACCACCCTGAATGCATGGCTCATATTCACCCCCCTGTATGCATGGCTCATATTCCACCCCCCCCCTGTATGCATGGCTCATATTCACCCCCCTGTATGCATGGCTCATATTCCACCACCCCCCTGTATGCATGGCTCATATTCACCCCCCTGTATGCATGGCTCATAATCCACCCCCCCCCTGTATGCATGGCTCATATTCACCCCCCTGAATGCATGGCTCATATTCACCTCCCTGTATGCATGGCTCATATTCCACCCCCCCCCCTGTATGCATGGCTCATATTCAGCCCCCTGAATGCATGGCTCATATTCACCCCTCTGTATGCATGGCTCATATTCACCCCCCTGTATGTATGGCTCATATTCCACCACCCCCGTATGCATGGCTCATATTCACCCCCCTGTATGCATGGCTCATATTCACCCCCCTGTATGCATGGCTCATATTCCAACCCCCCCTGTATGCATGGCTCATATTCACCCCCTGTATGCATGGCTCATATTCCACCCCCCATCTTGAATGGTGCGGCTTACCGTCCTCCTTCTTCCCCCCTCCCCTGTCCCCCCATCCCTCATACTCACCTGTTCCTCACCGCGCGGCTGCGACGTCCCTCTGGCTGTCCCGACTCCCGGTGCGCTGCACCTTCCTCCTGCATGAGCGGTCAGGTGATACCGCTCTGCTCATTAAGGTCATGAATATGTGCATATTCATGACCTTAATTAGTGGTACCACGTAACCGCTCATTCAGGACGAGCTCCAGACGCCGAGACCAGGCATCTGGAGCAGGGTGAGTATCGTCTTCAAGGAGGGCGGGGGGGCATTGGGGCGGGGTCGGTCGGGAGGTGACCCAGCTTTAAAAAAACAAACAAAAAAAACAAACCTTGCTCAGGTGCCGCCCCCTCCATTGTCCCCACCCTAGGCACGTGCCCTCACGTGCCTAGTGGCAAATACGGCCCTGGGCCTGTGAGTCATGTGCAGCACCCCAGGGTCCTGGTCGTTGCAGTAACGTCATTCCACCAGGGGGGAGTGATGTTACGCCTGAAGGCAATAAAGGAGATCTTCTTGCCAGGTATCACAAACCACACAACACACTTCACACTTCAGCCCACCAGGGGGAGCTACGGTCCTATCTATTAGGGCACTCCTCACAATTAGGTAAAACTGGTGGTCTGGATAGGAAGTTAGGCAGAAGCTGACTGGGCTTCACCAAGGCAGCACCTGTCAGGCAGCCAGGGGGAAGGAGGAACATCTAAGCGCTGCAGACAGAGAGGTCCCTGACAGGGGTGGGATCCTGTCAGAGGCCTAGACAGAAGGCCATGGAGCTGCGCCTGCCCGACGTGCGGCAGCATCCTAGGAAAGAGACACTAGAAGAGAATTGTATTGTGGAGGGTGAGAAACGAAGTCATAGCAAAAAGTAGAGGAAACCAGAAGGAGTTCTGCCCTGCAAAAGGCTGCCTCCTTTTGAGGCGCAGGATCCGGTAGCCGGAACACCGAGGGAGTAATTGTCTCCAAGCAGAGACCGGCAGGACAGCTAATTCCATATTGGTTGCCCGACCCATACCCAGGAGACACGATGGCAACTTGTGGGGGCTGGGGTGTGATAGAGTCCCTGTAAAAAGCCTCATGCCATCAGTCATATGGGTTTGTCCTATCCATTCCATCAGGGGGACAGAGAGAAAGAGACATAACATCTAGAACATCAACATCAGTTGTTAGGACCTTATTGAGACGCTCAGCAGGGAGGTACTACAACACACAGGTGTCAGAGGAAGGCTACTGATTTCCACCTGGATAAGAGGACTCTGGATTTGCCTTCAGACCGGCTGGACTCTGCCTACCTTGTGGTCTGTACCCTGGACTGTGGATGCTGAAGCCATCAGTAAAAAGTTAAAGAGACTGCAACCTTGTGTCCTCGTTCTTCACTGCGCCTCACACAATCCACCATCTACACTCTGGGAAGCCCTGGGGATACACTTCACCTGTGGGAAGGTATACCATCTAGCTGCCATTACATCACCCCAGCGGATACCTAAGCAGCATCGGTCACCCTGACCGAATACCACAGGTGGCGTCATGAACATTATCCCTTTAAAGACCTTTTCCCCATTTTCCAACGGACGTCCCTAGGGCCATGGACCGGGTCAGCCACCGTGACATCCCCACTGAGAACCGAAGGACCCGGTACCGAGTACCCCAAAGCCTTACTGGGGGCGCTCCACATGGACCCCACCCCAAGCTCTGGGACCCAACCTGCTGGGCATTGCATATTCATCGGTATTGGCATCCAGGATGCCGATACAGTTATGCAATGACAGAGGAGTGAAGCCATTCATGCCCTCACTAGTGTTGAGCGATACTTTCCGATATCGGAAAGTATCGGTATCGGAAAGTATCGGCCGATACCGTCAAAATATCGGATCCAATCCGATACCGATACCCGATCCCAATGCAAGTCAATGGGACGAAAATATCGGAATTAAAATAAACCCTTTATAAACTTGTAGGTTCATTCTACATGAAGGAAAACAACTAAGAATAATGTAGGATGTATTGGGGGACGTGGCGGAGATATTAAAGGGACAGAGGTTTAGCCCAATGTAATAGAATAGCAGGATTTTTAATTTTTTTTTATGAAGTTCGGCGTTAGAAAGAATTTGACTATGTTATTTTTTTTTTTTTTTATGTCAGATATTGATGTTTCACTACTTCCACGCCCTTCACCTTCTTTTTTACTTCTCCCACGCTTTCTTCTTAATTATCCTCATCATCAGCTTCTTTGACATCAACTTCTTCACCTTATTCATCTTCTTCTTCATCTTCTACCTATTATTTTTTGGGTTACATTGTTCATATTCTTTTTATTTTACTATTATCTTCATCATATTCAACTTCTTCATCATATTCTTATTTGTGACAGGCATTCCCGTAGTTGTTATCTATAAAAGTTTGAAGATTACACCTTCCGTTCTGCCTGTCACAAACCAGTTACATTTGTCCGCGTTCAGTTTGGCCTGCAGCATCAGGCTTTATCCAGGGGCACCACGAGGAGGAACGGACTCACCCCCATACACTGCTTAGTCTTCTTCTGCTTATAATTTACATAATATTTTTTTGCTCTGATATTTTGTGTTATGCTTAATGTCCTTCTGCTCTTTGTTCTGCAGCCTCTTGTTCTTCTGCTTCTCGGTCTTCCAGGTCGTCGTCGTCTCCAGGGTCGTCGTCTCCGGGGTCGTCGTCATCGGGGTGGTCTCCGGGGTCGTCGTCATCGGGGTGGTCTTCAGGGTCATCGTCTCCAGGGTCGTCGTCATCACGGTGGTTGTCGTCTCTGGTGTCGTCGTCATCTTAGGGGTGTTCTTCCGGGTCATCGTGTTTAGTCTCTTGAACTTGGAAATGTAGCAGAAGGTACAAGAAGGCTGAGAAAATGCCGAGAACCAGCTGATGGAACTGGAACTCGGATGGCTACCCGAAGGTCCAAGAGCCAATGGAACTACCGAGGACCAGCTGACGTTACTGGAACCCGGTTACTAAGCAGGAGGTACCCGTGCCTGAAAGCACTACCAAGGACCACCTGACGTTGGTGGAACTCGGATACCCAGAGGGAGGCACCTAAGCCAAAGGCTCTGCCCGGAACCAGCTGACGGTACTGGAACCAGGATGGGGAGCAGAAGGTACAAGAGCAAAAGACACTGCCGAGAACCAGCTGACGGTGCTGGAACCCGGATGGGTAGCCGAAGGTCCAAGAGCCAATGGAACTACCGAGGACCAGCTGACGTTACTGGAACCCGGTTACTAAGCAGGAGGTACCCGTGCCTGAAAGCACTACCAAGGACCACCTGACGTTGGTGGAACTCGGATACCCAGAGGGAGGCACCTAAGCCAAAGGCTCTGCCCGGAACTAGCTGACGGTACTGGAACCAGGATGTGGAGCAGAAGGTACAAGAGCAAGTGTCTGCGTGGCTTTTGCAGGACACGTTGCCGGCTGCACAGCAGGGGAACAGCTGGCGGTGCTGGACCCCACTGACACATTGGCGAGGTGTTTGGCTCTGTGCAGCCAGCACTTCCGGACAGCAACGAGCAGTGTTGTAGCCCGGGCTCTGCAGGGGGAGCAGAGTGTAGGCCGAAGCCTACTTGAACCAATTTCAAAGGTAACCTTTAACCCCCCCTCAGGGGTTAGAAAGTAGAAGAGCCACAGCTTATGCAGCAGTAGTGCTGCACAAGTCAAAGGTTGCTCTTTTAATTTCGCTCCTTGCACACGCTGAATGAAACACGTATAACATTTAGCCCTTTATACAGTCAAACTGTGTTGGAGGCGCGAGTTCCCTTTGTAATGAGACGCAGCACAGATGTCAAGAATCCCACCTTGGTGCTGGGTGCAGCCTCCCGAGCGTTGTTATTTGCTGTACAGGAGTCTGCGCTGTCGTGTTATCCCCTGGCCTAGCGCCGTTAGCGCTGCCCATCTTCTGGCATCATGTAATGTCGGCCGGTGCGGTTCGCGATGCCCATGAATCCCAGCCCCGCAGTGTCTTAACATTGTTAAAACACTGCGGGGCTGGGATTCAGGGCCTGGCGCAGCACATATGTTCGCCTCTCACACTCGGGTCCTTACACCCGCTTCAGACTGTGCGGCGTCATCTGATCCCTTATCGCATGCCACGGCCATGAAGCCGCACAGTCCGAAGAAGGCGGAAGGAGAGGAGGGACAGGCGAACTGATGCACTGATCCTGCCCATCAATCACACCCTCGCAGTCCCAATAAATAAGACACCGAGGGGCGTTGTGTGGGTCAGGGCGGCCGCAGAGGCGCAGGCAGCCAAACAATGATGCCAGAAGACGGGCAGCGCTACCAAGGGGGTTGCAGCGTGTCATTACAAAGGAAAGTCACACCACCGGGACGGTTAAATGGTCACACAGAGGACACATTGCAGACGTGTTTTCAGTTCCACATGTGCGAGGAGAATACGTTTCTGAGCCACCTTGCACACATGCAGCATTACCGCTGTACAAGGTGGCTGGATAACGTAAAAACGCCTGGGGGAGGGGGGACAGGTTCCCTTCAATTTCAGTTCTTGTGTCTGCGTGGCTTTTGCAGGACACGTTGCCGGCTGCACAGCAGGGGAACAGCTGGCGGTGCTGGACCCCACTGACACATTGGCTGGTGTTTTTCTCTGTGCAGCTAGCACATCTGGGCAAAAACTGGCGGTGTGTTAGAGCCCAGGGACAGCAGGAGGAGGAGCAGGAGGAGGAGGAGCAGGGGGAGGGGAGTGTAGGCCGAAGCCTGCACAGGCGGCAGCTTTGGGTGTGTTGTGTCTGCGTGGCTTTTGCAGGACACGTTGCCGGCTACACAGCAGGGGAACAGCTGGCGGTGCTGGACCCCACTGACACATTGGCGAGGTGTTTGGCTCTGTGCAGCCAGCACTTCCGGACAGCAACTAGCGTTGTTGGAGCCCGGGCTCTGCAGGTGGAGCAGAGTGTAGGCCGAAGCCTAATTGAACCGATTTCAAAAGTCACCTTTAACCCCCCCTCAGGGGTTACAAAGTAGAAGAGCCACAGCTTATGCAGCAGCAGTGCTGCGCAAGTCAAAGGTTGCTCTTGTAATTTTTCTCCTTGCACACGCTGAATGGAACACGTATAACATTTAGCCCTTTATACAGTCAAACTGTGTAATGGAGGCGAGAGTTCCCTTTGTAATGAGACGCAGCACAGGTGTCAAGAATCCCACCTTGGTGCTGGGTGCAGCCTCCCGAGCGTTGTTATTTGCTGTACAGGAGTCTGCGCTGTCGTGTTATCCCCTGGCCTAGCGCCGTTAGCGCTGCCCATCTTCTGGCATCATGTAATGTCGGCCGGTGCGGTTCGCGATGCCCATGAATCCCAGCCCCGCAGTGTCTTAACATTGTTAAAACACTGCGGGGCTGGGATTCAGGGCCTGGCGCAGCACATATGTTCGCCTCTCACACTCGGGTCCTTACACCCGCTTCAGACTGTGCGGCGTCATCTGATCCCTTATCGCATGCCACGGCCATGAAGCCGCACAGTCCGAAGAAGGCGGAAGGAGAGGAGGGACAGGCGAACTGATGCACTGATCCTGCCCATCAATCACACCCTCGCAGTCCCAATAAATAAGACACCGAGGGGCGTTGTGTGTGTCAGGGCGGCCGCAGAGGCGCAGGCAGCCAAACAATGATGCCAGAAGACGGGCAGCGCTACCAAGGGGGTTGCAGCGTGTCATTACAAAGGAAAGTCACACCACCGGGACGGTTAAATGGTCACACAGAGGACACATTGCAGACGTGTTTTCAGTTCCACATGTGCGAGGAGAATACGTTTCTGAGCCACCTTGCACACATGCAGCATTACCGCTGTACAAGGTGGCTGGATAACGTAAAAACGCCTGGGGGAGGGGGGACAGGTTCCCTTCAATTTCAGTTCTTGTGTCTGCGTGGCTTTTGCAGGACACGTTGCCGGCTGCACAGCAGGGGAACAGCTGGCGGTGCTGGACCCCACTGACACATTGGCTGGTGTTTTTCTCTGTGCAGCTAGCACATCTGGGCAAAAACTGGCGGTGTGTTAGAGCCCAGGGACAGCAGGAGGAGGAGCAGGAGGAGGAGGAGCAGGGGGAGGGGAGTGTAGGCCGAAGCCTGCACAGGCGGCAGCTTTGGGTGTGTTGTGTCTGCGTGGCTTTTGCAGGACACGTTGCCGGCTACACAGCAGGGGAACAGCTGGCGGTGCTGGACCCCACTGACACATTGGCGAGGTGTTTGGCTCTGTGCAGCCAGCACTTCCGGACAGCAACTAGCGTTGTTGGAGCCCGGGCTCTGCAGGTGGAGCAGAGTGTAGGCCGAAGCCTAATTGAACCGATTTCAAAAGTCACCTTTAACCCCCCCTCAGGGGTTACAAAGTAGAAGAGCCACAGCTTATGCAGCAGCAGTGCTGCGCAAGTCAAAGGTTGCTCTTGTAATTTTTCTCCTTGCACACGCTGAATGGAACACGTATAACATTTAGCCCTTTATACAGTCAAACTGTGTAATGGAGGCGAGAGTTCCCTTTGTAATGAGACGCAGCACAGGTGTCAAGAATCCCACCTTGGTGCTGGGTGCAGCCTCCCGAGCGTTGTTATTTGCTGTACAGGAGTCTGCGCTGTCGTGTTATCCCCTGGCCTAGCGCCGTTAGCGCTGCCCATCTTCTGGCATCATGTAATGTCGGCCGGTGCGGTTCGCGATGCCCATGAATCCCAGCCCCGCAGTGTCTTAACATTGTTAAAACACTGCGGGGCTGGGATTCAGGGCCTGGCGCAGCACATATGTTCGCCTCTCACACTCGGGTCCTTACACCCGCTTCAGACTGTGCGGCGTCATCTGATCCCTTATCGCATGCCACGGCCATGAAGCCGCACAGTCCGAAGAAGGCGGAAGGAGAGGAGGGACAGGCGAACTGATGCACTGATCCTGCCCATCAATCACACCCTCGCAGTCCCAATAAATAAGACACCGAGGGGCGTTGTGTGGGTCAGGGCGGCCGCAGAGGCGCAGGCAGCCAAACAATGATGCCAGAAGATGGGCAGCGCTACCAAGGGGGTTGCAGCGTGTCATTACAAAGGAAAGTCACACCACCGGGACGGTTAAATGGTCACACAGAGGACACATTGCAGACGTGTTTTCAGTTCCACATGTGCGAGGAGAATACGTTTCTGAGCCACCTTGCACACATGCAGCATTACCGCTGTACAAGGTGGCTGGATAACGTAAAAACGCCTGGGGGAGGGGGGACAGGTTCCCTTCAATTTCAGTTCTTGTGTCTGCGTGGCTTTTGCAGGACACGTTGCCGGCTGCACAGCAGGGGAACAGCTGGCGGTGCTGGACCCCACTGACACATTGGCTGGTGTTTTTCTCTGTGCAGCTAGCACATCTGGGCAAAAACTGGCGGTGTGTTAGAGCCCAGGGACAGCAGGAGGAGGAGCAGGAGGAGGAGGAGCAGGGGGAGGGGAGTGTAGGCCGAAGCCTGCACAGGCGGCAGCTTTGGGTGTGTTGTGTCTGCGTGGCTTTTGCAGGACACGTTGCCGGCTACACAGCAGGGGAACAGCTGGCGGTGCTGGACCCCACTGACACATTGGCGAGGTGTTTGGCTCTGTGCAGCCAGCACTTCCGGACAGCAACTAGCGTTGTTGGAGCCCGGGCTCTGCAGGTGGAGCAGAGTGTAGGCCGAAGCCTAATTGAACCGATTTCAAAAGTCACCTTTAACCCCCCCTCAGGGGTTACAAAGTAGAAGAGCCACAGCTTATGCAGCAGCAGTGCTGCGCAAGTCAAAGGTTGCTCTTGTAATTTTTCTCCTTGCACACGCTGAATGGAACACGTATAACATTTAGCCCTTTATACAGTCAAACTGTGTAATGGAGGCGAGAGTTCCCTTTGTAATGAGACGCAGCACAGGTGTCAAGAATCCCACCTTGGTGCTGGGTGCAGCCTCCCGAGCGTTGTTATTTGCTGTACAGGAGTCTGCGCTGTCGTGTTATCCCCTGGCCTAGCGCCGTTAGCGCTGCCCATCTTCTGGCATCATGTAATGTCGGCCGGTGCGGTTCGCGATGCCCATGAATCCCAGCCCCGCAGTGTCTTAACATTGTTAAAACACTGCGGGGCTGGGATTCAGGGCCTGGCGCAGCACATATGTTCGCCTCTCACACTCGGGTCCTTACACCCGCTTCAGACTGTGCGGCGTCATCTGATCCCTTATCGCATGCCACGGCCATGAAGCCGCACAGTCCGAAGAAGGCGGAAGGAGAGGAGGGACAGGCGAACTGATGCACTGATCCTGCCCATCAATCACACCCTCGCAGTCCCAATAAATAAGACAACGAGGGCTGTTGTGTGGGTCAGGGCGGCCGCAGAAGCGCAGCCAGCCAAACAATGATGCCAGAAGACGGGCAGCGTTACCAAGGAGCTTGTTGCGTGTGTCAATACAAAGTCAAATCACACCTGAGGGACGTTTTAATGGTCACAGAGGACACATTTTAGACGTGTTCACTTCAACATGGGCAAGGAGAATAAGTTTCTGAGCCACCTTGAACACATGCAGCATTACTGCTGTTCAAGGTAGCTGTAAAACATAGAAACACCTGGGGGAGGGGGGACAGGTTCCCTTCAATTTCAGTTCTTGTGTCTGCGTGGCGGTCGCAGGACACGTTGCCGGCTACACAGCAGGGGAACAGCTGGCGGTGCTGGACCCCACTGACACATTGGCTGGTGTTTTTCTCTGTGCAGCTAGCACATCTGGGCAAAAACTGGCGGTGTTAGAGCCCAGGGTCAGCAGGAGGAGCAGGGGGAGCGGAGTGTAGGCCGAAGCCTGCACTCGAGCAAGTTGAAAGGAAACCTTTAACCCCCCCCCCCCCAGGCGTTTGTAGCTGAAAGAGCCATTGTGTACAGCACTAATGCTGGAAAAGGTAAACTTAGCTCTTTTAATTATGGTCCTTGTACATGCGGAACCTAACATTTATGAAATGTGTCCCCACACAGCGTTAAACCGTCCGGTAGGTGGAACTTTCCTTTGTCGTGTGACGCAGCACAGCCATCATTTTTACCCCCTTGTCGCCGTTCGCCCCCTCCTCAGCGTTGTTTGAATCTGTCCCGGAGCCTGCGCTGTTAGGTTAGCCCATGGCCATGCACACATGTTGCGCTGCCCGTCTTTTGACCTCATTTGGTGTCAGGCTGGCTGCGCCTGTGCGGGTGCGCTGGCCGAGATCCCGCCTCGCAGTGTCGTCTAATGTAATCCCACCGCGGGCCTGTGATCCGTGCCCGTGCGCAGTGCATATCCTCTCCTCTCACTCCCCTCCCTACGGCTTTTTCAGACTGTGCGGTGTCACGGCCGTGGCATGCTATTAGGGACCAGCTGACATCGCACAGTCTGAAGAAGCCGTAGGGAGGGGAGTGAGAGGAGAGGATATGCACTGCGCACGGGCACGGATCACAGGCCCGCGGTGGGATTACATTAGACGACACTGCGAGGCGGGATCTCGGCCAGCGCACCCGCACAGGCGCAGCCAGCCTGACACCAAATGAGGTCAGAAGACGGGCAGCGCAACATGTGTGCATGGCCAAGGGCTAACCTAACAGCGCAGGCTCCGGGACAGATTCAAACAACGCTGAGGAGGGGGCGCACGGCGCCAAGGGGGTAAAAATGATGGCTGTGCTGCGTCACACGACAAAGGAAAGTTCCACCTACCGGACGGTTTAACGCTGTGTGGGGACACATTTCATAAGTGTTTGGTTCAGCATGTGCAAGGAGCATCACGAAAAGAGGCACTTTTTCCCTTTGCATCATTACTGCTGCACAAGGTGGCTCCTTCAGTAACAAACGCCTGGGGGGGGGGGGGGTCAGGTTCCCTTACATTTAACTTGTTGTGCCTGCGTGGCGGTCGCAGTACACGTTGCCGTATACACAGCAGGGGAACAGCTGGCGGTGCTGAACCCCACTAACACATTGGCGAGGTGTTTGGCTCTGTGCGTACAGCACTTCTGGACAGCAACTAGCGGTGTTGGAGCCCAGGGACAGGAGGAGGAGGAGGAGGTGGAGGAGATAGGAGGGATTGCCACACACACAGCAGGGGAACAGCTGACGTTACTGAACCCCAATAACAGAGGAGGGACTGTTGACTGTGCGTACAGCACTTCTGGACGGCAACTGGCGGTGTTGGAGCCCAGGGACAGGTGGAGGAGGAGGAGGTTGGAGGAGGTAGGAGGGATTGCCACACACACAGCAGGGGAACAGCTGACGTTACTGAACCCCAATAACAGAGGAGGGACTGTTGACTGTGCGTACAGCACTTCTGGACGGCAACTGGCGGTGTTGGAGCCCAGGGACAGGTGGAGGAGGAGGAGGTTGGAGGAGGTAGGAGGGATTGCCACACACACAGCAGGGGAACAGCTGACGTTACTGAACCCCAATAACAGAGGAGGGACTGTTGACTGTGCGTACAGCACTTCTGGACGGCAACTGGCGGTGTTGGAGCCCAGGGACAGGTGGAGGAGGAGGAGGTTGGAGGAGGTAGGAGGGATTGCCACACACACAGCAGGGGAACAGCTGACGTTACTGAACCCCAATAACAGAGGAGCGACTGTTGACTGTGCGTACAGCACTTCTGGACGGCAACTGGCGGTGTTGGAGCCCAGGGACAGGTGGAGGAGGAGGAGGTTGGAGGAGGTAGGAGGGATTGCCACACACACAGCAGGGGAACAGCTGACGTTACTGAACCCCAATAACAGAGGAGCGACTGTTGACTGTGCGTACAGCACTTCTGGACGGCAACTGGCGGTGTTGGAGCCCAGGGACAGGTGGAGGAGGAGGAGGTTGGAGGAGGTAGGAGGGATTGCCACACACACAGCAGGGGAACAGCTGACGTTACTGAACCCCAATAACAGAGGAGGGACTGTTGACTGTGCGTACAGCACTTCTGGACGGCAACTGGCGGTGTTGGAGCCCAGGGACAGGTGGAGGAGGAGGAGGTTGGAGGAGGTAGGAGGAGGTAGGAGGGATTGCCACACACACAGCAGGGGAACAGCTGACGTTACTGAACCCCAATAACAGAGGAGGGACTGTTGACTGTGCGTACAGCACTTCTGGACGGCAACTGGCGGTGTTGGAGCCCAGGGACAGGTGGAGGAGGAGGAGGTTGGAGGAGGTAGGAGGAGGTAGGAGGGATTGCCACACACACAGCAGGGGAACAGCTGACGTTACTGAACCCCAATAACAGAGGAGGGACTGTTGACTGTGCGTACAGCACTTCTGGACGGCAACTGGCGGTGTTGGAGCCCAGGGACAGGTGGAGGAGGAGGAGGTTGGAGGAGGTAGGAGGGATTGCCACACACACAGCAGGGGAACAGCTGACGTTACTGAACCCCAATAACAGAGGAGCGACTGTTGACTGTGCGTACAGCACTTCTGGACGGCAACTGGCGGTGTTGGAGCCCAGGGACAGGTGGAGGAGGAGGAGGTTGGAGGAGGTAGGAGGGATTGCCACACACACAGCAGGGGAACAGCTGACGTTACTGAACCCCAATAACAGAGGAGGGACTGTTGACTGTGCGTACAGCACTTCTGGACGGCAACTGGCGGTGTTGGAGCCCAGGGACAGGTGGAGGAGGAGGAGGTTGGAGGAGGTAGGAGGAGGTAGGAGGGATTGCCACACACACAGCAGGGGAACAGCTGACGTTACTGAACCCCAATAACAGAGGAGGGACTGTTGACTGTGCGTACAGCACTTCTGGACGGCAACTGGCGGTGTTGGAGCCCAGGGACAGGTGGAGGAGGAGGAGGTTGGAGGAGGTAGGAGGAGGTAGGAGGGATTGCCACACACACAGCAGGGGAACAGCTGACGTTACTGAACCCCAATAACAGAGGAGGGACTGTTGACTGTGCGTACAGCACTTCTGGACGGCAACTGGCGGTGTTGGAGCCCAGGGACAGGTGGAGGAGGAGGAGGTTGGAGGAGGTAGGAGGGATTGCCACACACACAGCAGGGGAACAGCTGACGTTACTGAACCCCAATAACAGAGGAGCGACTGTTGACTGTGCGTACAGCACTTCTGGACGGCAACTGGCGGTGTTGGAGCCCAGGGACAGGTGGAGGAGGAGGAGGTTGGAGGAGGTAGGAGGGATTGCCACACACACAGCAGGGGAACAGCTGACGTTACTGAACCCCAATAACAGAGGAGCGACTGTTGACTGTGCGTACAGCACTTCTGGACGGCAACTGGCGGTGTTGGAGCCCAGGGACAGGTGGAGGAGGAGGAGGTTGGAGGAGGTAGGAGGGATTGCCACACACACAGCAGGGGAACAGCTGACGTTACTGAACCCCAATAACAGAGGAGGGACTGTTGACTGTGCGTACAGCACTTCTGGACGGCAACTGGCGGTGTTGGAGCCCAGGGACAGGTGGAGGAGGAGGAGGTTGGAGGAGGTAGGAGGAGGTAGGAGGGATTGCCACACACACAGCAGGGGAACAGCTGACGTTACTGAACCCCAATAACAGAGGAGGGACTGTTGACTGTGCGTACAGCACTTCTGGACGGCAACTGGCGGTGTTGGAGCCCAGGGACAGGTGGAGGAGGAGGAGGTTGGAGGAGGTAGGAGGAGGTAGGAGGGATTGCCACACACACAGCAGGGGAACAGCTGACGTTACTGAACCCCAATAACAGAGGAGGGACTGTTGACTGTGCGTACAGCACTTCTGGACGGCAACTGGCGGTGTTGGAGCCCAGGGACAGGTGGAGGAGGAGGAGGTTGGAGGAGGTAGGAGGGATTGCCACACACACAGCAGGGGAACAGCTGACGTTACTGAACCCCAATAACAGAGGAGCGACTGTTGACTGTGCGTACAGCACTTCTGGACGGCAACTGGCGGTGTTGGAGCCCAGGGACAGGTGGAGGAGGAGGAGGTTGGAGGAGGTAGGAGGGATTGCCACACACACAGCAGGGGAACAGCTGACGTTACTGAACCCCAATAACAGAGGAGGGACTGTTGACTGTGCGTACAGCACTTCTGGACGGCAACTGGCGGTGTTGGAGCCCAGGGACAGGTGGAGGAGGAGGAGGTTGGAGGAGGTAGGAGGGATTGCCACACACACAGCAGGGGAACAGCTGACGTTACTGAACCCCAATAACAGAGGAGGGACTGTTGACTGTGCGTACAGCACTTCTGGACGGCAACTGGCGGTGTTGGAGCCCAGGGACAGGTGGAAAAGCAGAGGAACACAATGTAGGCCGAAGCCTGAGAAAGTCGAAAGGGAACCTTTAACCCCCCCCCAAGGCGTTTGTAGCTGAAAGAGCCAGCTTGTGCAGCACAAAAGATGCAAAAGGAAAAGGTGGCTCTTTTCATCATGCTCCTTGCAAACACAGAACTAAACACTTATAAAATGTGTCCCCTGCAACCGTAAAACCGTCCCGGAGGTGGGACTTTCCTTCGTAATGTGACGCAGCCCAGCCGTCATTCCTACCCCCCCGGCGCCGCGCACCGGCTCCTCAGCGTTGTTTTATTCCGTCCAGGAGCCTGCGCTGTTATGTTATCCCGTGGCCAGGCACACTTAGCGCTGCCCGTCTTCTGGCATCATTTGGTGTCTGGATGGCTGCGCCTGTGCGGCCGCGCTGGCAGAGAGCCCGCCTCGCAGTGTCTTCTGATTTAATCCCACTGGGGGCCTGGGATCCATGGACATGCGCAGTGCATATCTGAACCTCCACCTCTCACTCATCTCCCTATGGCTTCTTCAGACTGTGCGGTGTCACGGCCGTGGCATGCTGTTAGGGACCAGCTGACACCGAACAGTCTGAAGAAGCCATAGGGAAATGAGTGAGAGGTGGAGGTTCAGATATGCACTGCGCATGTCCATGGATCCCAGGCCCCCAGTGGGATTAAATCAGAAGACACTGCGAGGCGGGCTCTCTGCCAGCGCGGCCGCACAGGCGCAGCCATCCAGACACCAAATGATGCCAGAAGACGGGCAGCGCTAAGTGTGCCTGGCCACGGGATAACATAACAGCGCAGGCTCCTGGACGGAATAAAACAACGCTGAGGAGCCGGTGCGCGGCGCCGGGGGGGTAGGAATGACGGCTGGGCTGCGTCACATTACGAAGGAAAGTCCCACCTCCGGGACGGTTTTACGGTATCAGTGGACACATTTTATAAGTGTTAAGTTCTGCGTGTGCAAGGAGCTAAACAAAAATAGCTACCTTTTCCTTGGGCAGCATTACTGCTGCACAAGGTGGCTCTTTCAGTAACAAACGCCTTGGGGGGGGGGGGACAGATTCCCTTACATTTCAGTTGTTGTGTCAGCGTGGCGGTCGCATGACACATTGCCGGCTACACAGCTGGGGATCAGCTGACGTTACTGAAACCCAATAACACTGGGTCGTATGTTTTGACTGTGCAGACGGCACGTCTGAGCCTCAACTGGCGGTGTTGGAGCCCAGGAATTTAAGTTCAGGTGGTAGAAAGATGAACACAACAGGAGACCTGGATAACGTATACAGTGACCTAATTATTCAATCAGGAGGAGGAGTGGCAAATTCCGGCGAGATCCAGGCCTTGTTCATTTTCAGGAAAGTAAGCCGGTCAACGTTATCGGAGGATAGTCGCATGCGACGGTCAGTTAGTACACCACCTGCAGCACTAAAGACACGTTCCGATAATACACTGGCCGCAGGGCAAGACAGCACCTCCAATGCATACTGGCTTAGCTCTGGCCATGTATCCAGCTTTGAGACCCAAAACTTGAAAGGGGAAGAGCCGTCTGGGAGTACAGCAAGAGGGCAAGACATGTAGTCTGTCACCATCTGACGGAACCGTTGCCTCCTGCTGACTGGAGCCGTCTGTGATGGTGTAGACTTTTGTGGCGGGCACAGAAAACTGTGCCACAGTTCGGCCATACTGGTCTTGCCTTGGGCAGAGGCACTGCTTCTGCTCCCTCTTTGTGCAGAGCCTCCACCACGGCCTGGACGCACTGAGCTGCTTTGGAATGCACTAGCAGCACTTCTCTCAGTTGGAATGGAGAAGATGATGGAATTGACCCGTGTGTCTTGGTACTCCCGCATTTTTCGCTCCCGGTTCAACGGTGTGATGAGGCTTTCTACGTTGTCCCGGTAGCGAGGATCGAGGAGGGTGAACACCCAATAATCAGACATGTTGAGAATGTGGGCGATGCGGCGGTCGTTTCTCAGGCACTGCAGCATGTAATCCACCATGTGCTGCAGACTGCCAACTGCCCAAGAAACGCTGTCCCCTGCTGGAGGCGTGATCTCTGCCCGCTCGTCATCACCCCACCCTCGCTGTACACACTGAGTACTGGACAATTGTGTAACTCCCTCCTCTGGACGGATGTCTTCCTCCTCCATTGACTCCTCCTCATCCTCCTCACAAACGGTCCCCTGCCTACGCGTTTGTGAGGAACCACGTGGCGCTGACTGTCCAGAAGATGATGGAAATGGTGAATCCTCATCCTCCACCTCTTCCACAACATCATCCCTTAGCGCTTGCAGTGATTTTTCAAGCAGGCAGATAAGGGGGACAGTCATGCTGACTAGTGCATCATCTGCACTCGCCATCCGCGTGGAATAATCAAAGGGACGCAAAACCTGGCAGACGTCATTCATAGTGGCCCACTCTGTGGTTGTGAAGTCTGTACGGCGCTGACTGCGACTTTTTTGCGCCTGAAGCAGCTGGTACTCCATTACAGCTTGCTGCTGCTCACACAACCGCTCCAACATATGTAACGTGGAATTCCACCTGGTAGGTAGGTCACATATGATGCGATGTTCCGGCAGGCGGTGTCGGCGCTGCAGAGCCGCAATGCGCGCTTTTGCCGTGCTGGAACGCCGCAAGTGAGCACACTCTAGGCGGACCTTGTGCAGCAGTGCATCAAGATCCGGATAGTCCCTCAAAAAGCTCTGCACGACCAAATTGAGCACATGTGCCAGACATGGGATGTGAGTGAGGTTGCCGAGGCCCAGAGCTGCCACCAGATTTCGGCCATTATCACACACTACCATGCCTGGCTGGAGATTCGCTGGCACAAACCACACATCGCTCTCCTGCTTGATGGCATTCCAGAGCTCCTGCGCTGTGTGGCTACGATTCCCCAAGAAAATCAATTTCAAGACGGCCTGTTGACGTTTGGCCACGGCTGTGCTCATGTCGGTCGTAACAGGTACACGTTCATCACGGGTCCATGTGGAGGTGGACTGTGACGGCTCCTGCAGCGATGATTCTGAGGAACTGGTGTAAGAGGAGGAGTCAATGCGTACAGAATGGATTCCTGCAATCCTTGGAGTGGGCAGGACACGTCCTGCGCCACTCGCACGGTCTGTACCCGGCTCAACGACATTAACCCAATGGGCAGTGAGGGAAAGGTATCGCCCCTGTCCATGTTGACTGGTCCACGCATCGGTGGTGAGGTGGACCTTGCTACTGACGGCGTTCAGTAGCGCGTGTTTTATGTGTCCCTCCACATGCTTCTGCAGGGCAGGGACGGCTTGCCTGCTGAAGTAAAAGCGGCTGGGCACATTGTACTGTGGGACTGCCAATGACATCAAGTCACGGAAGCTGTCAGTCTCCACCAGCCTGAATGACAGCATTTCCAGTGACAGAAGTTTGGCAATGCCTGCAGTCAGAGCCTGTGCTCGTGGGTGGTTTGACGAGAAAGGCCGCCTTTTCTCCCATGCCTGTACTACCGATGGCTGTAGACTGGGCTGGGAGTGTGTGGATGACTGGGAAAGTGGCGCTGCGGGTGGAATTACAGCGGGTCTCTGGACAACAGGGGCAGAGGTTCTTCCACGGCGATCCTGGGAGGACGCCGAACCAGCTGCGTGTGAGGTAGAGGAAGAGGCAACACGAGCTGAAGAGGTGGTAGCTGCCGCTGTTGGTTGGCCTACCTCTTCAGTGTGTTTTTCTAACTCCGCCGGGTGCCTGTTGCGCACATGTTTCCACATGTTGGAGGTATTGAGGTTGCTGACATTTTTCCCTCTTTTGACTTTTTGATGACACACGTTGCATCTGACATAGCAAATGTCATCTGCAACTGTGTCAAAAAAGGACCAGGCACTGCAAGTCTTGGGAGCGCCCTTTTTGGCTTTTGGAAGAGACATGCTCCTAACGGGTGCCAAAGCGGAGGCTGCAGGATCCGCAGTCTTCCCCCTCCCTCTCCCTCTTTGGGCCGTACGGGGAATCTCTTCCTCAGAGCTGCTCCCACCACCTTCCTGTCCCTCACGCCAAGATGGGTCGAGGACCTCATCATCTACACTACCCTCTGCCCCCAACTGCTCCTCCTGGGTAGTCTCAGCAGCAGAGCACGCACCAGTAAGTGGCACCTGAGTGTCATCATCAGCTGATGCGGCCTGCGATGTGGTGACCGGAGCCACTGGCCCACCCGCCTCTTCAGAGGAAGACAGAAAAAGCTGTTGGGCATCACTGCACCCTGCCTCTTCTTCCATTTCTCCAATGCTGCTTGGCTGGCCCCCTGTTTCCAAGCCAAGAGATTCAGAGAACAGAAGTAGAGACGGCTCCTGTCCTGGGCTCTCTGTCTGCCTGGGCAATTTGGCAGGTGGTGAAGAGACAGATGGCTGCTCTCCAGTGCTCTGTGTCTGAGAGGATGTGGCACTAATGGAAGTTGATGCATTAGCTGCCATCCATCCGACAACAGCTTCAATTTGTTCTTCACGCAGCAGCGGTGTACGGCGCTCGGACACAAAGCTTCGCATGAACGACTGTTGCCTGGTGAAAGTGGGTGCTGATGAGTCACCGGTGCCCGCAGCAGGCACAGAATCCCCACGTCCCCTCCCTGCTCCGCGACGGCTCCCACGCCCCCGTGCCTTACTCACTGCCTTCTTCATCTTGGTTGACTGATAAAGATAAGCAGAAAAGTACTAACGGATTTGTGTGCTTATTCCTGAGCAACTCCTCCTAACAGGTATAAGAAGCACTAATTATCTAAAGTGTGGACTAGACTTTAATATGAGCTAATGTGGCCTACAGAAATGTAAAGTGGTGTAACTGGTGTGTTTGGTGAACTTTATTATTTATTTATTTTTTGGGGGCTGAACTGACAACAGATAGAGCTGCAGTCACACGGAGACCGTGCAGACAGACGTAAACGGCGCTACAAGGCCCAAAAACCCTCCTCTACTTTATCCTATGTAGTGTTTTTCCACAAATTAGCTGGAGACGGGTGGAAAGACACTAATAGGATTTTTTTGAATAAATTAGCAGCAGACTACACTATTTGGAAAAAAAAGAAAATTGATTTGGCGGTATGACGCAGTGAAAAACCCTGAGCTGGAGACAACCAGGCTATAGCTGCTCACAGATTACAGGGCGAGCTGCAGTCACACGGAGACCGTGCAGACAGCCGTAAACGGCGCTGCAAGGCCCAAAAACCCTCCTCTACTTTATCCTATGTAGTGTTTTTCCACAAATTAGCTGGAGACGGGTGGAAAGACACTAATAGGATTTTTTTAAATTAATTAGCAGCAGACTACACTACTTTGAAAAAAAAGAAAATTGATTTGGCAGTATGACGCAGTGAAAAACCCTGAGCTGGAGACAACCAGGCTATAGCTGCTCACAGATTACAGGGCGAGCTGCAGTCACACGGAGACCGTGCAGACAGCCGTAAACGGCGCTGCAAGGCCCAAAAACCCTCCTCTACTTTATCCTATGTAGTGTTTTTCCACAAATTAGCTGGAGACGGGTGGAAAGACACTAATAGGATTTTTTTAAATTAATTAGCAGCAGACTACACTACTTTGAAAAAAAAGAAAATTGATTTGGCGGTATGACGCAGTGAAAAACCCTGAGCTGGAGACAACCAGGCTATAGCTGCTCACAGATTACAGGGCGAGCTGCAGTCACACGGAGACCGTGCAGACAGCCGTAAACGGCGCTGCAAGGCCCAAAAACCCTCCTCTACTTTATCCTATGTAGTGTTTTTCCACAAATTAGCTGGAGACGGGTGGAAAGACACTAATAGGATTTTTTTGAATAAATTAGCAGCAGACTACACTACTTGGGAAAAAAAAAAAAAAAAGGAACAGTATGAGGCAATGAACCACCCTCCCTGAACTGAATACAACCAACTATGGATGGCCTATGTGGCTGCACTCAGACTGGAGACTGGGCTGCACTCACACACACACACACACAGACCCTGCAGATCGCTGTGAAAACAGCGCTACAAGGCAAAAGCAAGGTGAATAGTAGGTGAACACAGCGGTTGCTAAATTAGCCTTTGGAAAGCACAAAGAAGCAAATCGCTATCTCTAAACTGTCCCTCAGTCAGCAAACAGCGTCCTGTCACTAACTGAATTCACAGCAGAGTGATCGCAAAATGGCGCCAGCGACTTTTAAACTGCATCATGACATCATTACACCAGCCAATCACAGCCTTGCCAGTAGTTTCATGCCCTCCATGCTAAACAGGATGTGCCCACACTTGGAATCAATCTCATTGGCTGAATTTCTGCTTTTTGAATCTTAGAACTTCCGATTCCGGTATCCGATACGCGGCAAGTATCGGAATCCCGGTATCGGAATTCCGATACCGCAAGTATCGGCCGATACCCGATACTTGCGGTATCGGAATGCTCAACACTAGCCCTCACCCATCATTCTCCCACAGCGTCTGACATGTCAGCCAGCAGGCACCATGACATTATTTCATTGAGCTTGCTATACTGAGCAGTAGAGCTTCACTAGAGATGCACTAACAGAAACAGCAAGGGAACTGGAAGAGGTGAATATTTATTTATTTTTTTAGATTAATGACTACATTGTGATGGTCATAATACGGTATAGAGGACTATAGAGTGCGTTATACAATATGGAGGACTATGGGGAGTGCATTATACTATATGGAGGACTATAGAGTACATTATACTGTATGGAGGACTATGGGATGTATTACACTATATGAAGGACTATGGGGGGTCCATTATACTATATGAAGGACTATGGGGACTGCATTATACTACATGAAGAAGTATGGGGTGTATTATACTATATGATGGACTATAGAGGGTGCATTATACCATATGGAGGATTATGGAGGGCGAATTATATTATATGGAGGACTGAGTGAGGGTGCATTATAATACATAGAGTAATTTGGGGATGTATTATTTTACATGGAGGACTATGAGGATACATTATACTACATGCAAGGCAATGTGGGGAACCAAAAAATATTTGGAGGGCTATATGAAGGCCATTATAATGTTTGTAGAGCTATGTGGGTGATATTATGATATTTGGAGGGCTATTTACGAGTAGTGTTGAGCGATACCTTCTGATACTTGAAAGTATCGGTATCGGATTGTATCGGCCGATATCCGAAAAATATCGGATATCGCCGATACCAATACCCAATACCAATACAAGTCAATGGGACACAAGTATCGGAAGGTATCCTGGATGGTTCCCAGGGTCTGAAGGAGAGGAAACTCTCCTTCAGGCCCTGGGATCCATATTCATGTGTAAAATAAAGAATAAAAATAAAAAATATTGATATACTCACCCCTCCGGCGGCCCCGCCTCTCACCGGTCCAAGCGTCTGCCTCCGTTCTTAAGAATGCAGGGAGTGAAAGACCTGCGATGACGTCGCGGCTTGTGATTGGTCGCGTGAGCGGTCACGTGACTGCTCACGCGACCAATCACAAGCCGCGACGTCATCGAAGGTCCTTAACTCGCTCATTCTTAGGAACGGAGGCTGCTGGTTGCAGCGGTTACAACCAGGGCGCGCCAGAGGGTGAGTATATCCCTATTTTTTATTTTTATTATTTATTTTTTACATGAATATGGATCCCAGGGCCTGAAGGAAAGCCTCCTCTTCTCCAGACCCTGGGAACCATACACTGGGAACTTCCGATTCCGATTTCCGATATCACAAAAATATCGGATCTCGGTATCGGAATTCCGATACCGCAAGTATCGGCCGATACCCGATACTTGCGGTATCGGAATGCTCAACACTATTTACGAGCCTTCATACATTATGGAGGGCTATGTGGGGGTCATTATACTGTATGCAAGCATTTATACAGTGTGAAGGTTTGTGTTAGATGAATCATACTGCGTGGGGGCCTGTTATGGGGCTACTGCAATGGAGCAGAGCCAGAAGATCACAGCGTTTGGTTGCTCTTTCTCAGCCGTTGAGGGGAGAGGTACTTCTCTGTTTTTTTAAATGTGTTTATTTCTTCCAGCAGAATGGGGGTTAATTGGCCATATTGGAAATTCCTGTGTTCAGGTGTGCTCGGTTATCCACTCCTTTCCCCTAAAATACCGGGGCTCTATTACCTAGTCCTTGTCAGAGTTAGCACTTGCTTCGTGACAATAGGAGGAAAAGAAGTTCGTATGAGAAGGAGTGCTGGAGGAGTTAGAAGCGACTGTTGTTTGGTTTGTATGCTCGGAAATTCCTTATCCTTCCCTGTTTTGATTTCTTTCCTTCCTACACGCCCTGGTGGATTCCTCTGCAATATGTGAGTGAATATTTTGTGTGTGTGGTGTTTTCAGTTTACCTTTGTCTTTATTGCCCTGTTTGTCAGATTGGTGTACTGCGGTGCACAGTAGCGCCCCCGCTTCCCTAGGTGGGGGAAGGGGACAGGCGAAGGGCTAACTTAGGAGATAAGGCAAGGGCGGAGGTCCCGGCGTCTTCCCCATCTGAAGTAACCCGGGGAATAGGGCACAACTGTATGTATGTGCTCTGTATATACATGTATCTGCATATATGTGCTCTGAGTGCATGTGCTATGAATAAATACATGTGTATGTAACATGCACTTTGAGTATATGTGTGTAACATACAATGCTTGTGTCTCATACTGTGTGAGTGTTTAGCATTCACATTTATATAGGTGTATACATCAGCAATCGTCCAACGAATGAGCAAAATGCTGCCTTATTATTGGGTGATTGAATTGTTTATGCCGAAACAAAAATCACTGATCTCAGCAGCACATCGCCCGGTGACCACTCCAGATATACTGCTGATCACATGATATGTATGGGGACAGACTAATTGATATTACTACTGTAATACAGCTCTTATGTACAAGAATATAACTACTATAATACTGTCCTATGTACAAGAATATAACTACTATAATACTGCCCCCTATATACAAGAATATAACTACTATAATACTGCCTCCTATGTACAAGAATATAACTACTATAATACTGCCCCTATGTACAAGAATATAACTACTATAATACTGCTCCTATGTACAAGAATATAACTACTATAATACTGCTCCTGTGTACAAGAATATAACTACTATAATACTGCTCCTATGTACAAGAATATAACTACTATAATACAGCCTCTATATACAAGAATATAACTACTATAATACTGCTCCCATATACAAGAATATTACTACTATAATACTGCCCCCTATGTACAAGAATATAACTACTATAATACTGCCCCCTATGAACAAGAATATAAATACTATAATACTGCCCTTATGTACAAGAATATAACTAATATAATACTGCTCCTTTGTAAAAGAATATAACTACTATAATACTGCCCCTATGTATAAGAATATAACTACTATAATACTGCTCCTATGTAGAGGAATATATCTACTATAATACTGCTCCTATGTACAAGAATATAACTACTATAATACTGCCCCTATGTACAAGAATATAACTACTATAATACTGCCCCTATGTACAAGAATATAACTACTATAATACTGCTCCTATATACAAGAATATAACTACTATAATACTGCCCCTATGTACAAGAATATAACTACTATAACACTGCCCCTATTAAGAGGAATATAACTACTATAATACTGCCCCTATGTAGAGGAATATAACTACTATAATACTGCCCCTATGTACAAGAATATAACTACTATAATATTGCTCCTATGTGCAAGATTATAACTACTATAATACTGCTGCTATGTACAAGAATATAACTACTATAATACTACCCCTATGTACAAGAATATAACTACTATAATACTGCTCCTATGTGCAAGATTATAACTACTATAATACTGCCCCTATGTACAAGAATATAACTACTATAATACTGCCCCTATGTACAAGAATATAACTACTATAATACTGCTCCCTATGTAAAAGAATATAACTACTATAATACTGCTCATATGTACAAGAATATAACTACTATAATAGTGCCCCTATGTACAAGAATATAACTACTATAATACTGCTCCTATGTAGAGGAATATAACTACTATAATACTGCCCCTATGTACAAGAATATAACTACTATAATACTGCCCCCATGTACAAGAATATAACTACTATAATACTGCCCCTATGTACAAGAATATAACTACTATAATAATGCCCCCTATGTGCAAGAATATAACTACTATAATACTGCCCCTATGTACAAGAAAATAACTACTATAATACTGCCCCTATGTACGAGAATATAACTACTATAATACTGCCCCCTATGTACAAGAATATAACTACTATAATACTGCCCCCTATGTGCAAGAATATAACTACTATAATACTGCCCCTATGTACAAGAAAATAACTACTATAATACTGCCCCTATGTACGAGAATATAACTACTATAATACTGCCCCCTATGTACAAGAATATAACTACTATAATACTGCCCCCTATGTACAAGAATATAACTACTATAATACTGCCCCTATGTATAAGAATATAGCTACTATAATACTGCCCTTATGTACAAGAATATAACTACTATAATACTGCCTCTATGTACAAGAATATAACTACTATAATACTGCCCCTATGTATAAGAATATAGCTACTATAATACTGCCCCTATGTACAAGAATATAACTACTATAATACTGCCCCCTATGTACAAGAATATAACTACTATAATACTGCCCCTATGTATAAGAATATAGCTACTATAATACTGCCCTTATGTACAAGAATATAACTACTATAATACTGCCCCTATGTACAAGAATATAACTACTATAATACTGCCTCTATGTACAAGAATATGACTACTATAATACTGCCCCCTATGTACAAGAATATAACTACTATAATACTGCCGCTATGTACAAGAATATAACTACTATAATACTGATGCGATGTATAAGAATATAGCTACTATAATACTGCCCTTATGTACAAGAATATAACTACTATAACACTGCTCCTATATACAAGACTATAACTACTATAATACTGCCTTTATATGTACAAGAATATAACTACTATAATACTGCCCCCTATGTACAAGAATATAACTACTATAATACTGCCCCTATGTAAAAGAATATAATTACTATAATACTGCCCCATGTACCAGAATATAACTACTATTGTACTGCCCTTATGTACAAGAATATGACTACTATAATACTGCCCCCTATGTACAAGAATATAACTACTATAATACTGCCGCTATGTACAAGAATATAACTACTATAATACTGCCCCTATGTACAAGAATACAACTACTATCATACTGCCCCTATGTACAAGAATATAACTACGATAATACTGCCCCTATGTATAAGAATATAACTACTATAATACTGCTCCTATGTAGAGCAATATAACTACTATAATACTGCCCCTATGTGCAAGAATATAACTACTATAATACTGCTCCTATGTACAAGAATATAACTACTATAATACTGCTCCCTGTGAACAAGAATATAACTACTATAATACTGCTCCTATGTAGAGCAATATAACTACTATAATACTGCTCCTATGTAGAGCAATATAACTACTATAATACTGCCCCTATGTACAAGAATATAACTACTATAATACTGCTCCTATGTAGAGCAATATAACTACTATAATACTGCCCCTATGTACAAGAATATAACTACTATAATACTGCTCCTATGTACAAGACTATAACTACTATAATACTGCCCCTATGCATAAGAATATAACTACTATAATACTGCTCCTATGTAGAGGAATATAACTACTATAATACTGCCCCTATGTACAATAATATAACTACTATAATACTGCTCCCTATGTACAAGAATATAACTACTATAATACTGCTCATATGTACAAGAATATAACTACTATAATACTGCCCCTATGTACAAGAATATAACTACTATAATACTGCTCCTATGTAGAGGAATATAACTACTATAATACTGCCCCTATGTACAAGAATATAACTACTATAATACTGCTCCCTGTGTACAAGAATATAACTACTATAATACTGCTCCTATGTACAAGAATATAACTACTATAATACTGTCCCCTATGTACAAGAATATAACTACTATAATACTGCCCCTATGTACAAGAATATAACTACAATAATACTGCCCCCTATGTACAAGAATATATCTACTATAATACTGCTCTTATATACAAGAGTATAACTACTATAATACTGCCCCTATATACAAGAATATAACTACTATAATACTGCCCCCTATGTACAAGAATATAACTACTATAATACTGCCGCTATGTACAAGAATATAACTACTATAATACTGATGCGATGTATAAGAATATAACTACTATAATACTTCCCCTATGTACAAGAATATAACTACTATAATACTGCCCCTATGTACAAGAATACAACTACTATCATACTGCCCCTATGTACAAGAATAGAACTACTATAATACTGCTCCTATGTACAAGAATATAACTACGATAATACTGCCCCTATGTATAAGAATATAACTACTATAATACTGCTCCTATGTAGAGCAATATAACTACTATAATACTGCCCCTATGTACAAGAATATAACTACTATAATACTGCTCCTATGTACAAGAATATAACTACTATAATACTGCTCCCTGGGAACAAGAATATAACTACTATAATACTGCTCCTATGTACAAGAATATAACTACCATAATACTGCCCTCTATGTACAAGAATATAACTACTATAATACTGCTCCTATGCATAAGAATATAACTACTATAATACTGCTCGTATGTAGAGGAATATAACTACTATAATACTGCCCCTATGTACAATAATATAACTACTATAATACTGCTCCTATGTAGAGGAATATAACTACTATAATACTGCCCCTATGTACAAGAATATAACTACTATAATACTGCTCCTATGTAGAGGAATATAACTACTATAATACTGCCCCTATGTACAAGAATATAACTACTATAATACTGCTCCCTGTGTACAAGAATATAACTACCATAATACTGCTCCTATGTACAAGAATATAACTACCATAATACTGTCCCCTATGTACAAGAATATAACTACTATAATACTGCCCCTATGTACAAGAATATAACTACTATAATACTGCTCCTATGTACAAGAATATAACTACTATAATACTGCCCCTATGTACAAGAATATAACTACAATAATACTGCCCCCTATGTACAAGAATATATCTACTATAATACTGCTCCTATATACAAGAATATAACTACTATAATACTGCTCTTATGTACAAGAATATAACTACTATAATACTGCTCCTATGTACAAGAATATAACTACTATAATACTGCCCCTATGTACAAGAATATTACTTTTGTTATATAGACTCTTACTGAAATCAATGTGGATGTGAATTACACAGATTGAATTTTTCTATTTAGAATTTCAATGACATCTATGTATTTGTAATAAAATGTTTCTGTCCTCAGAGTTAATATTTCATAATGATGCATTTGACATTCTTACATTATTTTGCAGTTATTTTAGAGAAATAACACTACACCACAATTTTGGCCCTAGGAGGTGTCCATTTATTTTGTATGTGATGCTGGTGGTCATGTTAGTGAGTAATTTCTATCTACAATCCTTTATACAAGCAATTACCCGGCTTTGTAAAAGTGTATAATTTCCTAATTTGCTTTGAGATTCATAAATCTTAGCTTGAAAATATATAAGAATGTCTCAAGGTCAAACGCCCCATAAAAATGCATTTTTTCCCCTCTATAGCCATTATGGAGAGCAAATCAGTGGTTGACCTTTTAAGTTACATTGATTCAATGAAACATACATTATCCTGACTTTCAGGAACATTAGTTTAATGTGATTTAAAAGATCACCTTCCATGAGAAGTTCAATAAGTTTCCATGAAACCCATAAAGCATATACCATGTAATGAAACCTGCCCTTTAATGAACTGCCCGAGCTTCTGTACATAGAGAAATCCTACAATTTATAAAGTAACCTTTAGCTATGGCCATGGGTTAGAAATACAAATACACGCATTGGGGAGGTCTGAATTGTTATTTGTGTCGTTTGATATGCGCAAATTACCTTCTTGCAAAAGATTTTTCTTGCATATGGCAGAACTGTGTGCACAGAGCCAGGCTGTCAGCAGGGAAAGGCCCTTATCATCACACAGCCTTTAAAGGCGGTCTCCAAGAGTGAGATATTGATGGGGAAACGTTACTCCTTGGATCCCAGACAGATGCCTCTCACACAGCCAAAACCAGACCTCATACTTTGCACTGACGAGGGGCAGCACCCTGAAACAGTGTCTGCAAATTGAGATTCTGGTTTGACTTTTAACCTAAGTCATGTGACAAGGCTCGTTACAGGGTCCATATTGACTTTTAGGATTGCTACTTCCTATAGGTGGCACTAGAGTTCTAGTCCTCCTCCTCCTCTCTGAAAAGAAAATTTGCATATGAGATCTTACTAATTCAGGGTCTGATGTACTTTCTGTCTTTATTATACTGGCACTATACTACACAAGTAGTGCAATGTATTATGTAAGTTATCAAAGAATTGTATGTACAACTCCCCTTTTAAGACATAAATATTGCAAAACAAATGGCAAGAAAGTTTTTAGGTATTTAAAAAATATAAAATAATCACCCAAATTCCAGTTTCGACTATAAAAAAGGTAAATTTTTTAAAAAAAACACTAAAAAAATACACGTAAAAAATAAATTGCCAGAATTGCTCTTTTTGTTCATATTGAATCACAAAAAAAATGAAATAAAAAGTGATCAAAAAGTCTAATTGTGTCTCAGATTGGTAGCAATACCTACGAGATCATTATGCACAAATCAAGCTCCCACTGGACTCTGTGTACACAAAGATTAGAACATTTTAGCTCTAAGAATAAAATGGCCAAGAAAAAAAACATTTTTTTTTTCAAAAGTTGATTTTTTTCTGAAAAAGTAATAACCCCCTAAATAGAAAATATAAATTGATTGTAATCATTGACCCACAGAATAAAGGTAATCTGTGAATTATACTGCACTGTGAAAGCTGTAAAAGAAATAAAAATAGAAAACCATTCTAGATTTATTCCTATTTGTTCAGCACTATTTTTGCTTTTCCAAAAAATTGAAATAAAAAAGTGATTAGAAAGTTGAATGTACGCCAAATAGCACCAGTGACAACTATAACTTGCCTTGACAAAAAATAAAATTCTTCTGAATCTCGGAATATGGCAGTCAAGAAAAAAAACTTACTTTTTTTAAGTAATTGTTTGTGTGCAAAAGTTGAAGATCATAAAAATAAAATTTTATAGTTATCATCAACATGACAATTATACTGAATGATGTGAGAAGTTTAAAACAATAAATCCAGAATTGCTGTTTTTTTAAATTCATTCCTCTTCTAAAATATGATCAAAAAGTTGAATGTAGGCCAAAACTTTACAAATAAAAACTACAGTTTGCCAAGCTCTAATAAGCACTCATACAGCTTAGAGTTAGGGTTAGGGTTAGGGTTGACAGGGTTAGGGTTAGGGTTAGGGTTGACAGAACAATGGCTTTCAGAATATGGTGACACAAAAACTAATGATTTTATTTCTAACAGTCTATTTACTATAGACAATAAAACAAATCAAACTATATAAATTTGGAATTACCTAAATCATACCTATCCACAGTATAAAGTTAACATTTTACTTTTGCATTAGGTAAAAGTTTAACACTCTAAAATGTAAAAAAAAAGTAATGTCAGAATTGCTGTTTTTTTTCTATTTCTCCCACACAGTGTTTCTATGTAAAAACGACTTGCTGTGTACATGTTCAGGCTTTTGAGGGTCTTTTAACCCCTTCAGGTTTCTAAAAACGTCAAAGCAATTAACAGTGACATGTCCATGTTTCCAGCGTTTTCTGATCAGAAGACATTACAGTACAACTCAATGGGAAAAATCAAAAGTTGCCCGGAAAAAGATCACATGTTTTTTGGAGTGTTTTACCATCATTTTTGCTTGAAAAACGCAAGTGTTTTTTTCACTATCAATTGAGTAAAGAAAAAAATGACTGGAATATTCCAGTAAAACCTATAAGTCACAAGAAACAAAACCTTTGGAAAAACGATCAGGAAACAACCGACCAAAAAGAAAGGACATGTCAGGAAAAAAAGCCGGAATTGTGTAGCACCTTTTGCTTGAAAAATTTGTTGGCCTTTGGTTTTAGTTCTGATTTTTTTTTTAGAAGAAAAAGTCCCCAGCACAAACATCTGAGAACATTTTTCAACACTGACATTTTGCCAGTAGATGCGCAAAATTCATTAAAAGGCATGCGCTAGCATATAGGGGATGTATTCCAATCTAGGAATGAGCAAACCCGTTACCGAACCCCCGACTTTTTACTGTACCCCGTTTTATTGCTCGGGCTCACCAGTTTAAAAAAGCAACATGCATTTAGACTGTGGGCATTTCCAAAGCCATTACAGTCATGCCAGGTATTTCATGGCTATAATTGGGTGGCACAGCACATGACCCGGCTTGTAAAAGGACAGATCTCGAGTGCCGCCATCATTATGCTCTCATAAGTGTAAGGATAGGATGCAGCTTGAGTGACGGCAGGGTCAGCTGAAGGATTTCGTGGGTCCCAGAAGAAAGAGTGTCAGTGAGCCCATTTAACACATACCACGATTCATGATGCACAGTTACGGCAGAGAAATATAGGTGTAGTACAATGCCCAAGATTTATCTTCTTACATTACATGAGTGATATCTATTGTAGACTCTACAATAGCTCAGAAACTTGTGAATCCTCGTAGCGCACAGTGTGAGCTTTAGAGGGATTCAAAAGTCTGCAGTCACGTAGAGTCCATACAGTATAATGGGCCACATATAATGCCCCATACAGTATATTGGCCCCATATAATCCTCCATACTATATATTTGCCTCATAATGCTCCGTACAGTATGTAATGGCCCCATATAGTATATACTGGCAAACTATATTGCGACATACAGTATATAATGGGCCCACATAATGCTCCATATAGTATAATGGGCCCCATATAATGCTCATACAGTATATAGTGGAACTCATATAATGCTCCATACAGTATAATGGTCCCATATAGTGCTCCATACAATATAATGGCCTCATATTTTCCTCCATACAGTATAATGGGCCCCATATATTTCTCCATACAGTATATAATGGCCCAATATCATGCTCTAAACAGTTTACAATGGCCCCATATATTGCTCCATACAGTATATATGTGACACCCCAGGTTCCTGGTTGTCACAGTGGCATTGCTTTCCTCATGGGGAGAGTGATGTCACGCTTGGAAGCGAGGAAGGATCTGTTCTATCAGGTAAACACAAGTGGAGCGCCCCCACACCGCCGCAGGGCCTAGGGGTACCCGGAGCCGGGCCTCTAGGTCTCAGTCCTGGGGTTGTCACGGTGGCTAGACCCGGTCCGTGGCCCTGTCTGTCAGTGGGGGACGTCCGGTGAAATAAGAGGTGTTGTAACGGTGCAGTTGTGGGGTGCAGGTCGCGATAAATAACAAGGACACCAGGTTGCAGTCTCTTTACCTCTTTACTGAAGATCTCTGAGTCCTCAATCCAGAATATGGCTCACCAGGCTGTGCAAGTCCGGCCGGTCCAATGGCACTTCCAGAGTTCTCTTCACAGGAGGAAATCTGTGCCTTCCCCCTAGCGCTATGTGTTGTAGTCCTTCCCTGCTGTGCTTACGGAAAGTACCCCACAACTGTTGTGTCTGTTTCTGGTGTTCCCTCACAACTCGATTAAATGATGTTCTGCTAATCCTCCGTCCCTCCCTGAGGTTCGGGTAGGAACAGCACCCGTTTGACGGGTAGGCCTGGAGTTCTTCCGGGACCCTAGAGACGCCCCTCTCCCACAATTG
This sequence comes from Ranitomeya variabilis, assembly GCF_051348905.1. Taxonomy (NCBI): domain Eukaryota; kingdom Metazoa; phylum Chordata; class Amphibia; order Anura; family Dendrobatidae; genus Ranitomeya; species Ranitomeya variabilis. The sequence continues at coordinate 756,223,740 of NC_135234.1, read as the reverse complement.
CCTCCCAAGACTTCATAGGTGATTTGAGTTAGACAGCCCGCCTGAGACTGACTGTCCTGCCGCTGTTTGGAGTATTGCTTGAAGCTGAATGTTATTCTACTCCCTCGGCGTTCCGGCCACCGGTAGTGCGCCTCAGTAGGATGTTGCTTCGGTCTTACAGCACGACTCCTACTGGTATTTCTCCTTTGCGTGATCCAGTTTCTCACTCAGCACAATCTATCTCTCTTCTAATCCTTTCTTGGGCACCGCCGCTACCCGGAGCAGGCACGGTCCCGTTACGTTCGTTCTCGTTGCCAAGCCTCTGCCAGGATCCCACCCCTGACAGGGACCCTACTGCATCTTCCCCTACAACACCCTCTGCCACAAGGTGTTGCCTGGTTCCAACCCAGTCAGCTTCTGATCTAACTTCCTGCCTGACCCCCAGTTTACCCACCATGGTGGGGAGTGGCCTAATGAATAGCACCCTTAGCTCCCCCCGGAGGCCCGGCTGTGAAATGTATTGGTGTCTGTGATACCTGATCAGATGAACTCCTTCAGTGCCATCGGACGCACCATAGCTCCCCATAGTGGCGGAGCCACAGTACTGCAACGACCAGGACTCTGGGGCGCTGCACTCCCCCCTGGTTAAACACAGTACTCCGGGACTGGGAAGAAAACAACAATACAAGTTTAGCAAAAAGACATACAATTTTTGTTGAGTGCAAATAACAATACGTATACTTGAACAAGCTTCCCTTTATGGGAGGTGAGGACACTTGAACGTTACAAAACATGGTTAAACATTAAACATTATAAATTACAGGCTATAAATAACTCCTGTTACCCAACCGGGTATTCTACTAAGTGCAAAAATTGCTGAACAATACTTTAACATTGCCTTTAAGGACATACACTCTGTATCCACCAAAGACCTTCCTATAATCACATTATAAGGTAAGTTAACTTTTTCATTCCCCTTCTTTAAATCTGCAGGACCGCCTGTCCTATCGGCACCAGACCTACTGCCTCTCCTTTCGGTTACAGGACCGCCCCGTTCAGCCAGGGCCTACTGCCTTTTCAACTTCTATACACAGTACAGATCATAACATTACTTTCAGTTTTAGAAGCACTGAGCCATCTACGTATGGCTCCTAGGAGGACTCTCTACCTAACCCCTACGGGTTCACTTTCTGTCCTCTGTAACACATTATTAACTCTTTCTTTACAATAACCAACTTACTATGGAGGACTCAGGGTTTACCTTCTATCCCCACTTTCTATCAACATTATCAATCATTCCTTTTCTTCCGAGAAACATCATCATCATTTCTTCACAATTAACTGGTTGGATACATATAACTTTCTCATGTACACATTATCATCACTTTCTTTCATCAAACATTATTGCTACCTGTCTTAAAGCAATATCACCGTTTAAGTGCAACAATTGAACATCCCCTTTAAGAAGGGACCAAGTCTCTATGAGGTAGCATTTCTTCTCAAGCTACCAGTCCTTACTCAGCAAAGGTCCCGGTATGGTATCTTCGCAAAGAGTCTCTTTCCAAGTAAGACCAGTAGGAAGCGCCTTTAAGAAGGTGCAAACTATTTACAAGAAGTTTGTATCATGCATTGTTCATGATTCAGCAGTTTTTATAACATTGTGGAACAAAAAAAGCAAAAATGAAAGTGAAAGCAAAAAATAAAAAGCAATAGGGATCCCGGGTAAACAAAGGGATCCCTTTAAGAGTTAACCCAGGACGGGTTTTAGCAGCAAAACAGCAAGGAAATAAACAGTTAACTATTTACAGTTTCAGGTTTCCGAGGCTTAGTTAGACGGCTTCCAGGGCTGCACCTGGCACTTAACCCCTCTTGGCCCGGGAAGGGTGAAGTCCAGGGTTGCACCCAGTGCTGGACAAACGCCGTTAATCCGTCTCTCATGTACGGTTAGGTCATGCACAGCGAAGGAGGTCTGCGCAGCTTGAGTAGGGGCATTTGCGGCAGCAGAGGCAGCGGATGCTGCAAGATCAGTCACTGGAACGGAGTCAGCAGCTGTGGCACCAGCAGTCACGGGAGTGGTGTCAGTCATCAGGGCAGGGTCGTCCTTCATACCTGCTTCAGATGCGGTCCCTCCGGTGCCGGTCTGCTCCGTCTGCGCTGGGGTCTGGAACGCGGGTTGCAGGGCCTTGTGCTGCGACGTTGTCATCTCTGCTTGCAGCACCTCGCTTTCCGGCAGGGCCTTGCTTTCTGGCTTCGGAGCGCTGGAACTTCTTTCTTGCTCCGGACCAGATGAGGCTGCCGACAGACGTCTGGCGAGGCTCCCGATGATGGTCTTCTTCCACCCGGCCTCAGTGCTCAGCTGCATCCGCCGGGGTTGGTGGATCAGCTCGTCCGCTCCGGTCTGCAGGAGGTCAGCGCCAACTGTGGAGGTCTGGCTGCGGTGCCTCTCCGGGTAGCTGGGGGAGTCCTCGGCTCCGACCCCACGCTCCGGCTCCGGGCGGCTGGCCATGGCGTCCTCCATGTTGCTCGCTCCTTCTTCCTGGTCCTTTTCCCGCTCTCTTCTTCGTGGGCGGTTTCGTTTTCGTTGTCTCTGCCCACCATTAAGGATCAGGAGGCGAATCTCGGCTGCTGACGGACACGTCCTCAAGGGGCCGAGATATTTAGACTGGGCGGCCATTGTCTTTCGCGCTCTTCAGCTTGTTCACACCCACTTCCACGCCCTTCTTCTTCTCCTGCGCTCTCCTTAGCGCTGTAATGGCGGCGGTTTTGGCGGGAACTTCTGGCGGCAAGTGGCAACACACAGTCCTTGTAATAAAGCACAGTCCAAGCACGATAAATCACAGTTCCAAGGCACACATAACCTGATTCTTCAGGCTTAAGTAGATCCTGTTCGTGACGCCAAGTTTGGAGCGCCCCCACACCGCCGCAGGGCCTAGGGGTACCCGGAGCCGGGCCTCTAGGTCTCAGTCCTGGGGTTGTCACGGTGGCTAGACCCGGTCCGTGGCCCTGTCTGTTAGTGGGGGACGTCCGGTGAAATAAGAGGTGTTGTAACGGTGCAGTTGTGGGGTGCAGGTCGCGATAAATAACAAGGACACCAGGTTGCAGTCTCTTTACCTCTTTACTGAAGATCTCTGAGTCCTCAATCCAGAATACGGCTCACCAGGCTGCGCAAGTCCGGCCGGTCCAATGGCACTTCCAGAGTTCTCTTCACAGGAGGAAATCTGTGCCTTCCCCCTAGCGCTATGTGTTGTAGTCCTTCCCTGCTGTGCTTACGGAAAGTACCCCACAACTGTTGTGTCTGTTTCTGGTGTTCCCTCACAACTCGATTAAATGATGTTCTGCTAATCCTCCGTCCCTCCCTGAGGTTCGGGTAGGAACGGCACCCGTTTGACGGGTAGGCCTGGAGTTCTTCCGGGACCCTAGAGACGCCCCTCTCCCACAATTGCCTCCCAAGACTTCATAGGTGATTTGAGTTAGACAGCCCGCCTGAGACTGACTGTCCTGCCGCTGTTTGGAGTATTGCTTGAAGCTGAATGTTATTCTACTCCCTCGGCGTTCCGGCCACCGGTAGTGTGCCTCAGTAGGATGTTGCTTCGGTCTAACAGCACGACTCCTACTGGTATTTCTCCTTTGCGTGATCCCGTTTCTCACTCAGCACAATCTATCTCTCTTCTAATCCTTTCTTGGGCACCGCCGCTACCCGGAGCAGGCACGGTCCCGTTACGTTCGTTCTCGTTGCCAAGCCTCTGTCAGGATCCCACCCCTGACAGGGACCCTACTGCATCTTCCCCTACAACACCCTCTGCCACAAGGTGTTGCCTGGTTCCAACCCAGTCAGCTTCTGATCTAACTTCCTGCCTGACCCCCAGTTTACCCACCATGGTGGGGAGTGGCCTAATGAATAGCACCCTTAGCTCCCCCCGGAGGCCCGGCTGTGAAATGTATTGGTGTCTGTGATACCTGATCAGATGAACTCCTTCAGTGCCATCGGACGCACCATAGCTCCCCATAGTGGCGGAGCCACAGTACTGCAACGACCAGGACTCTGGGGCGCTGCACAAGCATACAACATGTTCACACTCCAGGCCAGAAGGGGGAGCTCTGATCAAGCTTGTGGGTGGCTCCCCTATATACAGTATATATTCTGGTCTGGAAAGAAAGTCAGTCAGTGAGTGCCAGACAGCAGACTGTTTTTTTCTGAGGCAGAGAGGAAGCAGAGGGGCCATGCAGCCATGAGGGTGCTGCAGCTCCTAGAAAGAGAGAAAGAGAAAGCCGAATGGATTGTAGAGAGCGTGTAGGAGAAGAGAATCACAGGAGAGTGAAGAACTGGGGAGAATAGCTGCGACTGAGCTACCTCCCTACAGAGCGCAGACACCGGTAGCAGGAAGACCGAGGTTGTGAAGGACTCCAACGGCTCACAGCAGAAACCGGCAGGACAGCTGGATTACATGTCACCTGTCCACCCTGACACCTGGAGGCACAGTGGACCATAGAGCCTGGGTCGTGATAGAGACCCTGTAAAAAGGCTCAAGCTACCTGTCATACGGGTTAGTGTCCTAACTACAAGCAGGACAGAGAGAACACATGAGGACATTGCGAGAAGCCTAGGACAGCAAGAAATTACTCCACAGCCTGGAGGGAAGGCTTCTAACTCCCCCTGGTAAAAGGGACTCCCAACTCGCTTCCAAGCCAGCCGGAAAACACCTGCACCCGTGATCTGGTACCCTGGACTGTGGCTGCCTAAATTCTTCAGTAAACCAGGTAAAGAGACTGCAAACCTGTGTCCTCCGTTTCTTTCTACACTATCCACCATCTCTATGTACACACCGGGAGCCCAGCTTCACCTGTGGGAAGCCATACCATCCCTGCTGCCATAACATCACCCCAGCGGACCCCTTTAAGCAGCATTGGTCATCCCTGCCCAAATACCACAGGTGGCGTCACGAACAACCTTTATTCATAAAATCCCTTTAAATACTTTCCCTTTTACATGGGTTCCCAGGGCCACGGACCAGGTCGCTGCCGCCATGACACATCCCTTTAAGTACTGGACCCGGTACCAAGTACCCCTAGGCCCTGGTGGGGCATTCCATTTTGGCCCCATAAATTGCTCCATACAGTTTAATGGCCCCATATATTGCTATATACAGTATATAGGTCCCATATAATGCTCCATACAGTATAATGGGCCCCATATAATTCTCATACAGTATATAATGGGCCTTATTTATTGCTCCATACCGAATAATGGGCAACACATATTGCTCCATACAGTATATAATGGCCCAATATCATGCTGCTTACAGTTAATAATGGCCCCATCTATTGCTCCATGCAGTCTATAGGCCCCATAAATTGCTGCATGCAGTATAATGGCCCCAGATATTGCTACACACATAAAAAAATAATCAAATACTCACCTCTCCTCGTTACCCACTGCTGCAGTTGTCTCTGCATCTTGAAATTCTGTTTTGCTTAGCAGAAAGCGTGCTGTAGTGTTGTCATCGCACCCTCTGCCCTGAGAAATCAGTCAGTCAGAAGACGCTGAAGAGAGCGCAGCAGCGTGGAAAGGGTAGAGGTGAGTATTGAGGGTGGCAGCGCTGGACTGGTGAGTGTTTTTCACTAGTCTGTGAAATAAGTAATTGGCATCAGCCATCTAGTTGCCATTTCTAGGCCTCAAAAATTATTTTTCTGGACCGCTGTGTGTTTTCTAGTACAGTTGGAAGTAAATAAATCTAAATCTGATTCTCCGATACCCGCCTGTGGGTGGTTTGAGATCGGATGGTTGAGAGTGCGTCCGGTCCCCTCTTAATCATGACCCCAGTTTGAACAAACAGAAAAATAGAAAAGGAGTACAATTCCATTATCCCTAGCTGAAGTATCCGGGCATGGTTGCCTGCTTTGAACACTAATTTTTCCAAGGGAAACACTTCTGGCCCTTGGGACCCTAAGGGGGAGGCATCTCAAGGCAAAGAGGCTGGAACTGGTGGTAGCAAGCCTCATAGTGGACAGCTGTGAACAGACTCAACTACAAGCTTTTTATCTGCGGCTGCTCTACTGTGCGCTACTGAAGATTGGGTTGACAGAGAGGGCAATGATGGGGGTGATGGGGCAGAAGGCAATGATTGGGTTGACGGAGAGGACAATGACAGGGGTGGTGGGGGAGAAAGCTTTGATGGGGTGGTGGAAAGGGCAATAATGGGGCAGTGGGGGAGGAGGAAATGATGGCGGTAGTGAATGGGCAATAATGGGGGTGGTGGGGAGGAGGAAATGATGGAGGCGGTGTAATGGGCAATGATGAGGGTGGTGGGGGAAAAGACAATGATGGTTGTGGTGGAAAGGGCAATGATGGGGATCGGGTGGAGGAAATGATGGAGGTTGTGGAATGGGTAATGATGGAGAGAAGACAATGATGATGGCAGTGGAAAGGACAATGATGGGGTGGTGGGGAGGAGACAATGATGAAGGTGGTGGAATGGGTAATGATGGGGTGGTGGGGAGGAGGAAATGATGGAGGTCATGTAATGGGTAATGATGGGGGTGGTGGGGGAGAAGGCAATGATGGTGGCAGTGAAAATGACAATGATGGGGTGGTGGGGAGGAGGCAATGATGGAGGTGGTGGATGGGCAATAATGGGGTGGTGGGGAGAAAGCAATTATGGAGGTGGTGAAGAGGGCAATCATGGGGGTGGGGGAGAGGGCAATAATGGGATGCAGGGGGAGGAGGACAATGAGGGGTGTGGGGGATTGGGATGGGAGGAAGGGGGATTTATAATGGATTTAGGAATAGGGGGAGGTGGAGGAAGAGGTTATTATCGATTATTATGTCTAACACAGTCCCTTAGTATATAGTGTACTCACTTATGTATAGCACAGTCATCTTTGTAGTGGTATTAATGGAGTTGGATGGCCGCAATACCACATCAAAGGTTATAAAAGGAGTGGCACTGCCAATCTCAGCTCACTGATGCTGTTGCACAGGGACAGTTCTACTTGAAGAGGGAGAGCAGATATCCAGGCCTGTGTGTGCACATTTTATCTAATCAGAGTCCTATAGTGTTGATACTGTTGCTGATGCTGAACCACAATACTAACAGTCGTTCTAAGGGCTAATCATGCGTTTTGCTGTTTGTATCAGATACATTCAGCATTTAGCCTAAGAATAGTTGCAGGAGCAGGGAGAGTGGCAGAATACAGCATCTAAGCAGCGCTTAGGGCTTTGCAGTCTGTTGATAAATTTAAAGATGTTGCACATGACCACATTTTCTTTTGGAAGGGTTTTTTCACCCTTCATTGACTATATTGTCATCTATAGAGTATTACATGCTTTGTATTACATAACGATGGTATACAACAGTAAAAAAAAAATAGTGTTCAAAATTTTTTCTGGAGTCAACTAGTTATTTATACAGTATTACGTGCTTTGCTTTATATTTCGGTGGTATATAGCAACCCCAAAAAGTGTTAAAAAAATTTTCTGGATTGAATATGTCATAGAGTATTACATGTTTTGTTTTACATTTCGGTGGTATATAACACTGAGAAAAAGTGTTTAATTTTTTTTCCTAAATTTATTTAGTGATCCATAGAGTATTCCGTGCTTTTTTTTACATTCGGTGTTATATAACACTACAAAAAAGTGTCAAAAAATTTTCTGATTTAAACTTGTCATCCATAGAGTATTGAATGATTTAGGTGATTTAGTATTTAAGTGATACCATTTTGGTGGTATATAACACCCCAAAAAGCGTTCAAACATTTTTCTGGTTTGAATTAGTCAGCCTTAGAGTACAATGTGCTTTGTTTCACTTTTCAGTGATACAGGTCCTTCTCAAAAAATTAGCATATAGTGTTAAATTTCATTATTTACCATAATGTAATGATTACAATTAAACTTTCATATATTATAGATTCATTATCCACCAACTGAAATTTGTCAGGTCTTTTATTGTTTTAATACTGATGATTTTGGCCTACAACTCCTGATAACCCAAAAAACCTGTCTCAATAAATTAGCATATTTCAACCGTCCAATCAAATAAAAGTGTTTTTTAATAACAAACAAAAAAACCATCAAATAATAATGTTCAGTTATGCACTCAATACTTGGTCGGGAATCCTTTGGCAGAAATGACTGCTTCAATGCGGCGTGGCATGGAGGCAATCAGCCTGTGACACTGCTGAGATGTTATGGAGGCCCAGGATGCTTCAATAGCGGCCTTAATCTCATCCAGAGTGTTGGGTCTTGCGTCTCTCAACTTTCTCTTCACAATATCCCACAGATTCTCTATGGGGTTCAGGTCAGGAGAGTTGGCAGGCCAATTGAGCACAGTAATACCATGGTCAGTAAACCATTTACCAGTGGTTTTGGCACTGTGAGCAGGTGCCAGGAAGCATGAAGTGCTCCAAAATCTCCTGATAGCTAGCTGCATTGACCCTGCCCTTGATGAAACACAGTGGACCAACACCAGCAGCTGACATGGCACCACACACCATCACTGACTGGGTACTTGACACTGGACTTCAGGCATTTTGGCATTTCCTTCTCCCCAGTCTTCCTCCAGACTCTGGCACCTTGATTTCCGAATGACATGCAAAATTTGCTTTCATCAGAAAAAAGTACTTGGGACCACTTAGCAACAGTCCAGTGCTGCTTCTCTGTAGCCCAGGTCAGGCGCTTCTGCCGCTGTTTATGGTTCAAAAGTGGCTTTACCTGGGGAATGCGGCACCTGTAGCCCATTTCCTGCACACGCCTGTGCACGGTGGCTCTGGATGTTTCCACACCAGACTCAGTCCACTGCTTCCTCAGGTTCCCCAAGGTCTGGAATCGGTCCTTCTCCACAATCTTCCTCAGGGTCCGGTCACCTCTTCTCGTTGTACAGCGTTTTCTGCCACATTGTTTCCTTCCAACAGACTTACCATTGAGGTGCCTTGATACAGCACTCTGGGAACAGCCTATTTGTTGAGAAATTTCTTTCTGGGTCTTACCCTCTTGCTTGAGGGTGTCAATGATGGCCTTCTTGACATCTGTCAGGTCGCTAGTCTTACCCATGATGGGGGTTTTGAGTAATGAACCAGGCAGGGAGTTTTTAAAAGCCTCAGGTATCTTTTGCATGTGTTTAGAGTTAATTAGTTGATTCAGAAGATTAGGGTAATAGGTCGTTTAGAGAACCTTTTCTTGATATGCTAATTTATTGAGACAGGTTTTTTGGGTTATCAGGAGTTGTAGGCCAAAATCATCAGTATTAAAACAATAAAAGACCTGACAAATTTCAGTTGGTGGATAATGAATCTATAATATATGAAAGTTTAATTGTAATCATTACATTATGGTAAATAATGAAATTTAACACTATATGCTAATTTTTTGAGAAGGACCTGTATATAACACTCCAAAAAAGCGTTCAAAAATGTTTCTGTATGCAATTAGTCATCCATAGAGTATGACATGCTTTGGTGGACATTCCATTGGTATGTAACACTCCAAAAAGGTGATACATTTTTTTCTGGATTCAGATAGTCTTCCATAGAATATTACATCCTTTGTTTTACATTTCTGGAGTATATAGCACTCCAAAAAGAGCGTTGAAAAATGTTTCTAGATTCAGTTAGTGATCCATACAGTATTACATGCTTTGTTTTACATTTCGGTGGTATATAACACTCCAGAAAAAGCACCCAAAATTTTTTCTGGCTTCAATTAGTCATTCCTAGAGTATTACGTGCTCTGTGTTACATTTCAGTGGTATGTAACACTCCACAAACGAGCTAAAAAAAATTTCTGGATTCAATTAGTCATCCATAGAGTATTGCGTGCTTTCTGTTGTGTTTTGGTTGTATATAACACTCCAAAAAAATATTTGTGAATTCAATTACTCACACATAGAGTATTACTGTACACTCCTTATAATTTTTTCCTGAGTGTGTGAGTGCATGAACTACACTTTCAAACTATTTATGTTCAAAAAAATTTCCGGATGGTATTTGCCATCCATAGAGTCTTTTGTGCTTTGTGTTACATTACGGTGGTGTCTACAACTCCAAAAAAAAGGTTCAAAAACGTATTTATGGATTCATATTTTGGGGATCTCCTGGGCAAGAAAAGAAAAGTGGGGTGGGAAGAAAAGAGGGTAGTGCTATTTAAGCGCAGTAAGCATGCTGTGATATACTGTAGGAAGAGGAAAAGGTTTTATATTGTGCTAATCTAAGCCAGCTGTGCTGTACAGGCACAACACTGCATGATTGGGGCATGCAACTCATCGGATAGCGTGGCAGTGTGCTTTACAGCCCTAAAGACACTCCACGTGGATACAAAGATAGTTGAGTCTCTGATGGCGTTTCCATTTAAGGAAGTATCCCAATGCGATTGGATATAATTCAATGCAGGTTTATTAACCGCAATTACAACACATTAAAAACATTTTTCTAAAAAAAACACATACAAAAAAATAAATAAATTGTAAACTAAATAAAAAAACTAACACAATGCATTTCAAGTCTTATGAGTCTTCATCATGTGTATATAGGACATACCACATGGAAGGATTGTCTTTATATATATATCTTAACCTCCTTGTGTGTAGGTTTGGTTCACTCTCATATGGGACCAATCACCTTGATCAGTACTATTACCAATCACAAAGAGTATGTTTTACTGAAAATTAGTAACAGGTTCAGCTCTTGCTGCTGAATCTACAGCCAGGCATGGTCATGTGTGATAATGGCCATAACCTAATGATGGCTGGGAAGCTTGGCAAATTCACACACGTACAATGCTTGGTCCACCTGCTCAACTTGGTAGTTTAGTGGTTACTGAAAACCTACCAAGATTTGCCAGAGCTTCTGGTCAAGGTGCGCCATGTCAGTGCCAATTTCCACAAGTCAGCTACAGCTTGCACCGCTCTGGCAGTGCTGCAGCAGCTCCATGCAAGTGCCAGCACACTGACTGGAACTCCACACTGCGCATGCTGGCAAGGTTTTGTGAGCAGCAGAGGCCAGTTGTGGAATACCAGCTCCAACACGCCCCTCGCTATTCTGATCAGCCTCCGAACATAACAGCTGAAGAGTGGGCATGGATGTCTGACATTTGCGCAGTTTCCCATAACTTTGAGGACTTCACAAAGATGGTGAACGGCGATGACGCCATCATCAGCGCAACAGTCCTGCTTCTGTGCCTACCTAAACAGTCTCTGCTACCAAATAAACATGAAGCTTTGCATGCAGACCAGGTGAAGATGGAGGAAGACATGAGACGGGGAAATACTACTCAGCCAAGCTTCAGCCTCAGGGGTAAGACCTTAGAAATCTTTGGGTACCTGCCCAGAGAGACCATCCTGAGCTATAAGGATATCAAGAAGACTCTGGTCCGTAAGTATAACTTGACTCCTGATTTGTACCAGAAGAAGCTCCAGAGTATGCAATGGGGTCCTGTAGACAGCTGCATAAATCATATATGGGCCCCTTTGAGAGCAGTTGACCAATGGACCATGGGATTGGAGTTCTCACCACCATCCAGCAGCTGATGAAGCTCATTGCAGCTAAGTAGTTTTTGTGGAACTGCCTAGAGGACCACAAGCAGCATCTGTGTGATTGGAATACAAAGGGGGCCTCTGCAACAGCGACACTTGGCGATGAGTACTCCAATAACAGGTCTCCAGAGGCCAAGAAATCTGCCGTATGGATGGAGATAAACACAAACTCAGTGCTTGCTCTTCCTGCCCCCAAGTGCAAGGGGACACTTGACCATGCTTCCCTCTTCACGTCGGAGGGGGAACTCCGACTATGTCATTTCTGCAAACAGCCAGGATACTTCAAAGCCATATGTCCCCAGTGCCAGAAGGGCCTGTCCTCGTCCCAAAAACCGTCCACTATTTTGTGTGTGGGGCGAGGTCTCTTGATAACTTTCAGCATGTCACTATAAGTCAGACTATGGCCATGAGTCTGCTGGACAACGGGGCTGAGATGGCTCTTGTACAGCCTGAGCTGGTGTCCCCACAGGATTTGATACAGGAGAAAACCCTTGCTGTCTCTGGGATAGGAATGTCATGCAGCTGCAATTCAGGTCTGTGCAAGCTCCACCAGACAGCAATAGAGTGAAGGAAAGACTGCACACTCCCAGGGCAGACCTGCAATGCAGCAGCAGGGCTAACACCAGGTGGCAGCAGTATAGTCAAACTAGCCAAGTTAGCAGCAAGCGGTCAAACATAGCACCAGAGGCTAATCAAACACGTGGTCAGAAGCAAGCAAATAGGTAAGAACAAGATGGAAGCGCAGTACCAGGGGGAAAAAGCCGAACGGGTAGTCAGAAAGAAGCCAGGAGGTCAGAAAACCAAAGCAAGCTAAACGATACCAAATCGGAGGATGGGAACACAGGTCAGGCAGCAAGTCGGGACATACACACAACAGCGGGCACACACACAGAGAAACACAATTACCAACAGAGTAACCTAGGCCAGCTGCTCAGGCCGAGGGACCGGAAACTATCACCGACACCGGACCTCGGTCATATGGCAACTAAATAGCCGCCCTCACCCCAGAGAGAGGCAGATAGAATTAACCCCTGTGTTACCAGGATGGGACAAAGACAAAACCTCATCCTGAATGATGACAAGGAAGAGTTGAACCAGCGCTGGAGTATTTGGACTGGGGAGCCGGGAAGGGAGTGTGGTAGGTGAGGGTAACCTCGAATATTCCCATGAGTGTTTTGCTTGGGACAAACTTAGGGCAGCTAGTGTCCCAGTGTGTGGCCACTAAACCGCCAATCCTTGATCTTCCAGACAACAACGTAATGTCCACCCCTGTTGATGTAAATTTGACTAATATACCTACTGATGAGGATGTGGGGGTGGGTGATGTACTGTGTCTCTCACCCCTCAGGGGGGATATCAAACAAGCTGTGATAATGCCTTAGAGAGTGGCCAGCAGGTTTGCTGGAAACAGGTGTCCTGAGAGGTTGTCACAGAGGGGACAGACAGGGGAAAGACAGTTGCAGAGAGGGAGCATGCAATTAAGGGCAGCGCTGTTCAAGGATACATTCGGCTCCCAGGTAAAGCATCATTACAGGGTTACTCCACAACTGAGATGTCAGAAGGCGAAGTTAGTCAGCCTTGACCGACAACTTGGTTGGAAGCAGAGAAGCGAGAACTACCTACAATTGCAGCGGCCATGGCCACTGTCACACACAGTGGTAGTCCCAGAGCCACTTGTGGGTCAGATGGCTTCCCCCTTTACAACCAAGTGGCTGCTGGATCAAATGGAGGCTAGGAGACAGGTCCAGGGGAACTGACAGAAGAAATAGTGGTCTTGTCTTTTCTGGCCACGTGCAATCAGGCGTTAGGCGGGTTTGGAAACTGATAACAGCCTGAAAGCTCTCAAGGATCAGCACCACCTCCCTTGGACTCAGACCTCGAGCAGGTTGTCTGGGACTAAGGATGGCTCTACCAGGTAACGGTACAGCAGAGTTCAAAAGAGACGTGGCCTAGGAATTGACAGTAAGTGGTACCCAACTGTTCAGTGCGGAGTTGTTGCAGATTGAAAACAACATTCTGATGGACAGAAATCTAGCGGTCACTATGCCAAAGGCCAGCATTTCTACTCGCCAAGGATTGGGGCCGATGGGGCTTCCCACTGCTACTTGTGAGACACCTGTCAGAGGATGGGGAAGGCAGGGCGGTGCCCCAATGCCCCACTGGTAACACTGCCCATTAATGAAGAGCCTTTCAGTAGGGTGATGGTGGATCTCATTGGACCAAAAGCCACTCAGTATCTCAGGGAAACACTTCGTACTGACTGTAGTAGACTATGCCACCCGGTACCCGGAAGCGTTAGCCTTGTCATCCATTTGGGCCGGCAGGGTGGCCACCACCTTACTGGAGATTTTCTTGTGAGTGGGTTTTCCCAGGAAATGCTTACTGATCAGGGGACCCAGTTCATGTCGCAGCTGATGGCATCCCGCTGTAGGCAGATACAGGTGCAACATCTGGAGACCAGCCCGTACCACCCATAGACTAACGGACTGTGCACACGGTTCAATGACACCCTGAAGCAGATGCTTATGATGTTGGTCGACTTCCACAGGCTGACCAGGCGCTTTTTCACTGGTGTTAGCAAAAGGAGCCTCTCAGCCTGTCAGGGTTGTGATTGAGCGTGGTGCCACGTCAGCGACTGCGTGGGCCACGTCCTCTCAGTCCCTGTGCCTCCCTGGGCCCATGTGCACAGGGAGTGTCTATGTAAAAAAGTGCCAAGCTAACCTTACGTGTCCCCAGGGGGTGCGGAATGTCACTTTGGTGCAGGTGAGGAGACCGTGCAGCGTGATCCTTCTGATGGAAAAGTGACATCAGGAAGGGTGGCGATGTGTGGGTTCGTCACATGTGGTGGCAGAGGTAGGATTCTGTGTGATCTCTCTAGTGCCAGCCTTCACAAGCTTGTTCACATAATGCTGCATGAACCGGTCACCAACCAGTATGTGTACGGACACAGAGGGCTATGCAGATTATGTGAACAGATGATACGAAGGTCCTGGTTTTGAAGAAAACATGCATGGGCAACACAGGGGTAGGTAGATAAGCATGTGGAGGCAATAGGCCATTGTTTATGTCTAATACATGTCTGAGTGTCTAATTCCTTATTTTTTTGCACTTCTTGCTTTCCTCATAAATTGCATTGAAATTTCCAATTAAACAATTAAACAAATTAAATTAAACAATTAAATTAAATTAAACAATTAAACAAATTTCCAATTAAACAAAAAAATTCAATTTTGGTTTACTTAACTATTTTTTTTAAGTCCTTTTTAAATTTTGCCTCATATACAAGTCATAATACAGCAAAAAATATTTCTTAACATTTTTTTTCCTAAACTCTAAAGGTACCGTCACATTAAGCGACGCTGCAGCGATAGCGACAATGATGCCGATCGCTGCAGCGTCGCTGTTTGATCGCTGGAGAGCTGTCACACAGACCGCTCTCCAGCGACCAACGATGCCGAGGTCCCCGGGTAACCAGGGTAAACATCGGGTTGCTAAGCGCAGGGCCGCGCTTAGTAACCCGATGTTTACCCTGGTTACCAGCGTAAAAGTAAAAAAAACAAACAGTACATACTCACCCAGCGTCATACCTCCCCCAGCTTCTGCTTCCTGACACTGACTGAGCTCCGGCCCTAACAGCACAGCGGCTTTCACTTTCACTTGAGGGCCGGCGCTCAGTCAGTGTCAGGAAGCAGACGCTGGGGGAGGTATGACGCTGGGTGAGTATGTACTGTTTGTTTTTTTTACTTTTACGCTGGTAACCAGGGTAAACATCGGGTTACTAAGCGCGGCCCTGCGCTTGGTAACCCGATGTTTACCCTGGTTACCAGTGTAAAACATCGCTGGTATCGTTGCTTTTGGTGTCAAACACAACGATACACAGCGATCGGACGACCAAATAAAGTTCTGGACTTTATTCAGCGACCAGCGACATCACAGCAGGATCCTGATCGCTGCTGCGTGTCAAACTAAACGATATCGCTAGCGAGGACGCTGCAACGTCACGGATCGCTAGCGATATCGTTTAGTGTGACGGTACCTTAAGTTCTCTTCGATGTTGAATGCTTTATTCAGTCCTTAAAGTGAAGTAAATGTGTGACGCCATTATTCTCAGCAGTAATCTGGGAGGCAGAAAGGCTTCCAGGGGTCTTCCACCATGCTGTTAATCTTCTATTCAGCACTTTTTCCCACCCATTTCAATATTTTCACTGCTCTCCAGACCTCCTTGTAGAGTTTGCAGGAAAAAAAGTTTGGATTTCCCATTGACCCCCATTATACTTGTTACTGGAAATGAGCATCCGAGCATTAGGAATTGCACAGTTCGAGTAATGAGCAACCAATCATTTTAGTGCTCGCTCATCCCTATTAACCCCTTTCTGCCATTAGACGTACTATCCCGTCAAGGTGACCTGGGACTTAATTCCCAGGGATGGGATAGTATGTCATAGGAGATCGGCTGTGCTCCCGGGGGAGCGCGACCGATCGCATCCAGGTGTCAGCTGATTATTACAGCTGACATCCGGCACTATTTGCCAGAAGCGGTCACGTTCCTCTCCCGACACAGTTGGAGCGCCCCCAGACGCAGGGCCGCGGGGTACTCGGTACCGGGCCTCTCTGTCTCAGTCCTGGGGTTGTCACGGTGGCTAGACCCGGTCCGTGACCCTGCTAAGGGGCGTCCAATGAAAGGTGTTGGTGTGTGGTGCCAGACGCAATGAATGACGAGGACACAGAGTTGCAGTCTCTTTACCTCTTTACTGAAGGCTTCGGGATCCGCAATCCAGAGCACTGCTAACCGGGCTGGCTCCGTCCGGCTGGTCCGAAGGCACATCCAGAGTTCCCTTTGCAGGTGGAAATCAGTGCCTACCTACTAGCGCCTGTGTGTTGTAGTCCTTCCCTGCTGAGCACCACGGGATAGTCCTCACAACTGTTGTATCTGTTCTGATGTTCTTCTCCGTCCCCCAGATGATATGGCTAGGATGCACCCGTATGACAGGTAGGCCTGGAGTTATTCTGGGACCCTAGAGACGCCCCTCTCCCACAATTGCCTCCTATGTCTGCTTAGGTGTTTTAGGTGAGACAGCCAACCTATAATTAACTGTCCTGCCGCTGTTTGAAGTAATGCTTGGAGCCTAATACTTCCTCGGCGTTCCGGCCACCGGCTACGTGCCTCAGTAGGATGTTGCCGATCTCGGGGCACGACTCCTACTGGTTCTATCACCTTTTTGCTGTGATCTCGTTTCTCACTTCTCCACAATATACTTTGCTTCATGTCCTTTCTTAAGATGCCACCGCAATCAGGTGCAGGCGCTGCTCCGTAATGATCTGTCCTGTTCACTAGGTCACTGCCAGGATCCCACCCCTGACAGAGACCCCCTGAATCTTCCCCGCAACACCCTCTGCCACAGGATGTTGCCTGGATCAAACCCAGTCAGCTTCTCCCTAACTTCCTATCCAACCCCCAGTTTTACCAAAGCGTGAGGAGTGGCCTAATACATAGAACCCTTTGCTCCCCCTGGTGGCTGGAGTGTGAAATGTAGTGTGTGACTGTGATACCTGGTCAGGTGAACTCCTTTAGCGCAATCAGATGTAACATCCCTCCCCTTAGTGGCATAGCGACATTACTGCAATGACCAGGACTCTGGGGTGCTGCACTCCCCCCCGGTTAAATCCAGTACTCCCGGACTGGGAAGAAGAACAACAATATATGTTAGCAAAAGACATACAAAACTTTGAAATGCAAATAACAAGTAAATTTAACAGTGCTTCCCTTTATGGGAGGTGAGGACACTTGAACGTTACAAACAGAAACATATTTACATTTTTACTCAAAGTTATAAATAACACTTATGACTAACTTGGCTATAAATAACCATCATTACCCAGCCGGGTATTCTATCTACTAAGTGCAAATCTTGAACAATAATTTAACTTTTCCTTTAAGGGCCTATAGGCTGAACCCACTAAAGGCTTACTATAAAACTCTGAAATATAAATTAACTTTTTCTTTATTTCTCTTTTTCTAAATGCAACATTTTTCTTTTACTCTCTGACTTCACACATGCAGGACCGCCTGGCTATTCATCCTGGCCTACTGCCTCTTTTCTTCTATAAGCTCAATTTTTGTTCACAGTACAAGATCAATCAACCATCTCTCTATGGTTCTCAGGAGGACTCACTAACCCCTACAGGCTCACTTTATTGAAATTCGGCTTTCAACTCTTTCCTGTCCTCAATTTCTAGTAACATCATCAAACATTTCCTAATATTTCTTAAATAACTACACACTATTTATCATTAAACATTCTCTATGACCATCTAGCTAACTACATACTATTCCTATGTAGAACATTATTACGATTCAACTTTCTTAAGGCAACATTATACTTAAGTGCAACACATGAACATTCCCTTTAAGAGGGAACCAAGTCTCTTTGAGGTAGTGCAGACTCTCCATCTGAAAGTCCATTTAAGGCAAGAACTTCTGCGCTGTATTCAGGAACAGTCTCTTCAAAAAGCTCTCCTTTTTGTAAAACCAGTAGGAGGCACCTTTAAGAAGGTGTGAACTATTTACAACACAGTTTGTGAACCATTCACCATCCATGATTCGGCAGTCTTTGGAAACAATGATGAACAAAAGCAAAAACAAAAGCAAAAACTAAAACAATAGGGATCCCGGGTAAACGAAGGGATCCCTTTAAGAATAACCCTGGTCGGGTATTAGCAGCAAAACAAACAAGTAACTATTTACAGTTCCAGATGTTGGGGTTTATTCTGATTCTGGTGGCCATAGCTCTGCAGGCAGCAGTGGGCGGGGCCATCCGCCCGGATATCTGCGGCTACCAGGTGTTGTACCAAAGGCCCCCTCGCTCCAGACAGGGGTCTGGGTACCCACAGTTTTTGGTTCTGAGACGGCCTGGGTACTAGCCATCACTGAAGCCAAGCTTCCGGCTACAACGGTGGTAGTGGTAGCGACGGTGCAGGTTGTGGTCTTGACCATGGTGCATGTCGGGGTAACCACCTTGGTCTTCGTGGTAATGGTAGACCGGTCACAAGGGGGCGCCTTCGCCACAGGGGACAACTTCACCGGCACCTTAGTCGGGGGTGTCACGGAGCCTCGCCGCTTGTGGACGTTCAGGGCGAACCACCCCTTTTCCCCAAAGTGCCGGGTGTAGGTGACTTCATCCCCTGGGTAGAGATCCCGATCCGGGTGGCCCTCTCTAAGGTGAGACTCCACATCCCTACGGTTCACGAATACTTCAGCGTACAGGCCCGGCTCCTTAAAGAAGCCCCAGCCCCCATGGAGTTTAAAGGCGATGATGATGCCCTGCCTGCGCGGGGCCTGGTGGGTGGTGCGGTCCTTGCGGGCCCGGTCTTTCACCGCTAGGTCCCGTTGGTGATGGGCCTCCCGCTGGGCCTGGTAATCTTTCTCCTCCTTCTCCCACCATTGGTCTAGCTGGGCCTGGTACTCGGCCCAGCTGAGGGCCTCCACCATCTCCCCTTCCTGCGTCTTCACCCCAGGGAACCCCATGACATCAGATCCTGGGTTCACCCAGCGGCACACTGTGCGCTCCGCATAGACCTCGCCCGGCATGGTGATTGGCGAGATCGGGGCTTTTAGGAAGTGCTCCATACCTGTGGCCTGATCCCAGGGTGTAAGGCGCTGGAGTCTATAGGTCCGAGGGAGAGGGGGTGCCGCGACGGGGCCTATCAGCAGGTCCTCTGCTAGCGGGACAGGGTCGGCGGACTCACCGGCTGGTGCGGCTTCCTCCATCGCGGCTGGCTCCGCTGGCGGCGGTGTCGGTGGGGACATCGGCAGGAGCTCCGGCAGCAGCACAGGAACCGATGGCGGGGGTTTCTCCGCCGGCGCCTCCTGGTACGAGGCCTTGGCCTCCACCACAAGTTGGAGAAGCTGCTCGATTAATTCCTCCATTTCAACCTGCAGGAGGTCAGTGCCGACTGTGGCGATTTGGCCGTTCCACTCTTCTGGGTAGCTGGGGGAATCCTCCACTTCAACCCCACACTCTGGTTCTGAGTGATCGGCCATGGCGTCCTCCACATGGGTCACTTCCTGGCCTTTTTCCCGCTCTGTCCGTCATGGGCGGTTTCTTTTTCTCTGTCTCCGCCCCCCATTAAGGATCAGGAGGCGGATCTCGGCTGCTGACGGACACGTCCTCAAGGTACAGAAATATTTAGACTGGGTGGCCATTGCCGTTCGCGCTCTTCAGCTTGTTTACGCCCACTTCCACGCCCTTCTTCTTCTCCTGCACTCCTCTTGGCGCTGTAATGGCGACGGTTTTGGCAGGAACTTTTGGCAGCAAATGGCAATATACAGTCTTTGCAATAAGTCACAGTTCAAGCACAATTCAGACACAGTTCCAAGGCACACATGACCTGATTCTTCAGGCTTAAGTAGATCCTGTTCGTGACGCCAAGTTGGAGCGCCCCCAGACGCAGGGCCGCGGGCTACTCGGTACCGGGCCTCTCTGTTTCAGTCCTGGGGTTGTCACGGTGGCTAGACCCAGTCCGTGACCCTGCTAAGGGGCATCCAATGAAAGGTGTTGGTGTGTGGTGCCAGACGCAATGAATGACGAGGACACAGGGTTGCAGTCTCTTTACCTTTTTACTGAAGGCTTCAGGATCCGCAATCCAGAGCACTGCTAACCAGGCTGGCTCCATCCGGCCGGTCCGAAGGCATATCCAGAGTTCCCTTTGCAGGTGGAAATCAGTGCCTACCTACTAGCACCTGTGTGTTGTAGTCCTTCCCTGCTGAGCACCATGGGATAGTCCTCACAACTGTTATATCTGTTCTGATGTTCTTCTCCGTCCCCCAGATGATATGGCTAGGACGCACCCGTATGACGGGTAGGCCTGGAGTTATTCTGGGACCCTAGAGACGCCCCTCTCCCACAATTGCCTCCTATGTCTGCTTAGGTGTTTTAGGTGAGACAGCCAACCTATAATTAACTGTCCTGCCGCTGTTTGAAGTAATGCTTGGAGCCCAATACTTCCTCGGCGTTCCGGCCACCGGCTACGCGCCTCAGTAGGATGTTGCCGATCTCGGGGCACGACTCCTACTGGTTCTATCGCCTTTTTGCTGTGATCTCGTTTCTCACTTCTCCACAATATACTTTGCTTCATGTCCTTTCTTAAGATGCCGCCGCAATCAGGTGCAGGCGCGGCTCCGTAACGATCTGTCCTGTTCACTAGGTCACTGCCAGGATCCCACCCCTGACAGAGACCCCCCTGAATCTTCCCCGCAACACCCTCTGCCACAGGATGTTGCCTGGATCAAACCCAGTCAGCTTCTCCCTAACTTCCTATCCAACCCCCAGTTTTACCAAAGCGTGAGGAGTGGCCTAATACATAGAACCCTTTGCTCCCCCTGGTGGCTGGAGTGTGAAATGTAGTGTGTGACTGTGATACCTGGTCAGGTGAACTCCTTTAGCGCAATCAGACATAACATCACTCCCTTTAGTGGCAGAGCGACATTACTGCAACGACCAGGACTCTGGGGCGCTGCACATTAACCCCCGGAACACTGCGATCAAATATGGTTGCAGCGCTCCGGTGGCATAGGGAAGCATCACGCAGGGAGGGGGCTCCCTGTGTGCTTCCCTGAGACCCTCGGAACAACGCGATGTGATCACGTTGTTCCAAGCATCTCCTCCGTCCTCCTCCCAGCAGGCCCCAGATCCAAGATGGCCATGGGGGTCCTTCTGGGTCCTGCAGGGAGATGGCTTGCGAGCGCCTGCTGTGAGCAGGCACTGGCAAGCCTCCTGCACTGCCTGTCAGATCGCTGATCTGACACAGTGCTCTGCAAAGTGTCAGATCAGCGATCTGACAATATATAGTGATGTCCCACCCTGGGACAAAGTAAAATGTAAAAAAAATATATTATCATGTGTAAAAAAAATTTAAAAAAAATCCCAAATAAATAAATAAAAATATTTTTCCAATAAATACATTTCTTTATGTATATAATAAAAAAGTACATATATTTAGTATCACCACGTCCGTAACGACCCGACCTATAAAACTATCCCACTAGGTAACCCCTTCAGTGAACACCGTAAAAAAAAAAAACGAGACAATAAACAATGCTTTATCATCATACTGCCAAACAAAAAGTGGAATAACACGCGATCGAAAAGACGGATATAAATAAACATGGTACTGAATGAAAATGTCATCTTGTCCCGCAAAAAATGAGCTGCCATACAGCATCATCAGCAAAAAAATAAAAAAGTTATAGCCCTCAGAATAAAGCGATGCAAAAATAATTATTTTTTCTATAAAATAGTTTTTATTGTATCAAAGCACCAAAACATACAAAAAGATATAAATGAGGTATCGCTGTAATCGTACTGACCTGAAGAATAAAACTGCTGTATCAATTTTACCAAACGCAGAACGGTATAAAGACCCCCCAAAAGACATTGATGAATTGCTGGTTTTTGTTAATTCTGCCTAACAAAAATCGGAATAACAAGCGATTAAAAAATGTCATGTGCCTGAAAATGGTACCAATAAAAACGTCAACTCGTCCCGCAAAAATCAAGACCTCAAATGACTCTGTGGACCAAAATATGGAAAAATGACAGCTCTCTAAATGTGGTAATGCAAAAAATATGTTTTGCAATAAAAAGCATTTTTTAGTGTGTGACAGCTGCCAAACATAAAAACCCACTATTAATAGTAAATCAAACCCCCCTTTATGACCACCTTAGTTAGGGAATAATAATAAAATAAAAAAATGTATTTATTTCCATTTTCCCATTAGGGTTAGGGTTAGGGTTGGGGTTAAAGTTAGGGTTGGGCCTAAAGTTAAGTCTAGGGTTGGGGCTAAAGTTAGTGTTGGGGCTAAAGTTAGGGTTGGGGCTAGAGTTGAGGTTAGGGTTTGTATTACGTTTACGGTTGGGTTAGGGGTGTGTCAGGGTTAGGGGTATGGTTAGGGTTGGGATTAGGGTTAGAGGTGTGTTGGGGTTGGGATTAGGGTTTGGGGTGTGTTCCGTTTAGGGGTGTGGCTAGTGTTGGGATTAGGGTTAGGGGTGTGTTGGGGGTAGGGGGGTGTTGGGGGTAGGGGGGTGGTTAGGGTTGGGATTAGGGTAAGGGGTGTGTTGGGGTTAGGGTTGGAGTTAGAATTGGGGGGTTTGCACTGTTTAGGCACATCAGGGGCTCTCCAAATGCATCATGACGTGCGATCTCAATTCCATCCAATTCTGTGTTGAAAAAGTAAAACGGTGCTCCTTCCCTTCCGAGCTCTGCCGTGCGCCCAAACTGTGGTTGACTCCCACATATAGTGTATCAGCGTACTCAGGACAATTTGGACAACAACTTTTGGGGTCCAATTTCTCCTGTTGCCCTTGGGAAAATACAAAACATTTTGAGGAAAAAAAAGATTTTTTATTTTCATGGCTCTGCGTTATAAACTTTAGTGAAACACTTGGGGGTTCAAAGTTCTCACAACACATCTAGATAAGTTCCTTGGGGTTCCTGTTTACGTACATCACGGGCTCTGCAAATGCAATGTGACACCCGCAGACTATTCCATCAAAGTCTGCATTCCAAAACGCCACTTCTTCCCTTCCGAGCTCTGCCATTCACCCAAACAGTAGTTTTCTCCCACATATGGGGTGTCATCTGTTGTGAACTCTGTTTTTGGGCTCCCTCTTGTGGTCACAAGTGGTACTGTGTGAGTGCTGTCTTTGGGCTCCCTCTGGTGGCTCTTTGTGTCATTCTGCAGGTCTGAGGCTGGTTCAGCTGTCTCGTTATCTGTTAGCTGGTTTCCTATTTAGCTCACCTGGACTTTCAGTGGTTGCCTGCTGTCGATGTATTCAGTGCTATCTTGATCTCTCCTGAATCCCTTCATTATCAGTCTCGCCAAGAGAAGCTAAGTTTCTGTTTGGTTATTTTTTGCTCATCAGTGTTCAATATGTTTCTTGGTTATTTATTTGTCCTTGCCCAGCTTGCTATTATGTGATTTCCTTGCTTGCTGGTAGCTCTAGGGGGCTGAGTTTCTCCCCTCACACCGTTAGTTGGTGTGGGGGCTCTTGAATTCTCAGTGTGGATATTTTGTATAGGGTTTTTTACTGACCGCACAGTTCCCTGTCTGTCTTCTGCTATCTAGTATTAGTGGGCCTCATTTGCTGAATCTGTTTTCATTTCTACGTTTGTATTTTCCCCTTACCTCACCGTTATTATTTGTTGGGGGCTTCCTATATCTTTGGGGTTTTTCTCTGAGGCAAGTGAGGTCTTACTTTCTCTATAGGGGTAGCAAGTTTCTCAGGCTGCGTCGAGACATCCAGGAATTTAGGCACGTTCACCGGCTACCTTTAGTGTGTTTGGTTAGAATCAGGATTGCGGTCAGTCCAGTTACCACCTCCTTAGAGCTTGTTCTATGTTCAGTAACTTAGCTCGTCAGTTCTGTTATCCTCAGCCACTAAGGATCATAACAGTACAGCAGGCCAAAAAGTGTTTTATGCATCGCAGAAGTGGGATAAGAGAAGTCCTGAGTACAATTTTTTTTTTCTTCTCTCCCTTTGCTGCAGTCTGTCCAGCTTCTCTCATCCCCTTAATCTCTGGGTGGCTTTGAGTTCAGCTGCAGACATGGATATTCAGAGTCTGACTTCTAGTGTGGATCGTCTTGCTGCAAGGGTGCAAAGCATTCAGGATTTTGCTGTTCACAGTCCTATGTCTGAGCCAAAAGTACCTATTCCTGAGTTGTTTTCTGGAGATAGATCTAGGTTTCTGAATTTTAAGAATAATTGTAAATTATTTCTTTCTTTGAGACCTCGTTCCTCTTGTGATTCCGCTCAGCAAGTTAGAATTGTTATCTCCCTGTTACGTGGCGACCCTCAAGATTGGGCTTTCTCCCTGGTGCCAGGAGATCCTGCATTGCTGAATGTGGATGCGTTTTTTCTGGCGCTTGGATTGCTTTATGAGGAACCTAATCTTGAGAACCAGGCAGAAAAGGCCTTGCTGGGTCTCTCTCAGGGCCAGGATGAAGCTGAGGTGTATTGTCAAAAATTTCGGAAATGGTCGGTGCTTACTCAATGGAATGAGTGTGCCCTGGCTGCAAATTTCAGAGAAGGTCTTTCTGAAGCCATTAAGAATGTTATGGTGGGGTTCCCCACGCCTGCAAGTCTGAATGACTCAATGGCTTTGGCCATTCAGATTGATCGGCGTTTGCGGGAGCGCAAATCTGCGCACCATCTGGCGGTGTTTTCTGAACAGAGACCTGGGTCTATGCAATGTGACCGAATTCTGACCAGAATTGAGTGGCAAAATCATAGACGTCAAAATGGGTTGTGCTTTTACTGTGGTGATTCAACTCATGTTATCTCAGCATGCTCTAAGCACGTAAAAAAAATTGCTAAATCTGTCACCGTTGGTACTATACAGCCTAAATTCATTTTGTCTGTTACTTTAATTTGTTCTTTGTCTTCCTATTCGGTTATGGCTTTTGTGGATTCAGGTGCTGCCCTAAACCTGATGGATTAGTCGTTTGCCAGGCACTGTGGTTTGGTCCTGGAGCCTTTGGAATTCCCTATTCCACTGAGGGGAATTGATGCTACACCATTGGCTGAGAATAAGCCTCAGTATTGGACTCAAGTGACTATGTGCATGACTCCTGTACATCGGGAGGTGATTCGCTTTCTTGTGCTGCATAATTTGCATGATGTTGTCGTTTTGGGACTGCCATGGCTGCAGGCTCATAATCCAGTTCTGGATTGGAAAGGTATGTCTGTTTCAAGTTGGGGTTGCCAGGGGATTCATGGCGATGCTCCTTTGGTGTCAATTGCTTCTTCCACTCCTTCTGAGGTCCCTGAGTTTTTGTCGGACTACCAGAATGTATTTGATGAGCCCAGATCCGGTGCCCTGCCTCCTCACAGGGATTGTGATTGTGCTATAAATTTGATTCCTGGTAGTAAGTTTCCAAAGGGACGACTTTTTAATTTGTCTGTACCAGAACATGCCGCGATGCGGAGTTATATAAAGGAGTCTTTAGAGAAGGGACATATTCGCCCATCCTCCTCCCCTCTTGGTGCAGGATTCTTTTTTGTGGCCAAGAAGGATGGTTTTCTGAGACCTTGTATAGATTATCGTCTTCTAAATAAAATCACGGTCAAATTTCAGTATCCTTTGCCATTATTATCTGATCTGTTTGCTCGGATTAAGGGGTCCAGTTGGTTCACCAAGATAGATCTTCGTGGTGCGTATAACCTTGTGCGTATTAAGCAGGGGGATGAATGGAAAACAGCATTTAATACGCCCGAAGGCCATTTTGAGTACTTGGTGATGCCTTTTGGACTCTCTAATGCTCCTTCTGTGTTCCAGTCCTTCATGCATGACATCTTCCGAGAATATCTGGATAAATTTATGATTGTGTATCTGGATGACATTTTGGTCTTTTCTGAGGACTGGGAGTCCCATGTGAAGCAGGTTAGGATGGTATTTCAGGTCCTGCGTGCTAATGCCTTATTTGTGAAGGGCTCAAAATGTCTCTTCGGAGTACAGAAGGTTTCCTTTTCGGGTTTTATTTTTTCTCCTTCTACTATTGAGATGGACCCAGTCAAGGTCTAGGCTATTCATGACTGGACTCAGCCTACATCTGTTAAGAGTCTTCAGAAGTTCTTGGGTTTTGCTAATGTTTACCATCGCTTCATTGCTACTTTTTCTGGCGTGGTTAAACCCTTGACGGATTTGACCAAGAAGGGTTCTGATGTGACTAATTGGTCTCCTGCGGCCGTGGAAGCCTTTCGGGAGCTGAAGCGCCGGTTTTCTTCGGCTCCAGTTTTGTGTCAGCCTGATGTCTCTCTTCCTTTTCAGGTCGAGGTTGATGCTTCTGAGATTGGAGCAGGGGCTGTTTTGTCGCAGAGAAGCTCTGATTGCTCTGTGATGAAGCCTTGTGCTTTCTTTTCAAGAAAGTTTTCGCCTGCCGAGCGGAATTATGATGTTGATAATCGGGAGTTGTTGGCTATGAAGTGGGCATTTGAGGAGTGGCGACATTGGCTCGAGGGAGCTAAACATCGTGTGGTGGTCTTGACTGATCACAAAAATCTGATTTATCTCGAGTCTGCCAAGCGGCTGAATCCTAGACAGGCTCGTTGGTCGTTGTTTTTTTCCCGTTTCGATTTCATGGTCTCGTACCTGCCTGGTTTGAAGAACGTGAAGGCTGATGCTCTTTCTAGGAGTTTTGTGCCTGACTCTCCGGGAGTTTCAGAGCCGGCTGGTATCCTCAGAGAGGGAGTGATTTTGTCTGCCATTTCCCCAGATTTGCGACGAGTGCTGCAGAAATTTCAGGCGGATAGACCTGACCGTTGCCCACCAGAGAGACTGTTTGTCCCAGATAGATGGACCAGCAGAGTTATTTCCGAGGTTCATTCTTCGGTGTTGGCAGGCTATCCTGGGATTTTTGGTACCAGAGATTTGGTGGCTAGGTCCTTCTGGTGGCCTTCCTTGTCGCGGGATGTGCGTTCCTTTGTGCAGTCCTGTGGGATTTGTGCTCGGGCTAAGCCTTGCTGTTCTCGTGCCAGCAGTTTGCTTTTGCCTTTGCCTGTCCCGAAGAGGCCTTGGACGCACATTTCCATGGATTTTATTTCGGATCTTCCAGTCTCTCAGAGAATGTCTGTCATCTGGGTGGTGTGTGATCGTTTTTCCAAAATGGTCCATTTGGTGCCCTTGCCTAAGTTGCCTTCCTCCTCCGATTTGGTTCCTCTATTTTTTCAGAATGTGGTTCGCTTGCATGGCATCCCTGAAAATATTGTGTCTGACAGAGGATCCCAGTTTGTGTCCAGATTTTGGCGGATCTTTTGTGCTAAGATGGGCATTGATTTGTCTTTTTTGTCGGCCTTCCTGTTATGACCCCAATGGCAGAGGGTCTCAGGAATAATGCTAAGTCAGTAAATACAGAAAACCAGCTCATAGGGCAGTGGTAACTGGGCTGACCATATAACTAATCCTAGCACCACAAATACCAGCAGCCGGGGAACGTTCCTACGTTGATCCTAGACGTCTCGCGCCAGCCGGAGAGCTAACTACCCCTAGAAGGGAAAAGAAAGACCTTTCTTGCCTCCAGAGGAAATACCCCAAAAAGTTGGATAGAAGCCCCCCACAAATAATAACGGTGAGGTAAGAGGAAAAGACAAACATAAGAATGAGCTAGGAATTTAGCAAAGAGAGGCCCACTAGCTAATAGCAGAATATAGAAAGATAACTTATATGGTCAGCAAAAAATCCTATCAAAAATATCCACACTGGAAATTCAAGAACCCCCGAACCGTCTAACGGCCCGGGGGGAGAACACCAGCCCCCTAGAGCTTCCAGCAAGGTCAGGAATCACATTTAGTACAAGCTGGACAAAAATGATAGCAAACAAATAACCCAAAAAACAAAGAAGCAAGACTTAGCTTAATTTAGCACGAACCAGGACCAGCAAACAGGAGCAAACAGATTGTGTCTGATAACACCGATGCCAGGCACTGGACTAAGGTTCCAGGAGGTTTATATAGTAACACCCCTGAAGTAACGACCCAGCTGGGTGCAAACAGAGGGAAGGAAATCCCAGAGTCATATCACTAGTAATCACTAGAGGGAGCCAAAAAAGTCTAATTCACAACAGTACCCCCCCCCCTTAAGGAGGGGTCACCGAACCCTCACCAAGACCACCAGGGCGATCAGGATGAGCAGCGTGAAAGGCACGAACCAAATCGGCCGCATGCACATCAGAGGCAACCACCCAGGAATTATCCTCCTTAACATAATCCTTCCACTTGACCAAATACTGAAGCCTCCGCCTGGAGAGACGAGAATCCAAGATCTTCTCCACCACGTACTCCAACTCGCCCTCAACCAACACCGGAGCAGGAGGCTCAGCAGAAGGAACCACAGGCACAACGTAGCGTCGTAACAAAGACCTATGGAACACGTTGTGAATGGCAAACGAAACCGGAAGATCCAAGCGAAAGGACACAGGATTAAGGATTTCCAATATCTTGTAAGGACCGATGAAGCGAGGCTTAAATTTAGGAGAGGAGACCTTCATAGGAACAAATCGAGAAGACAGCCACACCAAATCCCCAACACGAAGTCGGGGACCCACACCGCGGCGGCGGTTGGCAAAACGCTAAGCCTTCTCCTGTGAAAACTTCAAGTTGTCCACCACATGATTCCAGATCTGCTGCAACCTATCCACCACAGAATCTACTCCAGGACAGTCAGAAGGCTCCACATGTCCCGAGGAAAAACGAGGATGGAAACCAGAGTTGCAGAAAAATGGCGAAACCAAAGTAGCGGAACTAGCCCGATTATTTAGGGCAAACTCAGCCAACGGCAAGAAGGTCACCCAATCATCCTGATCTGCCGAAACAAAACACCTCAAGTAAGCTTCCAGAGTCTGATTAGTTCGCTCAGTTTGTCCATTAGTCTGAGGATGAAAGGCAGACGAGAACGATAAATCAATGCCCATCCTAGCACAAAAGGATCGCCAGAACCTGGAAACAAACTGGGATCCTCTGTCAGACACAATATTCTCAGGAATGCCGTGTAAACGAACCACATTCTGAAGGAACACAGGAACCAGATCGGAAGAGGAAGGCAGCTTAGGCAAAGGCACCAAATGGACCATTTTTGAAAAGCGATCACATACCACCCAGATGACAGACATACCCCGAGACACCGGGAGATTAGAAATGAAATCCATGGAAATATGTGTCCAAGGCC
Organism: Ranitomeya variabilis; assembly: GCF_051348905.1. Lineage (NCBI taxonomy): Eukaryota > Metazoa > Chordata > Amphibia > Anura > Dendrobatidae > Ranitomeya > Ranitomeya variabilis. Next base: position 756,194,518 of record NC_135234.1, on the reverse strand, counting down.
TCTTCGGGACAGGCAAGGGCAAGAGCAACCCGCTGGCATGGGAACAGCAAGGATTAGCTCGAGCACAAGTCCCACAGGACTGAACAAATGACCGTACATCCCGTGACAAGGAAGGCCACCAAAATGACCTAGCCACCAGATCTCTGGTGCCAAAAATTCCCGGATGACCTGCCAACACCGAGGAATGAACCTCGGAAATGACTCTGCTGGTCCACTTATCAGGAACAAACAGTCTGTCAGGTGGACAAGAGTCAGGTCTACCAGCTTGAAATCTCTGCAACACACGTCGCAAATCAGGAGAAATGGCTGACAAAATAACTCCTTCTTTAAGAATACCAACAGGTTCTGTGACTCCAGGAGAGTCAGGCACAAAGCTCATTGAAAGAGCATCAGCTTTCACATTCTTTGAACCTGGTAAATATGAGACCACAAAGTCAAAACGGGAGAAAAACAATGACCAGCGGGCCTGTCTAGGATTCAAGCGTTTAGCAGACTCGAGATACATCAAATTTTTGTGAGCAGTCAAGACCACCACACGATGCTTAGCACCCTCGAGCCAATGACGCCACTCCTCAAATGCCCACTTCATGGCCAGTAATTCCCGATTGCCCACATCATAATTCCGCTCAGCAGGCGAAAACTTCCTAGAGAAGAAAGCACATGGTCTCATTACCGAGCAACCAGGGCCTCTCTGAGACAAAACGGCCCCTGCCCCAATCTCAGAAGCATCCACCTCGACCTGAAAGGGAAGTGAGACATCAGGCTGGCACAAAATAGGCGCCGAAGTAAACCGGCGCTTCAACTCCTGGAACGCCTCCACGGCTGCAGGAGCCCAGTTAGCAACATCAGAACCTTTCTTGGTCATATCCGTCAAAGGTTTAACAACGCTAGAAAAATTAGCGATAAAACGATGGTAGAAGTTAGCAAAACCCAAGAACTTCTGAAGACTCTTAACTGACGTGGGTTGAGTCCACTCATGAATAGCTCGGACCTTGACTGGGTCCATCTCCACAGCAGAAGGGGAAAAAATAAACCCCAAAAAGGGAACTTTCTGTACTCCAAAGAGACACTTTGAGCCTTTAACAAACAAGGCATTCTCACGCAAAACCTGAAACACCATCCTGACCTGCTCCACATGTGAGTCCCAATCTTCAGAGAAAACCAGAATATCGTCCAGATAAACAATCATAAATTTATCCAGATTCTTCCGGAAAATATCATGCATAAAGGACTGAAATACTGAGGGAGCATTAGAAAGCCCAAAAGGCAACACCAAGTACTCAAAATGACCTTTGGGCATATTAAATGCAGTCTTCCATTCATCACCTTGCTTAATGCGCACAAGGTTGTATGCACCACGAAGATCTATCTTGGTGAACCACTTGGCACCCTTAATCCGGGCAAACAAGTCCGACAAGAGAGGCAAAGGATACTGAAATTTGACAGTGATTTTATTCAGTAGCCGATAGTCAATACAAGGTCTCAAAGATCCGTCCTTCTTAGCCACAAAAAAGAATCCCGCACCAAGAGGGGAAGAGGATGGACGGATATGCCCCTTCTCCAGAGACTCCTTGATATATGAACGCATTGCGGCATGCTCAGGTACTGACAGATTAAATAATCTTCCTTTAGGAAATTTACTACCTAGAATCAAATCTATGGCGCAGTCACAGTCCCTATGAGGAGGCAGAGCACTGGATCTGGACTCACTGAATACATCCTGATAATCAGACAAATACTCAGGAACTTCCGAAGGAGTAGAGGAAGCAATAGACACCGGCGGGGAATCAGCATGAATTCCCTGACAGCCCCAACTTGACACAGACATTGCCTTCCAATCCAGGACTGGATTGTGGGTCTGTAACCATGGCAGACCCAAAACGACCAAATCATGCATTTTATGCAGAACAAGAAAACGAATCACCTCCCGATGTTCAGGAGTCATGCACATGGTCACCTGCGTCCAAAACTGCGGTTTATTTTCTGCCAATGGCGTAGCATCAATACCTCTAAGAGGAATAGGATTTACTAACGGTTCAAGAACAAAACCACAGCGCTTGGCAAATGACAGATCCATAAGACTCAGGGCGGCACCTGAATCCACAAACGCCATAACAGGGTAAGAAGACAAAGAGCAAATTAAAGTCACAGACAAAATAAATTTAGGTTGGAAATTACCAATGGCAACAGGACTAACAACCCTTGTTAGGCGTTTAGAGCATGCTGATATAACATGTGTAGAATCACCACAGTAAAAACACAACCCATTCTGACGTCTATGATTTTTCCGTTCATTTCTAGTCTGAATTCTATCACATTGCATTAAATCAGGTGTTTGTTCAGACAACACCACCAGAGGATTAGCGGTTTTGCGCTCCCGCAAACGCCGGTCAATTTGAATAGCAAGCGCCATAGAATCATTCAGACTTGTAGGAATGGGGAAACCCACCATCACATTCTTAATGGCTTCAGAAAGGCCATTTCTGAAATTTGCGGCCAGAGCACACTCATTCCACTGAGTAAGCACGGACCATTTCCGAAATTTTTGGCAATACACTTCAGCTTCATCCTGACCCTGAGAAATAGCCAGCAAGGCTTTTTCTGCCTGAATTTCAAGATTGGGTTCCTCGTAAAGCAATCCGAGCGCCAGAAAAAACGCATCAATATTCGCCAATGCCGGATCTCCTGGCACTAGCGAGAAAGCCCAATCCTGAGGGTCGCCCCGCAAAAAAGAAATAACAATTTTAACTTGCTGAGCAGAATCTCCAGATGAACGGGGTCTCAGAGAAAGAAACAATTTACAATTATTCTTGAAATTCCTAAACCTAAATCGATCTCCAGAAAACAATTCCGGAATAGGTATTTTAGGTTCAGACATAGGACTACTGGTAACAAAATCTTGTATACCCTGCACACGAGCTGCCAGCTGGTCAACACTTGCAATCAAGGTCTGCACATTCATGTCTGCAGCAAGCACACGCCACTCAAAGGTAAAGGGGAGGAAGAGAAGGAAGGAAAAAAAAAACCTCAGAATTTCCTTTCTTATTATCCCACTTCTGCAATGCTTTAAACATTCAATATTGGCCTGGCATACTGTTATGACCCCAATGGCAGAGGGTCTCAGGAATAATGCTAAGTCAGTAAATACAGAAAACCAGCTCATAGGGCAGTGGTAACTGGGCTGACCATATAACTAATCCTAGCACCACAAATACCAGCAGCCGGGGAACGTTCCTACGTTGATCCTAGACGTCTCGCGCCAGCCGGACAGCTAACTACCCCTAGAAGGGAAAAGAAAGACCTTTCTTGCCTCCAGAGGAAATACCCCAAAAAGTTGGATAGAAGCCCCCCACAAATAATAACGGTGAGGTAAGAGGAAAAGACAAACATAAGAATGAGCTAGGAATTTAGCAAAGAGAGGCCCACTAGCTAATAGCAGAATATAGAAAGATAACTTATATGGTCAGCAAAAAATCCTATCAAAAATATCCACACTGGAAATTCAAGAACCCCCGAACCGTCTAACGGCCCGGGGGGAGAACACCAGCCCCCTAGAGCTTCCAGCAAGGTCAGGAATCACATTTAGTACAAGCTGGACAAAAATGATAGCAAACAACCCAAAAAACAAAGAAGCAAGACTTAGCTTAATTTAGCACGAACCAGGACCAGCAAACAGGAGCAAACAGATTGTGTCTGATAACACCGATGCCAGGCACTGGACTAAGGTTCCAGGAGGTTTATATAGTAACACCTCTGAAGTAACAACCCAGCTGGGTGCAAACAGAGGGAAGGAAATCCCAGAGTCATATCACTAGTAACCACTAGAGGGAGCCAAAAAAGTCTAATTCACAACACCTTCCATCCTCAGACGAATGGCCAAACCGAGCGAACTAATCAGACCTTGGAAACTTATTTAAGATGTTTTGTTTCTGCTGATCAGGATGATTGGGTGACTTTTTTGCCATTGGCCGAGTTTGCCCTTAATAATCGGGCTAGTTCTGCTATTTTGGTTTCGCCTTTTTTCTGCAATTCTGGTTTTCATCCTCGTTTTTCCTCGGGTCAGGTCGAGCCTTCTGACTGTCCTGGGGTGGATTCTGTGGTGGATAGGTTGCAGCAGATTTAGAACCATGTGGTGGACAATTTGAAGTTGTCACAGGAGAAGGCTCAGCGCTTTGCCAACCGCCGTCGCGGTGTGGGTCCCCGACTTCGTGTTGGGGACTTGGTATGGCTGTCTTCTCGGTATGTTCCTATGAAGGTCTCCTCTCCTAAATTCAAGCCTCGCTTCATCGGTCCTTATAAGATTTTGGAAATCCTTAACCCAGTGTCATTTCGTTTGGACCTCCCAGCGTCGTTTGCTATTCATAACGTGTTCCATAGGTCTTTGTTGCGGAGGTATGTGGTGCCTGTGGTTCCTTCTGTTGAGCCCCCTGCCCCGGTGCTGGTTGAGGGCGAATTGGAGTACGTGGTGGAGAAGATCTTGGATTCTCGTATTTCTAGACGGAGGCTTCAGTATTTGGTTAAGTGGAAGGGCTATGGTCAGGAGGATAATTCCTGGGTTGTCGCCTCTGATGTTCATGCGGCCGATTTGGTTCATGCCTTCCATGTGGCTCATCCTGATCGCCCTGGGGGTTTTGATGAGGGTTCGGTGACCCCTCCTCAAGGGGGGGGGTACTGTTGTGAACTCTGTTTTTGGGCTCCCTCTTGTGGTCACAAGTGGTACTGTGTGAGTGCTGTCTTTGGGCTCCCTCTGGTGGCTCTTTGTGTCATTCTGCAGGTCTGAGGCTGGTTCAGCTGTCTCGTTATCTGTTAGCTGGTTTCCTATTTAGCTCACCTGGACTTTCAGTGGTTGCCTGCTGTCGATGTATTCAGTGCTATTTTGATCTCTCCTGAATCCCTTCGTTATCAGTCTCGCCAAGAGAAGCTAAGTTTCTGTTTGGTTATTTTTTGCTCATCAGTGTTCAATATGTTTCTTGGTTATTTATTTGTCCTTGCCCAGCTTGCTAATATGTGATTTCCTTGCTTGCTGGTAGCTCTAGGGGGCTGAGTTTCTCCCCTCACACCGTTAGTTGGTGTGGGGGTTCTTGAATTCTCAGCGTGGATATTTTGTATAGGGTTTTTTACTGACCGCACAGTTCCCTGTCTGTCTTCTGCTATCTAGTATTAGTGGGCCTCATTTGCTGAATCTGTTTTCATTTCTACGTTTGTATTTTCCCCTTACCTCACCGTTATTATTTGTTGGGGGCTTCCTATATCTTTGGGGTTTTTCTCTGAGGCAAGTAAGGTCTTACTTTCTCTATAGGGGTAGCAAGTTTCTCAGGCTGCATCGAGACGTCCAGGAATTTAGGCACGTTCACCGGCTACCTTTAGTGTGTTTGGTTAGAATCAGGATTGCGGTCAGTCCAGTTACCACCTCCCTAGAGCTTGTTCTATGTTCAGTAACTTAGCTCGTCAGTTCTGTGATCCTCAGCCACTAAGGATCATAACAGTCATCATACTCAGGACAAATTGGACAACAATTTTTGTGGTCCATTTTCTGCTGTTACCCTTGGGAAAATACAAAACTGGGGGCTAAAAAAAATCATTTTTGTGGAAAAAAAAGGATTTTTTATTTTCACGGCTCTGCATTATAAACTTTGGTGAAACACTTGGGGGTTCAAAGCTCTCAGAAAGCAATCAGTATACCCAGAAAACTCAAAACAGTGCAAGGGCCCTCAGTTTTTTCCTTAGCCAAGGGTACTCCAAAAAGCTCTGCCACCCATTCCATGGTGGCCAAAATATTTCTACACACACTAGAATCTGGAGGACCAATAAACAAAAAATCATCCAAGTAATGAATGACGGATGGGACACAAGCCACATTCCAGACCACCCATTCTAAAAAGGTACTGAACGTCTCGAACAAGGAACATGAAATGGCACAACCCATTGGCAAACATCTATCTAAATAATAGGACCTGTTGAAGTGCATTAAGCATGAAACAGCTGTCGTCCGAGTGTTCACCACCCTCCCTGCAGCACATTAAGTTATGTCCGAATAAAGACTTGGAATAAAGACTTGGATTCACTACCAGTGAGTGCGCTTCATCTTTTTTCTTTTTTGGATATCATCTATCTAAATAATAACCACCATTCTAAAAACATCCCAACAACGGAATACTGTCTGGGTGAATCTGGAGTAATCTAAAGGCCGATTCAACATCCGTCTTTGCCAACAAAGCTCCCGTGCCGTAACTGCGCACCCAGTGCACCGCCATGTCAAATGACGTATAGACCACAGAACATAACTCTTGCGAAATGCCGTCATTAACAGACAACTAGTGTTGAGCATTCCGATACTGCAAGTATCGGGTATCGGCCGATATTTGCTGTATCGGAATTCCGATACCGAGTTCCGATATTTTTGCGATATCGGAAATCGGAATCAGAAGTGTGCGGTGCGTATGGTTCCCAGGGTCTGGAGGAGAGGAGACTCTCCTTCAGGCCCTGGGATCCATATTCATGTAAAAAATAAATAATAATAAAAAAAAATATTGATATACTCACCCCTCCGGCGGACCCTGGCTCTTAGCGGTGCCTCCATTCCTAAGAATGCAGGGAGTGAAGGACCTTCGATGACGTCGCGGCTTGTAATTGGTCACGTGAGCGGTCACATGAGCGGTCACGCGACCAATCACAAGCCGCAACGTCATCGAAGGTCCTTCACTCTGCATTCTTAGGAATGGAGACAGACGCTTGGACCGGTGAGAACCGGGGCCGTCGGAGTGGTGAGTATATCAATATTTTTTTTTTTTATTCTTTATTTTATACATGAATATGGATCCCAGGGCCTGAAGGAGAGTTTCCTCTCCTTCAGACCCTGGGAACCATTCCGATATTTTGTGTCCCATTGATATGCATTGGTATCGGGTATCGGTATCGGCGATATCCAATATTTTTTGGATATCGGCCGATCCAATCCGATACCGATACCTTTGCATATCGGAAGGTATCACTCAACACTACAGACAACCCCTTTGGGTATGACAAATGCTGAATTAAACGAAATTTATGCGGTTCCTTTTTTGGGACCAACCCCAACGGGCAGACAATCATCCCTTCAACAGGTAAACACGAAAACGAACCAGCCATTCTCCTTAAATCCACCTCCTTTTTCAACTTGTCACTCACTACAGTTGCATGTAACGCAGCCGACCTCAAATTCTTAACCGAAAATGGAACTACGTGATTAGGGGGAGGGATATGAAAACCTTCAGCAAAACCCCTACTAATGACTCCAGCCTTCTCCTGATCAGGGTACCTACTTAGAAAGGGGGCCATCTTTTGAAGCCTCACCGGCGTCTCCCCCTTGACCTGCACCCACTGCCGGCTTCCCTCTTGCTTTCTTAAAGCATTTGGAGGCCCCATGTGAACTTCCATTACAGTGGGAGCACACGTGCTTAAACTTGCAGGTATTCCCATATTTGCACTGGCCCTCGTTGAACTGCCAGCACGTTCCTGACTTCTCCTTTGCTCCCTGTGACCCCTGACCACTACTCCCATGGCCTGCCTGCTGGTTGACACTGCCTCCACTCTCGTGAAAGGACTGCCCTTACCTGACTGGCCCCATCACTTTTAACCAAAGTCCGATGTCTTTTTGGTCCCACCGTATCTCAGGCCTGACCACCTTCCACTGCCTAAACTGTTCATCATAGCGCATCCAGGCCTGCCCACCGTAGGTATGGTGTGCTTCACCAATCGCATCAAGATAACACAATAAACCAGAACAATTCTCTGGCAACTTCTCCCCTATTACACTCGCTAAAATTGCAAACGCTTGTAACCAATTGACAAACGTCTGCGGAATCAGCCTCCACCTCCTCTTTTCCTCCTCCTCCTTCTTACTATCATCTTTTTTCCCTTTATCCAGATTGAACTTTTCCAAGGGAAGCAGGGAAAAAATCTCTACATATTCATCCCGCCAAATCTTTTCTTTAACCTCCTTCTTTAAATGTGCCCCTAACGGCCCTTCAAAGCATACATATACCTCACCCTTAGCCCTATCATCCAACTTCACTGCATCCCTTTTTTACTTTTCCGTTTGCACGGATACGGACACTCCAGACAACGATGGCGACTGCCCACTCCCCACTGATCTAAACGGTTCAGGTACCAATTGTGACCCAAACCCCGACCTCGGGAGCCATGCCCCCACGGGTGATGCCGCCGCCCCGCTCGCCACCCCACTGTCCAATCTACTCAAAAGTTGTGACACGCTAAGTAAAACATCACGCAACCCAGGCTCAACCGACCCACTCGAACCCCCTAACTTCATCGCCATCCCGCTGAACGCCTGCATACCTCTAACATCTGTAATAATTGTAGGGGTAACTCAGGAGACTCTTTGCGTGCAACAAGACAACTACAGGACACAGTTTTATAAGTGGTAAAGTCTATATTATCACACGGTGATTCAAACAGGTGCAGAGAGAAACTCAAGTTCACAACGCTTGGTGTAAATATTAAACGCAGCTTAGCAATCTATAGGAAACTTCAGAGGAAAATGCAATTAAGCCGAAAGTCTATGAAGCACAGTTATTCTTGAGGATACTTGACATGAATAAATCCTTGTCTTAGTCCAAACACAGATAGATAAGCTTATAAGGCAGTTCAAATAATACCTTAGCTCAACCAGAGAGGCCTGGTTAATAGTCTCAGGTTTTTGCAGAGCAGCAAACGCTTACATGTCCAGCAAATGCAGATGGAAGTAAACATGAGCAGCAGATGAAGGAGGATTACTGGAACTGGTGTATGCAGCAGGAACTCAGAGCAGAGTAGCAGGATCACCATACAGGTTCACAGGAGCAGGTATATAGCCAGGGAGTAATCAGAGGTCAGGAGCTGGATGCAAGGCACAGACTGTAGGCTGGGGTTGAGTTTTATAGCAGGAAGACCAGTGCACATGAGACCAAAGACGTCATCTTGGAAAAGGGCAGTAATGCACAAAAAGTTAAAAATGTTCTGAGTCCTGACATTACTCCCTCCTTAGAAGCGGCTTCAGGACGATCCTGGACCTGGTTTCTCAGGGAATCTCTGATGAAAACAAGAAATCTTCTGTTGGGCATTGATGTTTTCCACAGGTTCCCAAGAGTCTTCCTCAGGGGGATATCCCTGCCATCTTATCAGATATTGGAGCCGATTCCTGCAAATCCTGGAATCAATAATTTCCTCCACCACAAATTGTTCTTGCCCATCAATCACCACAGGCTGCAGAGGTGGCACATCACGTCCCTGGAAGGTATTAGGAGATACAGGCTTTAGTAAAGATACATGAAAAACTGGGTGTACCTTCTTAGTCCTAGTCAGCTTCAGCCGGCAGGCCACAGAGCTCACAATACCGTTGATCTTGAAAGGGCCAATGAATTTCTGTCCAAGTTTTTGTGAAGGAACGTTTAACTTCAGATTCTTAGTTGCTAACCACACGGAATCTCCTACCTTGAACATGGGTGCAGGTTTACGGAATCTATCAGCCGATCTCTTATAACGTTCTTGAGCTGTGGTCAGGGATTCCTTCAGAACCTCCAGATTCTGTCTCATCGCAGTCAGCCTTTCCTCCACTGCCAGAACCGGAGAATTAATTGGAGACCTAGGTAAAATACACAGATGATAACCCAGATTGGCAAAGAAAGGTGTAAATTTAGTGGAGGCGCTCTGAGAATTATATGAAAATTCGGCTAACGGCAGCAACTCCAACCAATCATCCTGGAGATGACTGACATAGCATCTTAGATATTGTTCCAGCGTCTGGTTGGTACACTCAGTCTGACCATTTGTCTGGGGATGGTAAGCGGAAGAGAGACAGACATTAATATTGAGTGCAGAGCAAAACCCGTTCCAGAATCTTGAAGTGAACTGTACTCCACGGTCAGAGATGATCTCATCCGGAACCCCATGCAACCGAAAGACATTCTGTATAACCAAGTTCACTGTATCTTTAGCTGAGGGGAGGCCGGTGCATGGAACAAAATGAGAAGCTTTAGTCAGGCAATCAACTACCACCATGATTGTATTCATGCCCCCCGATGTAGGCAGCTCCACAATAAAGTCCATTGATATAGACCCCCAAGGGCGGGACGGAACAGGTAATGGTTGTAGAAGACCTGTAGGTGCCACATGAGGAGTCTTGTAATGGGCACATACCTCGCAAGAGAGAACATAGTCCTTGGTATCTTTGAGGCAAGTTGGCCACCAGAAGAATCAGCTCAGGAACTCTTGTGTCTTCTGTACCCCCCTGTGACCAGCCAACTTGGAGTCATGTACCAACTTGAGGATCTGCAGACGGACGACCTCAGGGATGTAGATACGTCGATCTCTGAACCACATGCCACCCTTAAAGACAAGATTAATATCCACAGGTGGGTTGTCCAGAAATACATCACCGTCATAGGCCTCCCTGCACTTCTTCCACAAGTCCTGATCGTAGATAACTCCGATGAAATTGGCATCAGATACAATGGTCTTGGACGGGGCTTCAGATACGGAATCCGCAGCATGGATTCGGGATAAAGCATCAGCCTTCCCATTACGAGAACCTGGACGGTACGAGATAACAAAGTTAAATTGATTTAAAAATAAGTTACAACGACCCTGACGAGGAGAAAGACATCTAGCGGATCTAAGGAACTCTAAATTGCGATGGTCAGTTAGCACTATGATCTGTTGTGCAGCTCCTTGCAGATGATGCCTCCACTCTTTGAAAGCCGCAATAATAGCCAGCAATTCCTTGTCTCCCACGTCGTAATTCTTCTCTGCTGTGGTTAGTCTACGGAAAAAGAAAGCACAAGGATGTAGCAGACCCTTCTCTCCAGTTCTTTGGGAGAGAATAGCCCCCAAATCATTATCAGAAGCGTCCACCTCCACAATGAATGAAAGTGTTGGATCTGGGTGTATCAATAGCAGTGCTGATGTGAAACAGATCTTAAGCCGATCAAAAGCTTCTTGAGCCTGTGATGACCACTTAAAGGGCTTTTCCTTCTTTGTCAAGGAAGTAATGGGATGGACAATATCAGAAAAATTTCGAATGAAGCGTCTGTAGAAATTTGCAAAACCAATAAAACATTGGACCTCCTTAACGTTCTTGGGTACCGGCCAGTCAAGGATAGCCTGAATCTTACCAGATTCCATGTTCAGCCCCTGGGGAGAGATGATATAACCGAAGAACTGTATGTCAGAACGATGGAACTCGCATTTCTCCCGCTTAATATACAGATGGTTCTCTTTCAGACGTCTTAAAACAGTTTTGACATGTTCTTCATGTTCCTGTAAAGAGTCAGAAAAGATTAGTATATCGTCCAAATAGATCACCACAAACTGGTCCAACAAATCTCTGAAAATGTCATTAGCAAGGTGTTGAAACGTTGCAGGGGCGTTACAAAGCCCGAAGGGCATCACAAGAGATTCAAAGTGTCCATACCGGCATCTGAATGCTGTCTTCCACTCATCCCCTGGACGAATACGCACCAAATTATAAGCCCCACGAAGATCCAGTTTAGAGAACACCTTAGCATGGCGGACTCTTTCCAGTAATCGGGAATCAGAGGCAAAGGTTAATGGTTTCGCACGGTTACATTATTGAGTTCCCAATAGTTAACACAGGGTCTCAGGGTCCCATCCTTCTTTTTTACAAAAAATATAGGTGCCTCTGCTGGTGAGGAAGAAGGACGTATGAAGCCTTTGGCCAGATTTTCATCAATATACTCCTTTAAGGCTTGAAGCTCAGGTGCCGCCAAAGGGTATACGTTACCAAAAGGAATAGCTGCCCCAGGAAGCAGCTCAATAGGACAGTCATAATGCCTGTGTGGAGGAAGCTGATCTGCATTCTTCTTGTCACAGATGTCAGAGAACTCTTTATATGCTGGAGGTAAAGAAAATACCTGTACATGTGGTTCCGTAGCCGTGGACTCAGGGACAGCTTCTGTTAACGCTGAGTTGCACCTTGTTGGAAAGGTAATCTCCTTGGTCTCCCAGTTGATAATTGGGTTCTGAGAACGCAACCAAGGAATGCCTAAAATCACAGGAAAATGAGAAGAAATTAGCAAGAAAGAAAGTTGCTCCTGATGATTAGGCTCCAACACAATTTCAAGGGGTACGGTCTCCTGATCCACAGGCCCAGAGATTAAAGGTGACCCATCCACTGTTTCCATGGTAATTGGAGAGGCTCTTTGCTGAATTTCAATACCATGTTCCTTGGCAAATGCGATATCCATGAAATTGCCACTTGCACCAGAGTCAATCATAGCTGCACTGGAAATCCACTGTCCTGAACACAGGATCTTAATAGGAAGAGAACAGTGAGAGTTCTTTTCCTTCAGCTCCTTGGGGGGTGAAATCATAGAAAGTGAATGGAATACAGCGTTTAAAGGTAGGCTACATTCAGAGATGTCAGATTCATCATCACAGTTGTCATAGTCCCCTACTGCTGCTAGCACCTTGTTAGGCCGTCTAGGACACTTAGGACATATGATCAAGAAGTGGTCAGACTGGCCGCAGTAGAAACATAGACTTTCACGAAGGCGATGCTCCCGGCGCTCATTGATCTCGCGCCTCTGAACGGAATCAATTTGCATGGGCACCTCCTCCACCTCCCGAGAGGTTTTACCTGCAGGCTCTTTGGAAGGAAGGGAAAAGTTAGAAATACGGTTATAAGTAGGGTTGAGCGACCTTTACATTTATAGGATCGGGTCGGGTTTCACGAAACCCGACTTTTTCAAAAGTCGGTTCGAGTGAAATCGGCCGATCCTATAAAAAAGTCGGGGTAGGGGTCGGCCGAAACTCGAAACCCAATGCAGTGCATTGAGTTTCCAATGGTTCCCAGGGTCTGAAGGAGCGGAAACTCTCCTTCAGGCCCTGGGATCCATATTTAAGTGTAAAATAAAGAATTAAAATAAAAAATATCGCCATACTTACCATCTGATGCGCCCTGGTACTAAGCGGGAACCTTCCTTCCTTAGAATCAGCCTTCCAGGACCTTGCGGTGACGTCGCGGTGACGTCGCGGCTTGTGATTGGTCGCGCGGCCGCCTATGTGACCGCTCGCGCGACCAATCACTAGCCGCGACGTCACCGTGACATCACCGAGGGTCCTGGAAGGGCTGATTCTTAGGAAGGAAGGCTGCCGGAAAGAAGCCGAGGGTGAGTATATTCCTATTAGGTATATACTCACCGTTGGACGGCCCTGCTTCTTTCCGGCAGCCTTCCTTCCTAAGAATCAGCCCTTCCAGGACCCTCGGTGACGTCACGGTGACGTCGCGGCTTGTGATTGGTCGCGCGAGCGGTCACATGGGCGGCCGCGTGACCAATCACAAGCCGCGACGTCACCGCGACATCACCGCAAGGTCCTGGAAGGCTGATTCTAAGGAAGGAAGGTTCCCGCTTAGTACCAGGGCCATCAGATGTTAAGTATAGCGATATTTTTTATTTTAATTCTTTATTTTACACTTAAATCTGAATTCCGATACCAATTCCCGATATCTTAAACATATCGGGAATCGGTATCGGAATTCCGATTCCAGATTCAGAAGATCGCCGACTTCATGGCCGACCCCACACAGGGGTCGGGTCGGGTTTCATGAAACCCGACTTTGCCAAAAGTCGGCGACTTCTGAAAATTGCCGACCCGTTTCGCTCAACCCTAGTTATAAGCAGCAAATTTCTCCTGCCTACGCTCAGTAAGGCGAATGTCTATGCGCATACAATGCTGTATAAATGTCTCTAGCTCTTGTGGTGACTCAGAGCGAGCTAGTTCATCTTTTATAATACTAGACAGACCCCTTTTAAAAATAGGCAATTGTGCATAACTGTCCCAATTGGTATCTACCGCTAATCTCCTGATTTCAGTGGCATACTCAATAACAGAACGTTTAGCCTGGCATAAAGACAACAAAGCAGATTCAGCGGTTGCACAGCAATTAGGGTCATCAAACATTAATGCCATAGTGGCCAAGAAATCATCCAAGTTATTTAACCGTGGGTCACAAGACTCAATCATCGGATTCGCCCAGGCGAGCACTCGTGAGGTCAGTAGCATTATTACACACAATACTTTGGATCTATCAGTAGGAAAACGGTCAGCATGCACATCAAAATATAGCATACATTGATTCACAAAGCCACTAAATTTGTCACGATCACCATTAAATCTGAATGGGGGCAACTTAGGTGGGCTAGCTGGTGGCGGTTGCCCAGAGGGTAAAGTCACTTGTGCAGCTATTTGCGTGCTTATGTCCTGAAAAGCCCGTCTATACTGGGACTCTATGCCAGCAAGTTTGTTTTCCTGGGCTGCCATGCGGTTGCTTAAGTCCTGCAAAGTTGTTTGTTGATTGTGTTCAAAGCTTCCAAACTTCTTTTGCAGACCTTCCACATCTTTCTGCAGTGATCTAATTATGGAAAACACCTGCTCTAATTTGCTTTCTGCAGTCATTGTTCCAGCAGTCTCCTTTTTTTTTTTTTTAGGCTAGAGTATCCTGTAATAGTTATAGGGGATAACTCAGGAGACTCTTTGCGTGGAACAAGACAACTACACGACACAGTTTTATAAGTGGTAAAGTCTATATTATCACATGGTGATTCAAACAGGTGCAGAGAGAAACTCAAGTCCACAACACTTGGTGTAAATATTAAACGCAGCTTAGCAGTCTATAGGAATCTTCAGAGGAAAATGCAATCAAGCCGAAAGTCTATGAAGCACAGTTATTCTTGAGGATACTTGACACGAATAAATCCTTGTCTTAGTCCAAACACAGGTAGATAAGCTTATAAGGCAGTTCAAATAATATCTTAGCTCAACCAGGGAGGTCTGGGTAATAGTCTCAGGTTTTTGCAGAGCAGCAAACGCTTACATGTCCAGCAAATGCAGATGGAAGTAAACATGAGCAGCAGATGAAGGAGGATTACTGGAACTGGTGTATGCAGCAGGAACTCAGAGCAGAGTAGCAGGATCACCACACAGGTTCACAGGAGCAGGTATATAGCCAGGGAGTAATCAGAGGTCAGGAGCTGGATGCAAGGCAGAATACTCTAGCACAGACTGAAGGCTGGGGTGGAGTTTTATAGCAGGAAGACACAGTGCACATGAGACCAAAGATGCCATCTTGGAAAAGGGCAGTAATGCACACAAGGTAAAAAATGTTCAGAGTCCTGACACTCTGCGGACACATCCCCCCTAGGCAACATACTAGACATAATTTCACACTCACCGAGCTGTGCAGGTGCTGTGTCCCTGCCAGCCATACGTCCTGAATCCAGACGGTCCCCGTCGCCTCTCGCTCGTTGTCAAAAACCAAGTCTTCAGCGCGGCTGCTCTGCTCCCGGCCTGCGCCCCTGACCTCCTCGTCACCAGGGGGGACCGGAGCATCTGCTAAGCTTTGCACCACCGACCTCATCCTGGATCTGGACCATGCCTGCTCTCCTGATCGTGCATTCCTGTCAGGCTCCCGACCTCTGGGCCTGCCAGACAGTGTGTCCCCACTGCCTGCCGCACCTCCCATCCTTTGCTGGTTGTCAGGGCCCTGCTGCCGACTCGTCCCTCGCAGCACCGCGCCCACCGACATTCTTTGGCACGCGCTTCTGGTAGCAGGCCCCGAGCCTGGGGCCTCGCTAACGGGACCCACCGCACTGCTCTCCCTGCAGTGCCCTGGGCCCGAGATGCTGTCTGTCACGATGCTGCCGGCCTGCCTTTCGGTGCGGCCCTCTCCACCGCTGCGCTCCGCTGAATGATGCCTTCAGGCCGGCGAGGAGGATTCTTGCCGGAGGGGTCACGGGGGGGGATGCTGCACCGCTGCACCCAGCCTCCACAGGGTTCCCGGAGGGGCTCCTAAGCCTGCGCCTGCCGCGCGTGATCACCTCCGGCGACAGTCTCTGGGGAGGCCTCGACTGCCTGCTGCCCCTGCTGCTCATGTCCTGTGCTCCTGCGTTTTCCAGCAGCAAAGCAAGCTGCTCCTCCAGCCATCCACCTTTTCTGAACCTTGCGACGTCCCTCAGGCGCCCCACAAGAGCATCCACCGACTCCATGAGGTAAAGCTGCAAGCTGGGGGGGGGGGCTGTTCTCTTCACTCTGGCTTCCAGATAGCAACTGACACATTTCCCGCACTTTTCCCCTCATACCCACGCCCCTCTACTAAAGTCCCTCCCTACGCTCCCCCTTCCACCCAATCATATTCTCCTGGCCCAAGTTTTAAAAGATGCCTAAGGCCAAGCACAGTCATGGGGGCCTACATTGAGCTGTGCTTATTCCTGCCCCCTCCTGTAGGAATGTTAACAAAACCACGAATCCAGCTGTGCCATTGGAATGGAAATCAAATAGAGTTGAGCGAAAAGATACCTCTGGCTGCCAGATAAAGTCATGTGAGCATTCTCCTCCTCATAGATTTTGCTTGTGCAGAGAGAACTTTGCCGTTGCGCAGCACTACACAAGCGATTGTCGACTTCAACCTAAAAGTAGTAAAGTTCTGAAATGTTTTTCAGCTGTAAACAGTAGGCAGATACACGGGGCTTCTAATTACAACCTATAACATATTCACTTACATTTCTAATAATGACACAAAGCAGTAATAACATTAATTATTGTTAGATGGGTTCTAATGACAGTGTTTAAGCATTTCTGTCATTGTTCGTACACACGACTCCTGTTTGTATTTGTACTGAACAGTTCTTGGTGTTTCATCCTTGAAAAATATTTCCTGCTGTTTTTTTTCATCAAGTTTTCTCATCTGGAACAAAACCCACGTATGGCTTTACTAATTAAGGCTAAGTACTCCGTGCATTTTATTTAATCCAATCTGGTAGCACTCAGCACAAGGGACCCCGTGGTGATGAGCGGCGCCCTATCAGCATTCACATGCATGGAATAGCTACTGGCGCGTATTTGTCACAAACGTGCAGCAAATGTCAGACATAGAGTATGAACGGTGCCTAGAGACTAACTGGTACATGGAACCTTTAGAAGGACCACTATGCAATGCCTCTATAAACATTCAGATCCCGATTTATCAGTCTTTGTGTTAATTTTCTTTTTTTATGAAACTTTTTTAGCCATTTTTATGACTTTTACTCTGTTTTTATGCTAGTTTTTTTCAGCCCTCATTTTGTTTTGTTTCGTTCAATAGAGATGAGTGAGCACTAATATGCTGAGATGCTCATCACTCGAACCGAGCAATTCCTCATGCTCCGATGCTCGCTTTCTGTAATGGGATTCAATGGGAAATTTGAGCATTTTTCCAGCAGACCCTACAAGGAGGTCTTGGGGGCAGTGCAAATGGATGGAAAAAGTGCTGAATGGAAAGAGAACAGCATGGGGAGACCCCTGGAACCATCTGTGACTCCCAGATCACTGCTGAGAACAATGGTGTCACACTTTTAATCCACTTTAAGGGCTGAAAATAAAACATTCAAAATCGATAAGAAATTGGAATTTACAGGAAACAAATGTTTAGAAATATTCTATGCTGTGTAATGACTTGTATAGAAGTCAAATATTTAAAAACGATTACAAAAATAATGATTTATGTAAACCAAAATTGAAAATGTTACAAAAATATTGAAAATATAAGTGTAATTTATGAATAAAGTAAGAATTGACAAAAATATAATGGAAGAGGGACTCAAATACACCCTGTATTAGAGAAAAAGGAGGACTTCATACATATTCTGTCCAAATTGTCATGTAGTGGTACTCCTTGACTCATAAAGGATATGCACTAAGTGGAAAGCCTGCCAAAAATAACAAGCAAGGTCATTCGTACACACTTGATGGCACCTACTGTAGTACCTCATTAAAATATTGTGAACAAAGTGTAGTTGTGGTACTGTTACACTCATAAAAGCTCTGCACACAGTGCAAAGCCTGCCAAAAATGACAAGTAGAGTCATCTATACACCCTTGAAGGCACCAACTGGAGTGCCTCATGAAAAGATTAAGGAAGTATAGTTGTGGCACTTCTACACTTGCAAAGCCAGGGAAAAAAAATTATAAGTAGGGTCATTGTTGTGAATTTGCTTTTTGCTCCCTCTAGTGGTTACTAGTTTTTTGACTCTGGTTTTTCTGTCATTCCTTTTATCCGCACCTGGGTCGTTAGTTAGGGGTGTTGCTATATAAGCTCCCTGGACCTTCAGTTCTATGCCTGGCAACGTAGTTATCAGAGCTAGTCTGCTGTGCTCTTGTCTACTGATCCTGGTTCCAGTTATATCAGCTAAGTCTGCCTTTTGCTTTTTGCTATTTGTTTTGGTTTTGTATTTTTGTCCAGCTTGTTCCAAATCTATATCCTGACCTTTGCTGGAAGCTCTAGGGGGCTGGTGTTCTCCCCCCGGACCGTTAGACGGTTCGGGGGTTCTTGAATTTCCAGTGTGGATTTTGATAGGGTTTTTGTTGACCATATAAGTTACCTTTCTTTATTCTGCTATCAGTAAGCGGGCCTCTCTGTGCTAAACCTGGTTCATTTCTGTGTTTGTCATTTCCTCTTACCTCACCGTCATTATTTGTGGGGGGCTTCTATCCAGCTTTGGGGTCCCCTTCTCTGGAGGCAAGAAAGGTCTTTGTTTTCCTCTACTAGGGGTAGCTAGATTCTCCGGCTGGCGCGTGTCATCTAGAATCAACGTAGGAATGATCCCCGGCTACTTCTAGTGTTGGCGTTAGGAGTAGATATATGGTCAACCCAGTTACCACTGCCCTATGAGCTGGATTTTTGTATTCTGCAGACTTCCACGTTCCTCTGAGACCCTCGCCATTGGGGTCATAACAGTTTGCCAGGCCAGTATTAAATGTTTAATGCATTGCAGAAGAGGGATTATAAGAAAGAAGATTCTGAGTTGTTTTTTTTTTTTCTTTCTCCTTCCCCTTTACCTCAGAGTGGCTATGCTTGCTGCAGACATGAATGTCCAGACCTTGATTACAAGTGTGGACCAGCTGGCTACTCGTGTGCAGGGCATACAAGACTATGTTATCAGAAATCCTAGGTCAGAACCTAAAATACCGATTCCTGAACTGTTTTCCGGAGACAGGTTTAAGTTTAGGAATTTCGTGAATAATTGTAAATTGTTTTTGTCCCTGAGACCCTGTTCATCAGGAGATTCTGCTCAGCAAGTAAAAATTGTTATTTCGTTCTTACGGGGCGACCCTCAGGATTGGGCTTTTTCGCTGGCGCCAGGAGATCCGGCATTGGCTGATCTTGATGCGTTTTTTCTGGCGCTCGGTTTACTTTATGAGGAACCCAATCTTGAGATTCAGGCAGAAAAGGCCTTGCTGTCTATGTCTCAGGGGCAGGACGAGGCTGAAGTGTATTGCCCAAAATTTCGGAAATGGTCCGTGCTGACACATTGGAACGAGTGTGCACTGGCCGCTAATTTTAGAAATGGCCTTTCTGAAGCCATTAAGAATGTTATGGTGGGTTTTCCCATTCCCACAGGTCTGAATGATACTATGGCACTGGCTATTCAAATTGACCGGCGGTTGCGGGAGCGCAAAACCGCAAATTCCCTCATGGTGTTGTCTGAACAGACACCTAATTCGGTGCAATGTGATAGAAAAACCGCAAATTCCCTCATGGTGTTGTCTGAACAGACACCTGATTTAATGCAATGTGATAGAATCCTGACTAGAAATGAGCGGAAAATTCATAGACGCCGGAATGGCTTGTGCTACTACTGTGGTGATTCTACACATGTTATCTCAGCATGCTCTAAACGTATAGCTAAGGTTGTTAGTCCTGTCACCGTTGGTAATTTGCAACCTAAATTTATTCTGTCTGTAACTTTGATTTGCTCACTGTCATCTTATCCTGTCATGGCGTTTGTAGATTCAGGTGCTGCCCTGAGTCTCATGGATCTCTCATTTGCTAAGCGCTGTGGATTTACTCTTGAACCATTAGAAAATCCTATTCCTCTTAGGGGTATTGATGCTACACCATTGGCAGCAAATAAACCGCAGTATTGGACTCAGGTTACCATGTGCATGACTCCTGAACACCGCGAGGTGATACGTTTCCTGGTTTTACATAAAATGCATGATTTGGTTGTTTTAGGGCTGCCATGGTTACAGACCCATAATCCAGTCCTGGACTGGAAGGCTATGTCAGTCTCAAGTTGGGGCTGTCGTGGTATTCATGAGGATTCCCTGCCTGTGTCTATTGCTTCTTCTACGCCTTCGGAAGTTCCGGAGTATTTGTCTGATTATCAGGATGTCTTCAGTGAGTCTGAGTCCAGTGCACTGCCTCCTCATAGGGACTGTGACTGTGCTATAGATTTGATCCCAGGCAGTAAATTTCCTAAGGGAAGACTGTTTAATCTGTCGGTACCAGAACATACCGCTATGCGTTCATATATCAAGGAGTCTCTGGAAAAAGGACATATTCGTCCGTCTTCTTCCCCTCTTGGTGCGGGATTCTTTTTTGTGGCAAAAAAGGACGGATCTTTGAGACCTTGTATTGATTATCGGCTTTTAAATAAGATCACTGTCAAATTTCAGTATCCTTTGCCGCTGTTGTCTGACTTGTTTGCCCGGATTAAGGGTGCCAAGTGGTTCACCAAGATAGACCTTCGTGGTGCGTACAACCTTGTGCGCATTAAGCAAGGTGATGAATGGAAAACCGCATTCAATACGCCCGAAGGTCATTTTGAGTACTTGGTGATGCCTTTTGGGCTCTCCAATGCGCCTTCAGTTTTTCAGTCCTTTATGCATGACATTTTCCGGAAGTATCTGGATAAATTTTTGATTGTTTATCTGGATGATATTTTGGTTTTTTCTGATAATTGGGATTCGCATGTGGAGCAGGTCAGGTTGGTCTTTAAAATTTTGCGTGAAAATTCTTTGTTTGTCAAGGGCTCAAAGTGTCTCTTTGGTGTACAGAGGGTTCCCTTTTTGGGGTTCATTTTTTCCCCTTCTGCTGTGGAGATGGACCCAGTCAAGGTCCGAGCTGTTCTTGATTGGACTCAGCCCTCGTCAGTTAAGAGTCTTCAGAAGTTCTTGGGCTTCGCTAACTTCTACCGTCGTTTTATCGCTAATTTTTCTAGCATTGTGAAACCTTTGACGGATATGACCAAGAAGGGCTCCGATGTAGCTAACTGGGCTCCTGCTGCCGTGGAGGCTTTCCAGGAGTTGAAACGCCGGTTTACTTCGGCGCCTGTTTTGTGCCAGCCTGACGTCTCACTTCCCTTTCAGGTTGAGGTGGATGCTTCGGAGATTGGGGCAGGGGCTGTTTTGTCGCAGAGAGGCCCTGGTTGCTCTGTTATGAAACCTTGTGCCTTTTTCTCTAGGAAGTTTTCGCCTGCCGAGCGAAATTATGATGTGGGCAATCGGGAGTTGTTGGCCATGAAATGGGCATTTGAGGAGTGGCGTCATTGGCTCGAGGGTGCTAAGCATCGTGTGGTGGTCTTGACGGATCACAAAAATCTGATGTATCTCGAGTCTGCTAAACGCCTTAATCCGAGACAGGCCCGCTGGTCATTGTTTTTCTCCCGCTTTGATTTTGTTGTCTCGTATTTACCAGGTTCAAAGAATGTGAAGGCCGATGCTCTTTCTAGAAGCTTTGTGCCTGATGCTCCTGGAGTCGCTGATCCTGTTGGTATTCTTAAAGATGGAGTTATCTTGTCAGCTATTTCTCCGGATCTGCGACGTGTGTTGCAGAGATTTCAGGCTGATAGGCCTGAGTCTTGTCCACCTGACAGACTGTTTGTCCCGGATAAGTGGACCAGCAGAGTCATTTCCGAGGTTCATTCCTCGGTGTTGGCAGGTCACCCGGGAATTTTTGGCACCAGAGATCTGGTGGCCAGGTCCTTTTGGTGGCCTTCCTTGTCAAGGGATGTGCGGTCATTTGTGCAGTCCTGTGGGACTTGTGCTCGAGCTAAGCCTTGCTGTTCTCGTGCCAGCGGTTTGCTCTTGCCCTTGCCTGTCCCGAAGAGACCTTGGACACATATCTCCATGGATTTCATTTCTGATCTTCCGCTATCTCAGGGCATGTCCGTTATCTGGGTGATATGTGATCGCTTCTCCAAGATGGTCCATTTGGTTCCTTTGCCTAAGCTGCCTTCCTCTTCCGATCTGGTTCCTGTGTTTTTCCAGAACGTGGTTCGTTTGCACGGCATCCCTGAGAATATTGTGTCAGACAGAGGATCCCAGTTCGTTTCCAGGTTCTGGCGATCCTTTTGTAGTAGGATGGGCATTGATTTGTCGTTTTCGTCTGCTTTCCATCCTCAGACTAATGGACAGACGGAGCGAACCAATCAGACTTTGGAGGCTTATTTGAGGTGTTTTGTCTCTGCTGATCAGGACGATTGGGTGACATTCTTGCCGTTGGCTGAGTTTGCCCTTAATAATCGGGCTAGTTCCGCCACCTTGGTTTCGCCTTTTTTCTGCAACTCTGGTTTCCATCCTCGCTTTTCTTCAGGTCATGTGGAGCCTTCTGACTGTCCTGGGGTGGATTCTGTGGTGGATAGGTTGCAGCGGATCTGGAATCATGTGGTGGACAACTTGAAGTTGTCACAGGAGAAGGCTCAGCGCTTTGCCAACCGCCGCCGCGGTGTGGGTCCCCGACTACGCGTTGGGGATTTGGTGTGGCTTTCTTCCCGCTTTGTTCCTATGAAGGTCTCCTCTCCCAAATTTAAACCTCGTTTTATTGGGCCTTACAAGATATTGGAAATCCTTAATCCTGTATCTTTTCGTCTGGATCTTCCTGTGTCGTTTGCTATTCACAATGTATTTCATAGGTCCTTGTTGCGGCGGTACATTGTGCCTGTAGTTCCTTCTGCTGAGCCTCCTGCTCCGGTGTTGGTTGAGGGCGAGTTGGAGTACGTGGTGGAGAAGATCTTGGATTCTCGCCTCTCCAGGCGGAGGCTTCAGTACCTGGTCAAGTGGAAGGGCTATGGTCAGGAGGATAATTCCTGGGTGGTCGCCTCTGATGTTCATGCGGCCGATTTAGTTCGTGCCTTTCATGCCGCTCATCCTGATCGCCCTGGTGGTCGTGGTGAGGGTTCGGTGACCCCTCACTAAGGGGGGGGTACTGTTGTGAATTTGCTTTTTGCTCCCTCTAGTGGTTACTAGTTTTTTGACTCTGGTTTTTCTGTCATTCCTTTTATCCGCACCTGGGTCGTTAGTTAGGGGTGTTGCTATATAAGCTCCCTGGACCTTCAGTTCTATGCCTGGCAACGTAGTTATCAGAGCTAGTCTGCTGTGCTCTTGTCTACTGATCCTGGTTCCAGTTATATCAGCTAAGTCTGCCTTTTGCTTTTTGCTATTTGTTTTGGTTTTGTATTTTTGTCCAGCTTGTTCCAAATCTATATCCTGACCTTTGCTGGAAGCTCTAGGGGGCTGGTGTTCTCCCCCCGGACCGTTAGACGGTTCGGGGGTTCTTGAATTTCCAGTGTGGATTTTGATAGGGTTTTTGTTGACCATATAAGTTACCTTTCTTTATTCTGCTATCAGTAAGCGGGCCTCTCTGTGCTAAACCTGGTTCATTTCTGTGTTTGTCATTTCCTCTTACCTCACCGTCATTATTTGTGGGGGGCTTCTATCCAGCTTTGGGGTCCCCTTCTCTGGAGGCAAGAAAGGTCTTTGTTTTCCTCTACTAGGGGTAGCTAGATTCTCCGGCTGGCGCGTGTCATCTAGAATCAACGTAGGAATGATCCCCGGCTACTTCTAGTGTTGGCGTTAGGAGTAGATATATGGTCAACCCAGTTACCACTGCCCTATGAGCTGGATTTTTGTATTCTGCAGACTTCCACGTTCCTCTGAGACCCTCGCCATTGGGGTCATAACAGGTCATATAGTCTTCCCTATACCCTTGAAGGCAACAACTGGTGGGCTTTTTTCAATTATTGAAGGTTAAAACGCTTTAGGTGCTGCTGTCATCTGGTGGTGTAGAAAGGTTGGGGGCTAATCCAAGCTTTATTCATTTTTATGTGCGTGAGCCTGTCAGCACTTTCTGTTTACAGGCGAAAGCACACACCTCTGGCAGCACTAAAAACCAGCTCAGGCAAGACGCTAGCTGCACTGCAGAACAACACCTCCAAGGCATAGAGGGACAGCTATTATTATTATTTATTTATATAGCACCATTAATTCCATGGTGCTGTACATGAGAGGGGGTTACATCAAAATACAAATATCACTTATAGTAAACAAAACTAACAATGACAGACTGGTACAGAGGGAAGAGGACCCTGCCCTTGCGGGCTTACATTCTACAGGATTATGGGGAAGAAGACAGTAGGTTGAGGGTTGCAGTAGCTCCAATGGTGTTGAGGTGGCTGTGTGGTCTTTACAAGCTGTAAGCTTCTTTGAAGATATGGGTTTTCAGGTTTCTTTTGAAGGATCCAAAAGTAGTGGATAACCGGATGTGTTGGGGCACTGAATTCCAGAGGATGGGTGATATTCGGGAGAAGTCTTGGATGCGATTGGGTGAGGAGCGAATAAGCGTGGAGGAGAGGAGGAGGTCTTGGGAGGACCGGAGATTACGTGAGGGAAGATATTGAGAGATTAGTGTGGAAATATACGGAGGAGAAAGATTATGGATGGCTTTGTAGGTCAGTGTTAGTAATTTAAACTGGATACGCTGAGAAATTGGGAGCCAGTGAAGGGATTTGCAAAGAGGGGAAGCAGGAGTGTAGCGAGGAGAGAGATTAATTAGTCGGGCAGCAGAGTTAAGGATGGACTGGAGGGGTGCGAGAGTGTTAGAAGGTGGGCCACAGAGGAGTATGTTGCAGTAGTCGAGGCGGGAGATGATTAGGGCATGCACGAGCATTTTGGTAGAGTGTGGGTTGAGGAAAGGACGGATTCTGGAAATATTTTTGAGCTGGAGGCGACAGGAGGTGGCGAGAGTTTGGATGTGCGGTTTGAAGGACAGGGCAGAGTCAAGGGTTACTCCGAGGCAGCGGATTTTGGGGACAGGGGAAAGTGTGATTTCATTTATTTTGATAGATAGATCAGGTAGGGAAGATATGCGAGATGGGGGAAAGGTAATTAGTTCAGATTTGTCCACATTGAGCTTGAGGAAGCGAGAGGAGAAGAAGGAGGATATGGCTGATAGACACTCTGGGATTCTGGAGATCAGAGAGGTGACATCTGGGCCAGAGAGGTAGATCTGAGTGTCATCGGCATATAGATGGTTCTGGAAGCTATAGGACCTTATGAGTTGTCCCAGGCCGAGTGTATAGATTGAGAAGAGTAAGGGTCCTAGGACAGAGACTTGAGGGACACCAACAGAGAGGGGGCGAGATGAAGAGGTAGTATGGGAGTAGGAAACGCTAAATGTGCGGTTGGCAAGGTATGAGGAGATCCAAGATAGGGCAAGGTCTTTGACCCCAAAGGAAGAGAGGATCTGTAGTAGGAGGCAGTGGTCAACTGTGTCAAAGGCAGAGGACAGGTCTAGGAGGAGGAGTGCCATGTGTCCAGCTTTGAGACCCATTAGCTGATGATCACAGAGGAATTAAAAATTAGCACCACTTTAATAGACCTCTACCCCTCAGGAAGGAGAGATGCAAGGTTCTCCTTTAGCGTGAGTCCGGCAAGGTGAACAATCAGTACTATTTTTTGGCTAAGCTGAATGCAATGCTAGGGTCATGGAAAAGACAGCGGTACATAAAGTTTGCCATATGTGTCAAGGTCCTTACAGCCTTCACTTCCCTGTCTCCACCATAATGACTACTCTGCATCCCATCCTTCTCTTCCTCATCCTTCTCTTCCTCCATCTTTTTCTCCTCAATCCCCAACTCAGCTCATTCACATAGGAGAGACAGGATGAAGCTTATATTGGAATCAACCAGCTCCTGTTCCACCTCTTCTCCCTCAGCCTCCACCTCCTCATTTATTAATCTGCACTGAGCAGATGAGATGAGGCTGGGCTGGGTAGTTTCCACGTACGGACTGGGGCTGAAACTCAGCCCTGGCATTTGAAAACACACAGGCCCATGCCATCCCCGTCCCCAAGCACCGGATGGAATATATTACTAATATTACCCTGGATGGAGGAAAGCAAGATTTGCTACACGACCAATCTTTCTAATGATACCCATGGCCTGCTGGAGTAAGTGACTGAGTCAGTGACTTTGTGCTCCGTCACAACTCTTAACAGTATGGGTGTCTTGAGAACACTGATTCTTTGAACAAGATAGCAGACAAGGCAGCCCACAACCATACAGGCCCTTCAGGCATTTGCCAGAATTGCCAGATGGCCAGTCCGGCCCTGGTAGTTTCTCAATATGTAATGCCCTAAAGTTGTTGCATCTGTACCTGTAAGATATAATAGAGCTAGCAGCTACCTCATTATGTTTGCACAATGTTCACATTTCCTTTTCAGATAATTTACCTTAGAATCCAGTAAATAGAAGTGGTTTAAATATGCATAAGGTGGTGGACTTATTATGTGCTGCTACCAGGAGATTACTAAAGAGTTAGCAATAATGTTGAGCGATACCGTCCGATACTTGAAAGTATCGGTATCGGATAGTATCGGCCAATACCCGAAAAATATCGGATATCGCCGATACCGATACCCGATACCAATGCATTTCAATGGGACGCAAAGTATTGGAATGGTTCCCAGGGTCTGAAGGAGAGGAAACTCTCCTTCAGGCCCTGGGATCCATATTCATGTGTAAAATAAAGAATTAAAATAAAAAATATGGATATACTCACCTCTCCGGTGGCCCCTGGATCTTACCGCTGTAACCAGGAGCCTCCGTTCCTAAGAATGAGCGCGTGAAGGGCCTTCGATGACGTCGCAGCTTCTGATTGGTCGCGTGACCGCTCATGTGACCGCTCACGCGACCAATCAGAAGCCGCGACGTCAGCCGCGACGTCATCGAAGGTCCTTCACGGGCTCATTCTTAGGAACGGAGGCTCCCGGTTACATCATAAGTAACATTTCCCACATGTCTACTTTACATCAGCACAATTTTGGAACCAAAATTTTTTTGTTAGGGAGTTATAAGGGTTAAAATTTGACCAGCAATTTCTCATTTTCACAACACCATTTTTTTTTAGGGACCACATCTCATTTGAAGTCATTTTGAGGGGTCTATATGATAGAAAATACCCAAGTGTGACACCATTCTAAAAACTGCACCCCTCAAGGTGCTCAAAACCACATTCAAGAAGTTTATTAACCCTTAAGGTGTTTCACAGGAATTTTTGGAATGTTTAAATAAAAATGAGCATTTAACTTTTTTTTCACACAAAATTTACTTCAGCTCTAATTTGTTTTATTTTGCCAAGGGTAACAGGAGAAAATGGACCCCAAAAGATGTTGCACAATTTGTCCTGAGTACGCCGATACCCCATATGTGGGGGTAAACCACTGTTTGGGCGCATGACAGAGCTCGGAAGCGAAGGAGCGCCATTTGACTTTTCAATGCAAAATTGACTGGAATTGAGATGGGACGCCATGTTGCATTTGGAGAGCCCCTGATATGCCTAAACATTGAAACCCCCCACAAGTGACACTATTTTGGAAAGTAGACCCCCTAAGGAGCTTATCTAGAGGTGTGGTGAGCACTTTGACTCACCAAGTGCTTCACAGAAGTTTATAATGCAGAACTGTAAAAATAAAAAATCATATTTTTTCACAAAAATTATCTTTTCGCCCCCAATTTTTTATTTTCCCAAGGGTAAGAGAAAAAATTGGACCCCAAAAGTTGTTGTACAATTTGTCCTGAGTACGCTGATACCCCATGTGTGGGGGTAAACTACTGTTTGGGCACATGGGAGAGCTCGGAAGGGAAGGAGCGCCGTTTGACTTTTCAATGCAAAATTGACAGGAATTGAGGTGGGACGCCATGTTGCGTTTGGAGAGCCACTAATGTGCCTAAACATTGAAACCCCCCACAAGTGACACCATTTTGGAAAGTAGACCCCCTAAGGAACTTATCTAGAGGTGTGGTGAGCACTTTGACCCACCAAGTGCTTCACAGAAGATTATAATGCAGAACCGTAAAAATAAAAAATCATATTTTTTCACAAAAATTATCTTTTCGCCCCCAATTTTTTATTTTCCCAAGGGTAAGGCTAGGTTCACATTGTGTTAGGGCAATCCGTTTAGCGCTAGCGCTAGCAGATTGCGCTAACGCAATGTTTATTTAGGGGCCGTGTTTGGGTTGCGTTAACGTCCCCACTCTCGCAGATCTCCGATCTGCGAGAGCGGGGAACGGACCTCGGGCGCGCCGCGGACGCTGCAAGCAGCATCCGAGGCGCGTCACAGAAGAACGGCACATCACTAGCGGGAGCCGAAAAAGGCACGCGCTAGTGATGCGCTGCAGGAGAAATTTACATTGCTGTCAATGGGCACGCTAACGGACCCGTTGCACGGCGTTAATTGCGACTTTTTCACCGTGCAACGCTGTCCGTTAGCGTGCACACATTAACGCAATGTGAACCTAGCCTAAGAGAAGAAATTGGACCCCAAAAGTTGTTATACAATTTGTCCTGAGTACGCTGATACCTCATATGTGGGTGTAAACCACTGTTTGGGCGCATGGGAGAGCTCGTAAGGGAAGGAGCGCCGTTTGACTTTTCACTGCAAAATTGACCGGAATTGAGATGGGACCCCATGTTGCGTTTGGAGAGCCACTGATGTGCCTAAACATTGAAACCCCCCAAGTGACACCATTTTGGAAAGTAGACCCCGTAAGGAACTTATATAGAGGTGTAGTGCGCACTTTGACCCACCAACTGCTTCACAGAAGTTTATAATGCAGAGCCGTAAAAATAAAACAAACATTTTTTTCCCACAAAAATTATTTTTTAGCCCCCAGTTTTGTATTTTCCTGAGGGTAACAGGAGAAATTGGACCCCAAAAGTTGTTGTCCAATTTGTCCTGAGTACGCTGATACCCCATATGTGGGGGGGAACCACTGTTTGGGCGCATGGGAGGGCTCGGAAGGGATGGAGCGCCATTTTGAATGCAGACTTAGATGGAATGGTCTGCAGGCGTCACATTGCGTTTGCAGAGCCCTAATGTACCTAAACAGTAAAAAAAAAAACACAAGTGACACCATTTTGGAAAGTAGACCCCCTAAGCAACTCATCTAGATGTGTTGTGAGAGTTTTGAACCCTCAAGTGTTTCACTACAGTTTATAACGCATAGCCGTGAAAATAAAAAAAAAAAAATTCCCCCCAAAATTATTTTTTAGCCCCCAGTTTTGTATTTTCCCAAGGGTAACAGGAGAAATTGGACCCCAAAAGTTGTTCTCCAATGTGTTCCGAGTACGCTGATACCCCATATGTTGGGGTAAACCCCTGTTTGGGCGCACGGGAGAGCTCGGAAGGGAAGGAGCACTGTTTTACTTTTTCAACGCAGAATTGGCTGAAATTGAGATCGGACGCCATGTCGTGTTTGGAGAGCCCCTGATGTGCCTAAAGAGTGGAAACCCCCCAATTATAACTGAAACCCTAATCCAAACACACCCCTAACCCTAATCCCAACGGTAACCCTAACCACACCTCTAACCCAGACACACCCCTAACCCTAATCCCAACCCTATTCCCAACCGTAGATGTAATCCAAACCCTAACCCTAACCTTAGCCCCAACCCTAACCCTAACTTTAGCCCCAACCCTAGCTGTAGCCTTAACCCTAACCCTAGCCCTAACCCTAGCCCCAACCCTAACCCTAGCCCCAACCTAACCCTAGCCCCAACCCTAACCCTAGCCCCAACCCTAGCCCTAACCCTAGCCCCAACCCTAACCCTAGCCCTAGCCCTAACCCTAGCCCTAGCCCCAAACCTAACCCTAACCCTAGCCCTAACCCTAACCCTAACCCTAGCCCTAGCCCTAACCCTAGCCCTAAGCCTAATGGTAAAATGGAAATAAATACATTTTTTAAATTATTTTATCTTTCCCTAACTAAGGGGGTGATGAAGGGGGGTTTGATTTACTTTTATAGCGGGTTTTTTAGCGGATTTTTATGATTGGCAGCTGTCACACACTGAAAGAAGCTTTTTATTGCAAAAAATATTTTTTGCGTTACCACATTTTGAGAGCTATAATTTTTCCATATATGAGTCCACAGAGTCATGTGAGGTCTTGTTTTTTGCGGAACGAGTTGACATTTTTATTGGTAACATGCTCGGGCATGGGAGATTTTTTGATCGCTTTTTATTCCGATTTTTGTGAGTCAGAATTACCAAAAACCAGCTATTCATGAATTTCTTTTGGGGGAGGCGTTTATACCGTTCCGCGTTTGGTAAAATGGATAAAGCAGTTTTATTCTTCGGGTCAGTACGATTACAGCGATACCTCATTTCTATCATTTTTTTTATGTTTTGGCGCTTTTATACGATAAAAACTATTTTATAGAAAAAATAATTATTTTGGCATCGCTTTATTCTGAGGACTATAACTTTTGTATTTTTTCGCTGATGATGCTGTATGGCAGCTCGTTTTTTGCGGGACAAGATGACGTTTGCAGCGGTACCATGGTTATTTATATCTGTCTTTTTGATCGCGTGTTATTCTACTTTTTGTTTGGCGGTATGAGAATAAAGCGTTGTTTTTAGCCTCGTTTTTTTTTTTTTTTTACGGTGTTCACTGAAGGGGTTAACTAGTGATATAGTTTTATAGGTGGGGTCGTTACGGACGCGGCAATACTAAATACTGTATGTGTACTATTATTGTTTGATTTTTTTTATTTAGATAAAGGAATGTATTTATGGGAATAATATATTTTTTTTCTTTATTTAGGAATTTCTTTTTCTTTTTTTTTTTTACACATGTGGGAATTTTTTTTTTTACTTTTTTACTTTGTCCCAGGGGGGTACATTCCAGATCGGTGATCTGACAGTGTGCACAGCACTCTGTCAGATCACCGATCTCACTTACAGCCGTGCAGGCTGCAGCTTTCATCTGCAGCCTGAACGGCACCCGGAAGTAATCCCTGCAGGACCCGGATGCAGCCCCGCGGCCATTTTGGATCCGGGGCCTGCAGGGATAGGAGGTAGGAGACCCTTGCAGCAACGCGATCACATCGTCTTGCTCCGGGGGTCTCAGGGAAGCCCGCAGGGAGCCCCCTCCCTGCGCGATGCTTCCCTGTACCGCCGGCACACCGCGATCATGTTTGATCGCGGTGTGCCGGGGGTTAATGTGCCGGGGGCGATCCGTGACCGCTCCTGGCACATAGTGCCGGATGTCAGCTGTGATAGGCAGCTGACACCCGGCCGCGATCGGCCGCGGCTCCCCCTGTGAGCGCGGCCGATCGTGCTGGACGTACTATTCCGTCCTTGGGAATTAGGGCCCACCCCACATGGATGGAATAGTACGTCCAATGGCAGAAAGGGGTTAAAACCAACGAAATTTCACACACAGCTGGTTCTACAGTATTTACGACAATAGTCAATTTTTGAACAACCGCATCTGTACACCTGTTGCACGCCAATTTGGGTTTTTATCTCAAACCAACAAAATTTAATACAAACCAAGTTTTTGGAACAAAAACGTTTTTTGAACTGTATCTGACCAAGTGGTTTTTAAACATGTTAATCAACCGTCAATTTATCCAAAGCACCTTAAACTTTATGAATGACTACATGAGTCCAGTAAACATTTTTGAAGGTATATAGTTGATGTACTCCTAGACTCATAAACACTCTGCAGAAAGTGCAAATCCAGGAAAAAATTAGGAGTACAATACAGTAGTCCTCTTTAGGTGTCTTCTCCTTTTTCTCCTTCCTCAGGAGGCTGAGAGCGCTGCCTCTCCCTGCTTTCTAGAGCCCGATTCCCAGGTGCCTGGGCTATAAGTGACCCAGCTTAGGGTAGAGACAGCTCCCTGTATCATTTGCACCATTGCCTGCTCTCGCATAGGATGTGGGGAACCCCAAGATTCTCGGGGGTGGTAGCCTTATCTCAAGATGTCTTGAGGAGCCTCCCTCAGATAGTTTCATTTCTCAAGAAGGGTTCATTCAAGAGATGTTGCCCCTCCATTTTAAGGAACGTGACCCCTGCAGGCTTCAAGGGAAGTGTTCAATCTCTATTGCCCAATGGTTGAATGAGATGTGAAAACGGGTTCCAAACTCTTCTATGGACCCCCATCTCTGCTGCCAGTCATACATGACAACGTCCCCAAGGATACAAACCCTCTGTACCTTGCAGCTAGGGGGCCTTCTAGCATGTCTACAGCCCTCGTCCTGGCTTGCCTCCTTTTCTCTTCCGAACAGCCTAGGCCCTGAATTCCGCTCACTAGTTGCTGGATCCTGGCTCTCCTGTCTGCAGTCCGCAAGAACCCAGTGGTGAAAGCCGCTGCCTGGGTTTGGGTCTGGGTCATGGTGCTTCTGGGAAATCAGATGGTTCCAGACCACAAACTGCTGCCACCTGTTGAGCCATCTTAGTCTGGCTCCGATATTCCTCCTGTCACTCCCTCAGGGGTCTTGTGGGATTCTTCCACTTTGATCACTAAGCACGTAATACTCTATGGATGACTAACTGAATCTCCTAACATAATCCCTTTAATGTTATGCAAATTATAAAAAATGGAAACACATTTTTGAAAACATCTCAATCTATTTTGTACCGAGTAAGAGGTATGTGCAAAAATCCCCGCACTTACAGTATTGACTGCTATAAATGAAGATTATTAATGGCTATCTGAGGATTGTTCTGGGTTTAACAAATCATCAAGATTCACTGCTGGGTGCTCTTTTTGCAGTTGCTGCCCAATAACGTCCCAAAGGTGCTCGATGGGAGACAAGTCCGGAAATGCTGCAGGCATAGGAATACGTTTCGGCCACACAGACTGCTCAAAGTAGCACCAGCAACACTGTTGTGTTGCAAAACAGCTCCTTGATGCCAGGAAACATAAAAGTGTCTCAGGAGCCATTTTTCAACACAACAACACCAGGCTGCATGTTACTCAGTTTTAATGTTGAGAAATGTATGATAGTTATATTCTACATAGGGATATAGTGTAAGTTATATTCTTACACAGACAGGGCAGTAATAGTAGAGATATGCTCGTAATCAAGTTTCTTGCTGACATCTTTACATTTTCTCAGACTAGCAGTATACTTTAAGAAATCCCAAGGCTCCTTTTATTCATAATTATTATTAAACTTGTCATTTTTTTACTTTTCTGCCTTCAGTATTTTATGCTGTTGACACAATTCTGGGCTAAAATAAGGAACACATCAGATAATTATAAGGCTTACTTGATGAAACCAGCTGGCAAAGCATTAAATTGAAGCTAGATAGCACATGCTTATCATGATCAGCTGTGAACATAAATGCTCTTGACATGCTTCAGTGCACATTTTTATACAAAAAATCTTTATCTCTATAAGTAAAATGAATATCAGCTATGTTAAGATAATTTAAGACACTGTCATTTGTGGGCAGAAGATTGGCAGAGCCAAATAACAAATCAGTCAGAAAAAATGGTGTTAGAGATGCCACTTTTTTATATAAAGAAAGACTAAGGGGCTTTAGTACCCTTAATTGTGTTGTTTTTTAAAGGTTGGATGCTTTTACTGTGTAGCCATGTAGCATACCACACCACAAAGGGTCTACACAGAAAGATGCTGTAAAATCGCTATAGCCAGGGCACCAGCTGCTTATAACCATAGTTAGGGGTGCACATAAAAATCAAACATAGCAGAAGTTCTAATTGGACTCCGCCCCCCCCCCCAAAGAAAAGAATATTCCATGGGGTCATGGAAGAGCAAATCACACAACTTTGTAGCACTTACAAAGTACTTTTCCAACTATTGAAGTCACATTGTCATCCATGCAGTATAATGGGCCCACATTGTCCTCCATGTAGTATAATGTAACCCATATTGTCCTCCATACAGTATAATGGGCCCACATTGTCCTTCATATAGTATAATGCTTCCCATATAGTCATCCATGTCATATAATGCACCCCACATTGTCTCCCTTGTAGTATAATGCACCCCAAATTGTCCTCCATACAGTATAATGGACCCACATTGTCCTTTATGTAGTATAATGTAACCCATATTGTCCTCCATACACTATAATGGACCAACATTGTGCTTCAAAATGCTTCCCATATAGTCATCTATGTACTATAATGCACCCCACATTGTCTTCCCTATAGTATAATGCACCCCACATTGTCCTCCATGTAGCATAATGTGCCCCACATTGTCCTTCAGGTTGTATAATGCGCACCACATTGTCCTCCATACAGCATAATGGGCCCCGTATAGTTCTCTATGTAATATAGTGGTCCCACATTATCCTACTTAAAGTATAATACGCTCCACAATGTTCTCATTGATTAAAAAAATAAATACTATTCTCTCCCCGGTCACCATTGTTCCAGTTTCCTCAGCGAGTGTTCTGAAGCACCGCACATCTCAGAACAGCGGGTGCCATGTAGTCAGACATCAGACGAAAAGGGAGAATAATGGAGGAAAGAGAATTAGATGATGCTCCCTCCTCCATCATTGCTTTCAACTGTATAGGCATCCAGAATGCCGACAAAGTTTAACTTGTGATGAAAGGTGAGATGGGTGCTTGGCGCTGGCACTGGGCCCCCCCAACTCATGGGTCACATAGCAGCCTCATGGTCTACTGCGATTGGCGGTACATCACTGACAATAGTGAAGTGCTCACTTCCTACCAACAACCAGTGAAAATTGTAAAATTAGTCACTTATATGCTGCATAAAGGGACTCTGTCAGCTGGTTTTTGCTACATCATCTGAGAGGAGCCTAATGTAGGAGAAGAGAAGCTTAGTCTTATGATGTATCAATTTCTTTACTGAATGCAACCATTCTGACACAATCAGAGTTTAATATATATATATAATGTCCATAGAAAGTGAGATGCCTATCACAGGAGGGGGCGTGTTGGACTAGCATGCACGCTCTGCTGTGTCCCAGCAATGATAAGCTCCTGATGCTAAAACAATCACTGCAAGCAAACAAAACCACAGGGCTTGATAAGAGAGGCATCACAGAAATCTGTATTTTAACCCCTGCAGAATGTTGTCTTCTGCTTACATAGCAAAAACCTGCTGACAGAGTCCCTTTAGTCAGCACATAGGACTTATTAGTCTCAGTTATCTAGAATAGTTCAGAAAGTAAAGACCATTTCCCTGGTGGCCTAGAGTAGTAAGGTTGGATAATTCTTGTGAAGAGCAAAGAGTGGTGATTGTAGTTGTGAGATATAGAGCCTACTGACACGGGATTGCCCGGGGAACCTAATCTCTGCAGCACACAGCAGGGTTAAATTCCTGCACAGTCTGGCCACGCCACACCCTAATGCAAAATGGAAACCATCCTAAGATGCCGCATTCCTGCAAGAGGCAAAATTTAGTGAACCACATGATGACCACTATGAGTGGAAAAATCATATGGCACTAGCCCATACATGTTGATGGGTCTGTGAAAAAAATTGAACCACAGCAGGATGACATAAGAATGTGGTTCCGTTTTCACAGACTGACTGTTTGGAGAACTTTTTTTTTCTCTCCACCGCTGAGAAAATCGGATGCCACTTTAATAAAACTCTGATGAAACTCTAATCAGAGGCTAATTAGCATAATCCGATCGATTTTTTCGGAAAGAGAGAAATTGTCTGCACCTGCTTTTACTATGAGTTGAATAATTCTAATGTCTCCTTGATCCTTCTTTTCTCCCTACTGCTGAGAAGATTCTTTCTCCGTCATGCTGAGAAGAGTTTTGTGTGCTTGACATAAAACCTAACTGCTCTTTCTGAAAAAAATATTCAGAGCCACAAGGCATGGACTCCAGAAGACTAGACTATTGATAAGCAAATCCATTCTAATCAAATGTTTTTATTTTTTTTTAATTTCCTTAAAAATTTGAAATTTAGCAAATCTAAGTTCTTTGGGAATTCAATTTGAATGAATTCAGAAAAGATTGCTGCCAGTTGGCTGCCATGTTGCTGGATTGTGAGGACTGGGTAGAGGTTTAAAAATCAATAAATTCTTAAGTCTCAACTCTTCTTGGCATTTGCTATATCTGTCCCACTCCCGGACCTGAATTTAGATCATGATCACAATCAATTCCTTTCCGGACTTCTCTTTCCTGGTCTTCTGGTTTGCTCTGCCACTAGCTATGCCCCTCTACCGGACCATCGACACTCGGTTGGATTTGATTAAGGAATTGGTCCTTTGCAGAGGCGTATCTAGGGTTTCTGGCACCCGGGGCAAGAATTCATTTTGGCGCACCGCTAACCTCCCCCCCCCCCCCAGGACATATGCGATTTTCACACTTAGTCATGTACCGACGAGCTCCTCTCCCTAATGCTCTCAATATTCAGTGAAAAACTGAGAGAAACAGAAGAGAAGCTCGTTGTCACAGGACCATAAGTGTGAAAGTCGCATGTGAGTGAAGTGTCCATGTGATGACTACTGGAACCTGCAGAGCTGAATCTTGACATCACAGCTTCTGAATTCTCACTAGTGCACTGCACACTTTTAGGATTCTCCCTTGCCGGTGGACGGTCATGTCAGCACAAGCATGTGATTTGTATACTTCTCACCACATTCCGACTAGACGTGCCCGGCCTCACTCAGTTCATTTTCATTGACTGAGGCCACTCATGTCTAGTCAGCACGTGATGCATGAATGTAAATCGCCAGCACGAGAGAATCCTGACAGTGTGCAGTGCGCACTCTGAGAACTCAGAAGTTTGCAGTCACAAAGAATGACTGTAGACTCATTACAAACCTGGACATCCCCTTTAATGCTCCTAACATAAATAAAAACATGAGAGTTAGTCAGTATCACAAATAACATTTACATCCAGGTACCTTATAGATGACATCGGCTCTGGAGTCATTCTCCTTTTCTTCATCTTGTCCAGACTCCATGATGAGATTTCTCATCCACAGCCGTCTCTGCAGACTTCCATCTTCTCCGCTCTTTTGCAGAAAATCTCCACATGATGCCCTTAAAGATATGTGTCATTATAATGCTCCTGAATAAAAAATTGCCCCTCATTATATTGTCTGCACAAAATATGACCCACACACTGTCCCTCATATGGTTCATGCTGTTCACACTGATCTCTCCTTTCCATATCGGCCCCCTCTTCACACTGTCCTCTCACTTTGTGTCCCCCCTATAGGGCCCAGTATTTATACTGTACTCTCTCATCACACTCCCCCTCCTTGGTATACTCTCCCTTCCTGGCTGTGCCCTTACACTGTCCCTCCATGCTACGCCCCCACTACTCAGTTTCTATTCTGTGCCCACTCACTTTTCTCCCCCCATACTGTCTCTCTCCTCACACTATTCCCCTCCCTCCTTATACTGTCTTCTCTCTCATCCCCCTGTTCACTATTCTGTCTCCTCATACATTTACCCCCCTCACTTTCTATACTGCCTGCTCACCTGACTCCCCATACTGTGTCTGCACACATCCCATCACCCTCACCCCCGTACTCTGTCCACATACATTTTTCACATCGCTCCTCATACTGTGTCCACATACATTCCCCCGTTCGCTCCTCATACTGTCTGCACCCATCCCCCATACTGTTTCCTCAGATATGCCCCCCATTCCCCCATACTGTTTCCTCATACATGCTCCCATTCCTCAGCACTGTTTCCTCATACATGCCCCTATTCTCCTGTACTGTTTCCTCATATATGACCATTATTTTCCTCTACCCCACCCCATCAATGCTCTCTTCACCACCTCCATCTTTGCCTTCTCCATCACCACTACCATTGCTTTCTCCCCCACCACCCCATAATTTCCTATTCCACAACCTCCATAATTTCCTCCTTCCCCAGCACTCCCATCATTGCCCATTCCACCACCTCCATCATTTCCTCCTTTGCCTTTTCCACCATATCCATCATTTCCCCCACGATCCCCATTATTGCCCTTTCCACCACCATCATCATTGTCCTTTCCGCCATCACCATACTTGCCCATTCCACCACCTCCATCATTTTCTCCCCCTCCAATATCATCAATGTGCTTTCCACCACCACCATCCTTGTCCATTCTACCTCCTCCATCATTTTTCCCCCCTCATTATTGCGCTTTCCACCACCTCCATGATTTCCTCCTCCCCCACCATAATTGCATTCTCCCCCACCACCATCATTGCCCATACCAATTTCCACCTCCATCATTGCCTCCCCACCCCCATCATTGCCCATTCCACTACCTCCATTATTTCCTCCCCCCACCCCATCATTGCCCATTCGACCACCTCCATCAATTCCTCCCTCCCATCATTGCCCATTCCACCACCTCCATCATTTCTTCCCCCCACCCCCATCATTGCCCATTCCACCACCTCCATCATTTCCTCCCCCCACCCCATCATTGCCCATTCCACCACCTCCATCATTTCTTCCGCCCACCCCCATCATTGCCCATTCCACCACCTCCATCATTTCCTCCCCCACCCCATCATTGTCCATTCCACCTCCATCATTGCCACCTCCATCATTGCCCATTCCACAACATCCATCATTTCCTCCTCTCCCTCCATCCCAATTATTGCCCTCTCCCCGTCAGCCCCATCATTGCCCTCACCTCTCCTCCCTGTACACACAAAACCATTTACCTCTCTGCACATTCACCTGCAGCGCTACACAAGCACACATGCACACACACACAACACACACAGCACCTCTCACCTATATGCACACACGCACAACACACACTCAGCACCTCTCATCTTTATATATACACTCGCACAACACACACATAGCACCTCTCACCTCTGTATATACACACACACACACAACACACAGCACCTCTCACCTCTATATATACACACACAACACACACACAGTACCGCTCACCTCTATATATACATGCACACAACACACACACAGCACCTCCCACCTCTATATATATACACACACACAACACACACAGCACCTCTCACCTCTATATATACACACACACACAACACACAATTTACTACCGTTGCCCCTGGCACCTGCTCCCTCCCTATCCTGCAGGCTCCATACAGCTGACCCCAACCAGCCCCCTTAAATTTCAAACATTATCTGATTCTTTGGTTGGTGTCTTCAGCTACATTACCCAGCGGTCTGGAGCTGGAGCACTTGCCAACAACCGCAACGCAGCCTGTGCCCTGCTGTGTGTCTGTGAAGAGTGACGTTAGCCGCTGCTTGCGCTTTACTGATGCGGAAGTGCCAGCGGCGGTCAGCGCCTCAGAGGTCGGGGTTTACAAATGGATCACATGGCAAGCCAAGGGTACTAGCGACAGCGTCAACAGCGTCGCTGTACACTAGGGATTCGACGCGCAGCACTTTCTCTGAGTCAGCTGTCAATTTGACAGCCGGCTCAGAGAACGGTATTATCTCAGTGTGGGAGCGGCAGAATGCCACCAACGAGGAGCCTCTTTGGACCACCGCATCTTTAGGTGGCCCACTGATGCCCCCCTATCGGCTGCCCCCGGGGCACATGCCCCAGCTGCCCCCCCTGGCTATGCCACTGGTCCTTTGGGACTGCCATCCCATGTGATTGCATAGACTGCAAAATTTGTCATTGATGTGCATTGCGCTCCATGTATCTGCTTGGGGACAAATCAGAGGTTGCATCTGTCAGAAATCCCAGAGTGGGTTGAGGACTAAAGATGATCTAAGTAGGAGCTAATTCCAATTCATATTCTCCAGATTATGGATTTTTTGCAATTCTCTCGTCATGACTTCAAAAAATGACGGTTAGCTGCTTCTGCAATTTGCTGAACCGCTTAGGGTCACACGAACAGTTTAAAAAAATATAATACACACCTACATGCTTGTCTAGTTCCCTGCTTCTGTTTTTCCCCTTTACCTGTCATGCAGATCAATTTCAGTCTCTTCACTCCAGATCCAAACGTCTGACATGATTAATGTGATGACACAGCATTTACTTTTAATTATCCAGACATCTATTTTCAGTAAGCCAGGAGGCATAGACTGTTATCTATATGGTGAATTTTGAATTTATGTGTTTGTTCTTTGGTTGGTCAAGAAAACACAGACTTTTATTTGTATAAGCTTGTAATATTGACTTTTAAGTTGACGTTTGTTGTAACATATTGTGTTGATATCCTGGATGACAGAGATGCAGGGTAATTGATCAATGAATGCTTATTAATATGTTGATTACAGAGATGCAGAAATTGAAACCAGCTCACCCTCCATCAGCTACAGCAGGTTCAGGAGTCCATGATCAGCGCTGCTGCAGGCGCTCTGCTTGATGCAAAGAATGAAGAAATGATCCAGCTCCTGGTAGGTAAAGGATAAAATCAGTGATTAATTTATTCCATCGTAAAATAAAATGTCCAAAAAAAAGTTTCTCTCTTTTTTTTTCGGAGCTCGATCATTTCTTCCTTCTTCGCAATATGTTGATTACACATTGTCCAGGACAGCTAGTTTGTTGACCTGCAAAACAGAGGACAATCTATGCAAATTGATTAAATACTCAAGCAATGCAAATTAATTTCATGACACCTTCCTCTTGACCTCTGGATAATGGATTGAATGACAACAGTTGTGAACTGTATGAGTGGGATATGCCTCTGTAACTGATTATCCAAGACATCGAAGAGTTCCAGAGAACCAGAGACTCTTTAAAAAACCACAGCCAGGAACACTCTAAAGACAGCTGTCAGAACATCATGGCTCCATCACGAGGGACACAGATTTGAAATTCCAAAGGATTCCAGCATAGGGGACCACGGCCTCGGCTGAAAGATAAACAGATCTGCTTGACCATCATTGAATGCATGGATACATTTGAGGAAGTCGGGATTTGGACCCACTGGTCATCTGAGTCCCATGGAAGCATTTGGGGAAGCCAAAATTGGGACCCACCGGTCACCTGGCTCCATGGAGATATTCGGAAAAGCCAGGTTGTGACCCTAAAGTCACCTGGCCTTTTACCTTGGACTGTCAGCTTCCTAAGCTTGTCATTACATCC
Organism: Ranitomeya variabilis; assembly: GCF_051348905.1. Classification (NCBI taxonomy): domain Eukaryota; kingdom Metazoa; phylum Chordata; class Amphibia; order Anura; family Dendrobatidae; genus Ranitomeya; species Ranitomeya variabilis. Next base: position 756,153,621 of record NC_135234.1, on the reverse strand, counting down.
TCTATGGCACAGGTGCTGGTAGGTGGACCAGGTAGTCGCATCTGGCTTTAATCCCGGAGAGTCAGTGGAAGGGTGGGACTTCAATTTTGCACCATGTTAGGTATTTTTCTGGGACTGTTCTATTTATTATTATTATTATTTATTTATATAGCACCATTTATTCCATGGTGCTGTACATGAGAAGGGGTTACATACAAGTTACAGATATCACTTACAGTAGGCAAACTTACAATGACAGACTGATACAGAGGGGCGAGGACCCTGCCCTTGCGGGCTTACATTCTGCAGGATTATGGGGAAGGAGACAGTAGGTTGGGGGTTGCAGGAGCTCCGGTGTTGATGAGGCGGTAGCTTCGGTAGTGATGAGGAGGCAGCGGGGTCAGTGCAGGCTGTAGGCTTTCCTGAAGAGATGTGTTTTCAGGCTCCGTCTGAAGGATCCGAATGTGGTGGATAACCGGACGTGTTGGGGCAGAGAATTCCAGAGGATGGGGGATATTCGGGAGAAGTCTTGGAGGCGATTGGATGAGGAGCGAATAAGTGTGGAGGAGAGAAGGAGGTCTTGGGAGGACCGGAGATTACATGAGGGAAGATATATGGAGATTAGTTCAGAGATATATGGAGGAGACAGGTTATGGATGGCCATGTAGGTCAGTATTAGTAATTTGAACTGGATACGCTGAGGGAATGGGAGCCAGTGAAGAGATTTGCAGAGGGGGGAAGCGGAGGAGTAGCGAGGAGAGAGATGGATTATTCGGGCAGCAGAGTTAAGGATGGACTGGAGAGGTGCAAGGGTGTTAGCAGGGAGGCCGCAGAAAAGGATGTTGCAGTAGTCAAGGTGGGAGATGATGAGGGCATGCACAAGCATTTTAGTAGATTGAAGGTTGAGGAAAGGACGGATTCTGGAGATATTTCTATGTGTTATTTGCCTGTTTTGTAGTTCATTAAATTATTGCCATTCTGTTTTACCCTCACCCTGTGTTGTCTGAGTAGTAGTATGCCCACGATAAAAGGAGAGCTGGCGTTCAGTTGGATGATCCCTGGTCTGTGCCATTTTGAGCCAGCGATCTAGAGGACCTGCTGACCAACTTGTCTCCACATCTTGGAGGCAGCAGTGGAATACTACTCAGCCTGGCAAATCCAGCGGAGCTGCAGGAGACTGGTGTTTGCAGACACCGGTCAAGGGCTTTACAACCAGAGAGGCATATATAGAGACCCAGCAGACCATAGGTGAGGCATACACAGCAGGTTTCGGATGCCACCATGTCCACCCCCACCAGCTTTGCCTTCGGAAGAAGACTAAAGTGAATGTAATAGCCGCAACAAGAAATGGCAAGTACAGGAGCTGTGCCAGCTTCGATGGATTGAATGCCAGACCACAAACACTCGGTCCGATTTGATCAAGGAATTCGACCGTTGGGATGCCCAGAATATCATGGAGGACAATGAAAATCATATGAGGTATACCCAGAGGAATTTCCAGAGCAAGGATCCAGTGCTGGTCTGCAATCAACCCAGTCCTCAGCAGACTGAATCCAGGAGCTGTTGGTTACATTCGGACCTGGAGCCTCGAGTGGGCTCCCTACACCCTGTGATCATGTGATTGCTGTCAGTGCTTCTAATGTACTGTGTTCACAGCTCTTGTTCAGTCTTGAATCATTTCTGCCTTTTCTTTCAGTTGCACTCGTTCAAGCTACTTACTCTGCACTGACGTTTTAAAATGTCAGTGCTGAGTAAAGTATGGACTGCCTGGACATTTAATATCTATGGTCGGTCCATTAGTTAAATAAAAGCACAAATTAAAATAATAAGGCAAAAAGGAACAACAGTTGAAAAACAGAAAAAATGCAATACTGAATTGAGCTCCTAGTATATTTAAGGAACTTTGCCCCTGTCATCTACACTCACTGGCCACTTTATTAGGTACACCTGTCCAACTTCTTGTTAACACTTAATTTCTAATCAGCCAATCACATGGCGGCAACTCAGTGCATTTAGGCATGTAGACATGGTCAAGACAATCTCCTGCAGTTCAAACCGAGCATCAGTATGGGGAAGAAAGGTGATTTGAGTGCCTTTGAACGTGGCATGGTTGTTGGTGCCAGAAGGGCTGGTCTGAGTATTTCAGAAACTGCTGATCTACTGGGATTTTCACGCACAACCATCTCTAGGGTTTACAGAGAATGGTCCGAAAAAGAAAAAAAATCCAGTGAGCGGCAGTTCTGTGGGCGGAAATGCCTTGTTGATGCCAGAGGTCAGAGGAGAATGGGCAGACTGGTTCGAGCTGATAGAAAGGCAACAGTGACTCAAATCGCCACCCGTTACAACCAAGGTAGGCCTAAGAGCATCTCTGAACGCACAGTGCGTCGAACTTTGAGGCAGATGGGCTACAGCAGCAGAAGACCACACCGGGTACCACTCCTTTCAGCTAAGAACAGGAAACTGAGGCTACAATTTGTACAAGCTCATCGAAATTGGACAGTAGAAGATTGGAAAAACGTTGCTTGGTCTGATGAGTCTCAATTTCTGCTGCGACATTCGGATGGTAGGGTCAGAATTTGGCGTAAACAACATGAAAGCATGGATCCATCCTGCCTTGTATGGAGCATCTTTGGGATGTGCAGCCGACAAATCTGCGGCAACTGTGTGATGCCATCATGTCAATATGGACCAAAATCTCTGAGGAATGCTTCCAGCACCTTGTTGAATCTATGCCACGAAGAATTGAGGCAGTTCTGAAGGCAAAAGGGGTCCAACCCGTTACTAGCATGGTGTACCTAATAAAGTGGCCGGTGAGTGTAGACATCACAGTATGGCTCTTGTCAAAGTTGACCAGATCCTTTTGTTTGCTCATTTCTTCTTCTACCACATCAACTTCAAAACTCAACTGTTTGCTTGCTACCTCATATATCCCATCCTGACAGGCACTGTTATTGGTTTTAATATTATGGCTGATGTTGATGATGATGATTGATATCACAGCACCTACTTGCTCAGCACAATTCTCATGCACGTTGTAGCTAATTTCTGCATCACTGACATAAGAAAATAAATAAGCCATAGAGCACAATATTAATAATTAAAATGGTTGCAAGCGATTGATTAAATTATTTAACACCGTAAAAACCTAAACTCTGTGAAGCTGAAAATCACCTCATTAAACCTGTTTTTTTATGCTGAAAGTGATTGATCTGCTGTTTTGAATTTTATCTGAACAGATATTTCTGAATGTCAGTTCATTTTCTTTTCAATTTGAGATCATTATAATTCTAAATAATTAAAGAAAGTGCGAAACGTAATTTGGGATCGGCGTTGTTTAGCAATACTAATATTTACTGATTTAACACATCTGTGCTATTATTCTACCTTAATTTACTTCTGAATAGTTTGTTTGCTGCTGCTTCCTGAAATGTTTACTTCTCATCTCATTTCGACACATAATTATCCACTTTTATAGAGAAGTCTCATCAGCATCAGGTTATCTTACATCTATTTATATAATTGGGAGTAGAAGAGTTGCAATTGTCGGTGAAAATCTCAGTAGGTTGTTTCATAGGGCATAATGTGTTTGAAAAAAAAAAAATATATATATATATAAGCCAGAGCACACTTAGGCATAAGTGCAATACAAACTAGGTGTGTATTCACACTATGGTCATTTAGGAGACAGAATCTAAGATAACAGAAATATGAGGAAATACCCTGTAATAAGTGTCATCATGGCTCGACTTTGGGGCTCAATCCCGTGACCTCTGGCTGTGGGTCGCATTCCTTCTCTGTTGGACCACAGCCTGTGTTGTCTCTGTCCAACTCCTTATAATGCTCTTGTCTCGGCTTTACTTTGCTGTGTTACTTCTATGTAGTTGTTTTCACTGCCTTGTCTTTTGTTTCTCCTATCACATCTGGGTAATGACTATGTATACTGTCCTGGCACATGCAATCTTTGCTGGCTAAATTCAAAGTTCGATAGATGTTTGGAGTCCCATCTTCCCAGTGATGGATTACCTTGCTCAGGTTTTCTCTATTGATTCTTCTGCGGTTTGTTTGCGTGTTCCCCTTCTCAGCACTTTTAACATTTTGCTACATTCAGGGTGTGCGGATTTTCACATATACTGAAGGTCTTTTTGGGTTCTTTTCTTTTTCTTGCATGTTTCTTGTGCTATTTTGTGATTATGTCACTCTTTAGCCCTGTGTTTCACCCTTTGTCTGTGTGCACTTTGTTCTGTTGTTGTTTTGGGTTATACTCTGTGTATAATTGAGGTTGTAGTTATGTATCCCACGACAATGAGTGAGGGTGCCATTGTGTAATTTTAGCGTGCCTACCTCTGGGGCCAGGTAGAGACAAATCAGGGTCAGGTTAGGGATTTGCCGAGACTGTAGATTAAACTGTGGTGTTCAGGTTGATTATCTGCCCTGGTTTGTTCACTCCCGTGTAAGTGGTAGGGCTTAGTCATAACAATAGGTAAGTCAATCAGTAGGAGTACATGTAAATAACATAAGGTCGATAATTAATACTACTTTAGTCAAAAAAGTAAAAAAGCCATCCCACTGTGACAAGGTGGGGAAACTACCAAACTCTTGTAGTTCACCTCTCTATGAGTAAGCAGAAGTCCAAATAGTCAAGGGGAGAGTAGGACCTGGGTGCTAACTGTGCAAGCACCTAGCCACAGAAAGCTACATTGGACAGCCCAAAATGGGGAGCCTCACCAATGTTTGTATGAATAACAAAAAACTGAGACAAAACAAAACAATGAGCCAGAACACATTTTCTGTACTTTGTACAAACAGGTGTGAGGCTGCTCTTTTTAGGCTGTTCATTTTGTTTATATATCTTTCCACGGATGGGTGGCTGCATAATCGGGACCCAGATCCTCTGCCCTTATCTATTTGGACTTCTGGCGACTCAGTGAGATGATCTTCAAGAGTTAGGTACTGTCCCGATTGTGTACAGCTTGTCGTGGTGGGATGATTTTATGCTTTTTTTTAATCAAAATAGTTTTAACTAAGTATCCTACATGTACCATTACTATTCACTTATTATATGGCATGTGTTCATTTCGTTGTTATATTAAGTTCTGGTTTATGTGTTATGTAATTGCTTATTTTAACTTTTTTTGGAAGGAAATTTATCAAGACTGGCATGAACGTAAATCCTCCCCACGTATGATGTGCCAAATGTGTTATTAGAGTGGAGCAAATTTCCCAAAATTTATTTTTGAGTAAAAAATTTGTCTGAATAAACAGTTGCCTTGAAAAGGAAAGACATTATTGTATTGTTGGGAGGAAGAGGCCAGGGTGTGATACAGGGACTGCTCTCGGCCATGACTACCACCCTGGCCAATCCCTACACAAACACAGCCTTAGTAACCGGTAATAACCATTCATCAATTTAATAACACAGTGTACTGATGTACTTTTTGAGTTTTTTACAATTAAAAAGGTAACAAAATGATCTCTTAGTTATTTGTGATTCAGCAGACTGTAATGTGCAGAACACTGGCTCAAACTTATGGTGTTGCTAACAGAGGTAACATCATCCTGTTGTGACTGTGAAAAGAAATGTGCCATACCTTCTATAATACTGTCGGCTTCCTCCACATTAATTATGCTTGGTTCAGGCAAAATAAGTCAATTCTGACTTGCATTTGGTAGTGCTACCACCTGGTGAGCTGCTGACAGTGTTGGTGATGGAGCTTCTGCTGCTGCTAGTGGTTCCCATTTTATTAGCCGTGGTATGTTTTTTCCTTTACAGTACCCTGTCCATTTCCACTTGTTCCATACATTTTGTATAATATTATAATTGAATTTTGACAGTCTTTTTAGCTCCAGTAATTTAACCCTTGACATAAAGGAGGGAACAAGTAATAATCATTAGGTAGAAGAGGCAAAAATTAAACCGCTTGGCACTACTGTCTTCTTCCAAAAAATCCACGCTGATATGCATACATGTAGTCCATGCACATAGCTATCTGCATAATAATCAGTGGTGCTCTGTCATTATACATAAAATCACTGAAACTCTCAAATAGTAAAGTGAAGATGATGGCACTCACTACATCATGGAAAAGTCTTCTTTGTTATCTCATAGCAAGCAATAAAAATTAGAAGGGGAAAGAAGAGACAAATGCAGCGCCCCAGAGTCCTGGTCGTTGCAGTACTGTGGCTCCGCCACTAAGGGGAGCTATGGTACGTCTGATGGCACTGAAGGAGTTCATCTGACCAGGTATCACAGACACCAATACATTTCACAGCCGGGCCTCCAGGGGGAGCTAAGGGTTCTATTCATTAGGCCACTCCTCACATACTGGTAAAACTGGGGGTCAGGCAGGAAGTTAGAGAGAAAGCTGACTGGGTTGGAACCAGGCAACACCTTGTGGCAGAGGGTTTTGTGGGAGAAGATTCAGTAGGGTCCCTGTCAGGGGTGGGATCCTGACAGAGGCCTGGCAACTTGAAAGAACGTAACGGGACCGTGCCTGCTCAGTATAGCGGCGGTGCCCAAGGAAGGATTAGAAGCAAGATAGATTGTGCTGAGTGAGAAACGAGATCAAAGCAATAAGGAGAATACCAGTAGGAGTCGTGCTGTAAGACCGAGGCAACATCCTACTGAGGCGCACAACCGGCGGCCGGAACGCCGAAGGAAGTATTTCTATATACAGCTTCAGGCAATACTTCGAACCTACGGCAGGACAGTCAGTCTCAGGCGGGCTGTCTCACCTAAATTACCTATGCAGTCTTGGGGGGCAACTTGTGGAGAGGGGCGACTCTAGGGTCCCGGAAGAGCTCCGAGCCTACCCGTCAAACGGGTGCCGTCCTAACCGTAACATCAGGGAGGGACGGAGGATTAGCAGGACATCATCTAATCGAGTTGTGAGGGAACTTAAGAAACAGACACAACAGTTGTGGGGACTTTCCGTAAGCACAGCAGGGAAGGACCGCAACACTTAGCGCTAGCAGGTAGGCACAGATTTCCACCTGCAAAGAGAACTCTGGAGGTGCCATTGGACCGGCCGGACTTGCACAGCCTGGTGAACCGTATTCCGGACTGAGGACCCTGAGACCTTCAGTAAAGAGGTAAAGAGACTGCAACCTGGTGTCCTCGTTATTTACTGCGACCGGCATTACACTGCACTACTACCACCACCATCCACAACTAACTATCATTCACTGTACGCCCCTCAGCAGGGTCACGGACCGGGCCTAGCCACCGTGACAACCCCAGAGCAGAGACTCAGAGGCCCGGTACCGGGTACTCCTCGGCCCTGCGGCAGTGGGGGCGCTACATTTTGGCGTCACGAACAGGATCTACTTAAGCCTGAAGAATCAGGTCATGTGTGCCTTGGAACTGTGATTTACTGTGCTTGGACTGTACTTTATTGCAAAGACTGTGGATTGTCACTTGCCGCCAAAAGTTCGCGCCAAAACTGCCGCCATTACAGCGCTAAGGAGAGCGCAGGAGAAGAAGAAGGGCGTGGAAGTGGGCATGAACAAGCTGAAGAGCGCGAAAGACAATGGCCGCCCAGTCTAAATATCTCGGCCCCTTGAGGACGTGTCCGTCTGCAGCCGAGATCCGCCTCCTGATCCTCAATGGTGGGCAGAGACAGAGAAAACGAAACCGCCCACGAAGGAGAGAGTGGGAAAAGGACCAGGAAGAAGAATTCAGCGACATGGAGGACGCCATGGCCAGCCGCCCGGAGCCGGAGCGTGGGGTCGGAGCCGAGGACTCCCCCAGCTACCCGGGGAGGCACCGCAGCCAGACCTCCATAGTTGACGCTGACCTCCTGCAGACCGGAGCGGACGAGCTGATCCACCAACTCCCGCAGACGCAGCTGAGCACTGAGGCCGGGTGGAAGAAGACCATCATCGGGAGCCTCACCAGACATCTGTCGGCAGCCTCGTCTGGTCCGGAGCAAGAAAGAAGTTCCAGCGCTCCGAAGCCAGAAAGCAAGGCCCTGCCGGAAAGCGAGATGCTGCGAGCAGAGATGACAACGTCGCAGCACGAGGCCCTGCAGCCAGCATTCCAGACCCCAGCGGAGGAAGAGCAGACCGGCACCGGAGGGACCGCATCTGAAGCAGGTATGAAAAACAACCCTGCCCTGATGACTGACACCACTCCCGCGACTGCTAGTGCCACAGCTGCTGACTCCGTTCCGGTGACTGATCTTGCAGCAGCCGCTACCTCTGCTGCAGCAAATGCCCCTACTCAAGCTGCGCCGATTTCCATCGCTGCGCCTGATTTAACTGTACATAAAAGACGGATTAACGGCGTTTGTCCAGCACTGGGTGTAACCCTGGACCTCACTTTTCCCAGGCCAAGAAGGGTTAAGTGCCAGGTGCAGCCCTGGAAGCCGTCCAACTAAACCTCGGAAACCTGAAACTGTAAATAGTTAACTGTTTGTTTCCTGCTGTTTGGCTGCTAGAACCCGTCCAGGGTTACTCTTAAAGGGATCCCTTTGTTGACCCGGGATCCCTATTGCTTTTTGGTTATTTTTCTACTTTTTGTTTCCTGTTGAAAAGAACTGCTGAATCATGAACAGTGCATGATACAAACTGCTTGTAAATAGTTTGCACCTTCTTAAAGGTGCTTCCTACTGGTTTTACTTAAAGAAGGACTCTTTGCGAAGATACCGCACCGGAGCCTTTGCTGAGTATGGACTGGTAGCTTGAGAAGATGCGCTACCTCATAAAGACTTGGTCCCCTCTTAAAGGGGATGTTCACCTGTGTACTTACGAGTAATACTGCCTTAAAACAGTAAAAGTGCTAATGATGCTGCTGATATGTACAAGATATATGCAACTAACTCGTTGAAAGAAAGAAGTGTTTAATAATGTGTTCTGAGATAAAGTAATTATTGGAAAGGTGCAGTAGACCCGTAGGGGTAGACCTGAAGTTCTGCATAAGTGAAGGTTAGAAGAAAGATGCAGCAGACCCGTAGGGGTAGACATAGTGTCCTGCATACATGTTAGTAAGAAAAGTAATGATGGAAGTTTAATGTTTGATAATGTTGATAGAAAAATGAGGACAGAAAGTGAACCCGTAGGGGTTAGTGGCGAGTCCTCCTTAGAGCCATATAGAGATGGCTCAGTGATTTCAAACTGAAAGTAACGTTATGTTCTATACTGTGTATAGTAGTTGAAAAGGCAGTAGGCCCGGGCTGAAAGGGGCGGTCCTGTAAAGAAAGGAGAGGCAGTAGGTCTGGTGCCATTAGGACAGGCGGTCCTGCAGATATAACGAAGGAGAATGAAAGAAAAAGAGTTAATTAAAATTATAATGTTTTATAAGTAAGTCTTTAGTGGATAGGAAGTGTACGTCCTTAAAGGCAATGTTAACTTATTGTTCAAGTTTTGCACTGAGTAGAATACCCGGTTGGGTAACAGGAGTTATTTATAGCCTGTAATTTATAATGTTTAACTATGTTTGTAACGTTCAAGTGTCCTCACCTCCCATAAAGGGAAGCTCTGTTCAAGCTTACTTATAGTTATTGCATTTTCAAAATTGTATGTCTTTTGCTAACTTGTATTGTTGTTTTCTTCCCAGTCCCGGAGTACTGGATTTAACCGGGGGGGAGTGCAGCGCCCCAGAGTCCTGGTCGTTGCAGTACTGTGGCTCCGCCACTAAGGGGAGCTATGGTACGTCTGATGGCACTGAAGGAGTTCATCTGACCAGGTATCACAGACACCAATACATTTCACAGCCGGGCCTCCAGGGGGAGCTAAGGGTTCTATTCATTAGGCCACTCCTCACATACTGGTAAAACTGGGGGTCAGGCAGGAAGTTAGAGAGAAAGCTGACTGGGTTGGAACCAGGCAACACCTTGTGGCAGAGGGTTTTGTGGGAGAAGATTCAGTAGGGTCCCTGTCAGGGGTGGGATCCTGACAGAGGCCTGGCAACTTGAAAGAACGTAACGGGACCGTGCCTGCTCAGTATAGCGGCGGTGCCCAAGGAAGGATTAGAAGCGAGATAGATTGTGCTGAGTGAGAAACGAGATCAAAGCAATAAGGAGAATACCAGTAGGAGTCGTGATGTAAGATCGAGGCAACATCCTACTGAGGCGCAAACCACCGGTGGCCGGAACGCCGAGGAAGTATTTCTATATACAGCTTCAGGCAATACTTCAAACCTACGGCAGGACAGTCAGTCTCAGGCGGGCTGTCTCACCTAAATTACCTATGCAGTCTTGGGGGGCAACTTGTGGAGAGGGGCGACTCTAGGGTCCCGGAAGAGCTCCGAGCCTACCCGTCAAACGGGTGCCGTCCTAACCGTAACATCAGGGAGGGACGGAGGATTAGCAGGACATCATCTAATCGAGTTGTGAGGGAACTTAAGAAACAGACACAACAGTTGTGGGGACTTTCCGTAAGCACAGCAGGGAAGGACCGCAACACTTAGCGCTAGCAGGTAGGCACAGATTTCCACCTGCAAAGAGGACTCTGGAGGTGCCATTGGACCGGCCGGACTTGCGCAGCCTGGTGAACCGTATTCCGGACTGAGGACCCAGAGACCTTCAGTAAAGAGGTAAAGAGACTGCAACCTGGTGTCCTCGTTATTTACTGCGACCGGCATTACACCGCACTACTACCACCACCATCCACAACTAACTATCATTCACTGTACGCCCCTCAGCAGGGTCACGGACCGGGCCTAGCCACCGTGACAACCCCAGAGCAGAGACTCAGAGGCCCGGTACCGGGTACCCCTCGGCCCTGCGGCAGTGGGGGCGCTACACAAACAACAGCTATGGCCATGTCATGTCCAACACTTCTGCATGCCTAATATTAGGTATGTAGATACAGGTATAGAAAGAAAATTGTATAAGCAGCAGGCCTCAGAATAGGTGGAGCATGCATGGTTATCAAACTGGACTAGCAAAACAGGCAGGCAAAACCAGACAGGCATAGTTAAATGTGTTCACATTTTTTATTATTTTTTTTTTATTTAACACATTTCAAGCCTCTTCCAAAAATGGCAAAATAAGAAATGCTGGTTAGGTTTACTTCCAAAATCAAACTCATGCAACATGAAGATTTATTTGTATGGCATGTACAGATGTAGAATTTGACTAATAAAACAGATATGCAAAGAAAATCCTTTGCGATATGCACACTTAGTGCGACCCGTTTCACACTTCCTGATTTTACCGTTTGTGGCAAAAACAGTGGCAGTGTTATTAATGTTGTGTGTCCGTGTGCCATCTATGTGCCATTCAGGTGGACGTGTGCATCATCCATGTGACACATTACTGGAAAAGAATGCAGAATAGAAATTATAGAGGTTTAGGTGTTAATGATGTGCAAAGATAGATAGATAATAGATAGATAGATAGATAGATAGATAGATAGATAGATAGAAAGATAGAAAGATAATAAGTAGATAGATAATGATAGATAATAGATAGATAGATAGATAGATAGATAGATAGATAGATAATAGATAGATAGATAGATAGATAGATAATAGATAGACAGATAGATAGATAGATAATGATAGATGATAGATAGATAGATAGATAGATAGATAGATAGATAGATAGATAGATAGATAATAGATAGATAGGTAGATAGATAGGTAGATAGATAGATAGATAATAGGCAGATAATGATAGATAATAGATAGATAGATAGATAGATAGATAATGATAGATAGATGATAGATAATAGATAGATAAATAATGATAGATAATAGATAGATAGACAATAGATAGATGATAGATAGATAGATAGATAGATAGATAGATAGATAGATAGATAGATAGATAGATAAATGATAGATAGATAGATGATAGATAGATAATAGATAGATAGATAGATAGATAGATAGATAGATAGATAGATAGATAGATAGATAGATAATAGATAGATAGATAATAGAGGGCTTGAGAAAGGCTTTCCATGAGCTGAAACGTCGCCATGATGGGCTATTAAACATGAACACTTTTTGAACTCATTTGCAATGGTGTGCTGCCTCTGACTTATTGGACTCTCATTATGAGGTTTGGTACATGACTGAGGGGCTTTGCACCCAGAATTTGTTTTTTCTGTGCTGCTCTCACTTTTTGCTATAGATAATAGATTGATAGATGATAGATAGACAATAGATAGATAATAGATAGACAATAGATAGATAATAGATAGATAGACAATAGATAGATAGATAGATAGATAGATAATAGATAGATAAATAGATAGATAATAGATAGATAGATAATAGATAGATAGATAATAGATAAATAATAGATAGATAGATAATAGATAGATAATAGATAATAGATAGATAACAGATAGATGATAGATAATAGATAGATAGATAATAGATAGATAATAGATAGATAGATAATAGATAGATAATAGATAGATGATAGATAGATATATAGATAATAGATAGATAGCTAGATAATACATAGATAGATAGATAGATAGATAGATAGATAGATAGATAGATAGATAGATAGATAGATAGATAGAAACAAATAGCAGGCAGCGCTCCGACAAATTGTGAAAAAAGCGGACTTTATTAGCCCAGATGGTACGGCAACGATTGTGACCAACCTTTCTCAAGCCTGGCTTTCTGCTGCTTTCCAGTGCATTACAAATGAATAAAATAATGTGTAATTGTAATTAAAACACAACAGAATGGATATCAACTACCTGGCACTTCTGCTGGATCCTCCCCTATCTCTCTCTCCCCCTATCAAGTCGATGTCTATATTACTACTAGACTACTACTCTAATTTTCTTCAGTGTAATTGTACAACATATTACTACACCCCCGGAAGAAGCTGCCAGCGAAACGCGCGTCGGGGTGAGGGGACGCCAGACTATCCACACACTAGGTTATTATCAACCTGATCTTTATCTTATATTATATCTCCCTAAACTACCATTGTATACCAAGGAAGGCTATTGGCATGTATATTTGATGGAGACTATGTAGTGATCTATAGAGACAGGTCTCCTGTTTCCTTGTTTGCTAATTTTAACGCAGGATTATTATTGTCAATATATTCTTGTCTTTGAGATACTGAGCCTGATTATATCCTGTAAATGTGTAGAATAGGTTTTGATTTTTGAATGGCTATTATTGCTATAAAAGTGTCTACATAATTATGTGTTAGATTTTAACAACAGTACAAACCATTAACCCCTTCATGACCCAGCCTATTTTGGCCTTAATGACCTTGCCATTTTTTGCAATTCTGACCAGTGTCCCTTTATGAGGTAATAACTCAGGAACGCTTCAACGGATCCTTGCGGTTCTGAGATTGTTTTTTCGTGACATATTGGGCTTCATGTTAGTGGTAAATTTAGGTCGATAATTTCTGAGTTTATTTGTGAAAAAAACGGAAATTTGGCGAAAATTTTGAAAATTTCGCAATTTTCACATTTTGAATTTTTATTCTGTTAAACCAGAGAGTTATGTGACACAAAATAGTTAATAAATAACATTTCCCACATGTCTACTTTACATCAGCACAATTTTGGAAAGAAATTTTTTTTTTGCTAGGAAGTTATAAGGGTTAAAATTTGACCAGTGATTTCTCATTTTTACAACAAAATTTACAAAACCATTTTTTTTAGGGACCACCTCACATTTGAAGTCAGTTTGAGGGTTCTATATGGCTGAAAATACCCAAAAGTGACACCATTCTAAAAACTGCACCCCTCAAGGTGCTCAAAACCACATTCAAGAAGTTTATTAACCCTTCAGGTGTTTCACAACAGCAGAAGCAACATGGAAGGAAAAAGTGAACATTTAACTTTTTAGTCACAAAAATGATCTTTTAGCAACAATTTTTTTATTTTCCCAAGGGTAAAAGGAGAAACTGGACCACAAAAGTTGTTGTCCAATTTGTCCTGAGTACGTTGATACCTCATATGTGGGGGTAAACCACTGTTTGTGGGCACAGCAGGGCTCGGAAGCGAAGGAGCGCCATTTGACTTTTTCAATGAAAAATTGGCTCCAATCTTTAGCGGACACCATGTCGCGTTTGGAGAGCCCCCGTGTGCCTAAACATTGGAGCTCCCCCACAAGTGACCCCATTTTGGAAACTAGACGCCCCAAGGAACTTATCTAGATGCATAGTGAGCACTTTAATCCCCCAGGTGCTTCACAAATTGATCCGTAAAAATGAAAAAGTACTTTTTTTTCACAAAAAAATTTTTTAGCCTCAATTTTTTCATTTTCACATGGGCAACAGGATAAAATGGATCCTAAAATTTGTTGGGCAATTTCTCCTGAGTACGCCGATACCTCATATGTGGGGGTAAACCACTGTTTGGGTGCACGGCAAGGCTCGGAAGGGAAGGCGCGCCATTTGACTTTTTGAATGAAAAATTATCTCCATCGTTAGCGGACACCATGTCGCGTTTGGAGAGACCCTGTGTGCCTAAACATTGAAGCTCCCCCACATGTGACCCCAGTTTGGAAACTAGACCCCCCAAGGAACTTATCTAGATGCATAGTGAGCACTTTAAACTCTCAGGTGCTTCACAAATTGATCCGTAAAAAATGAAAAAGTACTTTTTTTTCACAAAAAAAAATTTTAGCCTCAATTTTTTCATTTTTACATGGGCAACAGGATAAAATGGATCCTAAAATTTATTGGGCAATTTCTCTTGAGTACGCCGATACCTCATATGTGGGGGTAAACCACTGTTTGGGTGCACGGCAAGGCTTGGAAGGGAAGGCGCGCCATTTGACTTTTTCAATGGAAAATTAGCTCCAATCGTTAGTGGACACCATGTTGCGTTCGGAGAGCCCCTGTGTGCCTAAACATTAGAGCTCCCCTACAAGTGACCCCATTTTGGAAACTAGACCCCCCAAGGAACTAATCTAGATGTATAGTGAGCACTTAAAACCCCCAGGTGCTTCACAGAAGTTTATAACGCAGAGCCATGAAAATAAAAAAATATTTTTCTTTCCTCAAAAATGATTTTTAGGCCGGAGTTTTTTATTTTCCCAAGGATAATAGGAGAAATTGGACCCCAAATGTTGTTGTCCAGTTTGTCCTGAGTACGATGATACCCCATATGTGGGGGTAAACCACTGTTTGGGCGCACGGCAGGGCTCGGAAGGGAAGGCACGCCATTTGGCTTTTTGAATGGAAAATTAGCTCCAATCATTAGCGGACACCATGTCGCGTTTGGAGAGCCCCTGTGTGCCTAAACATTGGAGCTCCCACACAAGTGACCCCATTTTGGAAACTAGACCTCCCAAGGAACTAATCTAGATGTGTGGTGAGCACTTTGAACCCTCAAGTGCTTCACAGAAGTTTATAACGCAGAGCCATGAAAATATAAAATTATTTTTCTTTCCTCAAAAATTATTTTTTAACCCACAATTTTCTATTTTCCCAAGGGTAACAGGAGAAATTGGACCCCAAAAGTTGTCGTGCAGTTTCTCCTGAGTACGCTGATACCCCATATGTGGGGGTAAACCACTGTTTTGGCACACGTCGGGGAGCGGAAGGGAAGTAGTGACGTTTTGAAATGCAGACTTTAATGGAATGCTCTGCGGGCGTCACGTTGCGTTTGCAGAGCCCCTGATGTGCCTAAACAGTAGGAACTCCCCACAATTGACCCCACTTTGGAAACTAGACCCCCAAGGGAACTTATCTAGATGTGTGGTGAGCACTTTGAACCCCCAAGTGCTTCACAGAAGTTTATAACGCAGAGACGTGAAAATAAAAAATGTGTTTTCGTTCCTCAAAAATATTTTTTTAGCCCAGAATTTTTTAATTTTCCCAAGGGTAACAGGAAAAATTTGACCCCAAAAGTTGTTGTCCAGTTTCTCCTGAGTACGCTGATACCCCATATGTGGGTGTAAACCACTGTTTGGGCACATGGCGGGGCTCGGAAGGGAAGTAGTGACGATTTGGAATGCAGACTTTGATGGAATGGTCTGCGGGAATCATGTTATGTTTGCAGAGCCCCTGATGTGCCTAAACAGTAGAAACCCCCCACAAGTGACCCCATTTTGGAAACTAGACCCCCCAAGGAACTTATCTAGATGTGTGGTGAGC
Source organism: Ranitomeya variabilis (assembly GCF_051348905.1). Lineage (NCBI taxonomy): Eukaryota > Metazoa > Chordata > Amphibia > Anura > Dendrobatidae > Ranitomeya > Ranitomeya variabilis. Next base: position 756,137,608 of record NC_135234.1, on the reverse strand, counting down.
AAGTTCAACCCCCAAGTGCTTCACAGAAGTTTACAACGCAGAGCCGTGAAAATAAAAAATCATTTTTCTTTCCTCAAAAAAGATGTTTTAGCAAGCAATTGTTTATTTTCACAAGGGTAACAGGAGAAATTGGACCCCAATATTTGTTGCCCAGTTTGTTGTGAGTACGCTGGTACCCCATATGTGGGGGTAAACCACTGTTTGGGCGCACGTCAGGGCTCGGAAGGGAAGTAGTGACATTTGAAATGCAGACTTTGATGGAATGGTCTGCGGGCGTCACGTTGCATTTTCAGAGCCCCTGATGTGCCTAAACAGTAGAAACACCCCACAAGTGACCCCATTTTGGAAACTAGACCCCAAAAGGATCTTATCTAGATGTGTGGTGAGCACTTTCAACCCCCAAGTGTTTCACATAAGTTTATAACGTAGAGCCGTGAAAATAAAAAATAATTGTTCTTTCCTCAAAATTATGTTTTAGCAAGTAATTTTTTATTTTTGCAAGGGTAACAGGAGAAATTGGACCCCAATAGTTGTTGCCCAGTTTGTCCTGAGTACGCTGGTATCCCATATGTGGGGGTAAACCACTGTTTGGGCGCACGTCGGGGCTTGGAAGGGAGGGCGCACCATTTGACTTTTTGAACGCAAGATTGGCTGGAATCATTGGTGGCGCCATGTTGCGTTTGGAGACCCCTGATGTGCCTAAACAGTGGAAACCCCTCAATTCTAACTTCAACACTAACCCCAACACACCCCTAACCCTAATCCCAACTGTAGCCATAACCCTAATCACAACCCTAACCCCAACACACCCCTAACCACAACCCTAACCCCAACACACCCGTAACCCTAAATCCAACCCTAATCCTAACCCTAATCCCAACCCTACCCACAAGTGTAACCCCAACACAACCCTAACCCTATCCTTAACCCTAACCACAAGCCTAATCTTAACCCTATTTCCAACCCTAGCCCTAATTCCAACCCTAAGGGTACCGTCTCACATAACGATTTACCAACGATCACGACCAGCGATACGACCTGGCCGTGATCGTTGGAAAGTCATTGTGTGGTCGCTGGGGAGCTGTCACACAGACCGCTCTCCAGCGACCAACGATGCCAAGGTCCCGGGTAACCAGGGTAAACATCGGGTTACTAAGCGCAGGGCCGCGCTTAGTAACCCGATGTTTACCGTGGTTACCAGCGTAAAAGTAAAAAAAAAAACGTACATACTCACATTTTGGTGTCCTTCAGGTCCCTTGCCGTCTGCTTCCCGCTCTGACTGAGTGCCGCCGTACAGTGAGAGCAGAGCGCAGCGGTGACGTCACTGCTGTGCTGTGCTCTCACTTTCCGGCCGGCAGACAGTCAGAGCGGGAAGCAGACGGCAAGGGACCTGAAGGACACCGGAATGTGAGTATGTACGTTTTTTTTTTTTTTTTTACTTTTACGCTGGTAACCACGGTAAACATCGAGTTACTAAGCGCGGCCCTGCGCTTAGTAACCCGATGTTTACCCTGGTTACAAGTGAACGCATCGCTGGATAGCTGTCACACACAACGATCCAGCGATGACAGCGGGAGATCCAGCGACGAAAGAAAGTTCCAAACGATCTGCTACGACGTACGATTCTCAGCAGGGTCCCTGATCGCTGCTGCGTGTCAGACACAGCGATATCGTATGGATAATCCTGGAACGTCACGGATCGTACCGTCGTAGCGATCAAAGTGCCACTGTGAGACGGTACCCTAACTCTAATTCCAACCCTAACCCTAAGGCTATGTGCCCACTTTGCGGATTCGTGTGAGATTTTTCCGCACCATTTTTGAAAAATCCGCAGGTAAAAGGCACTGCGTTTTACCTACGGATTTACAGCGGATTTCCAGTGTTTTTTTGTGCGGATTTCACCTGCGGATTCCTATTGAGGAACAGGTGTAAAACGCTGCGGAATCCGCACAAAATTGACATGCTGCGGAAAATACACAGCGTTTCCGCACGGTATTTTCCGCACCATGGGCACAGCAGATTTGGTTTTCCATAGGTGTACATGGTACTGTAAACCTGATGGAAAACTGCTACGAATTCGCAGCGGCCAATCCGCGGCGGATCCGCTGCGGATCCGCGGCCGATCCGCGGCAATCCGCTGCGGATTCGCAGCCAAATCCGCACTGTGTGCACATGCCCTAACCCTACCCCTAACCCTACCCCTAATTCTAACCCTAATTCTAACCCTAGTTCTAACCCTAACCCTAGCAGAAAAAAAAAAAATATTTTATTTATTTTTATTATTGTCCCTATGGGGGTGATAAAGGGGGGTCATTTACTTTTTTCATTTTGATCACTGCGATAGGCTATATCGCAGTGATCAAAATACTTCTGAAATGAATCTGCCAGCCGGCAGACTCTGCGGGCGCAGTGCGCATGCGCCCGCCATGTTATAAGATGGCGGCGCCCATGGAGAAGCCGGACGGACATCGGGAGGCCCGGTAAGTATGACGGGGGGGGTGATCGGATCACGGGGGGGGGACCGGAGCACAGGGAGGGGGCACCGGAGCACGGGGGTGTTGTGATTTTGCTTTTTGCTCCCTCTAGTGGTCATTAGCGATTTGACTCTGGAGCTTCTGTCTTTTCCTATATCCTCACCTGGGCCGTTAGTTCAGGGGCGTTGCTATATAAGCTCCCTGGACCTTCAGTTCAATGCCTGGCATCGTTGAAATCAGAGCTAATCTGTTGTGCTCTTGTCCTATGATCCTGGTTCCTGTATTTCAAGCTAAGTCTGCGTCTTTGCTTTTTGCTTTTGTTTTGTTTGGTATTTTTGTCCAGCTTGTTCCAATCTGTATCCTGACCTTTGCTGGAAGCTCTAGGGGGCTGGTGTTCTCCCCCCGGACCGTTAGACGGTTCGGGGGTTCTTGAATCTCCAGCGTGGATTTTTATAGGGTTTTTGTTGACCAGATAAGTTATCTTGCTATATTCTGCTATTAGTAAGCTGGCCTCTCTTTGCTGAACCTGGTTCATTTCTGTGTTTGTCATTTCCTCTTACCTCACCGTTATTATTTGTGGGGGGCTTGTATCTTGCTTTGGGGTCCCTTTCTCTGGAGGCAAGAGAGGTCTTTGTTTTCTTCTCCTAGGGGTAGTTAGATTCTCCGGCTGGCGCGAGTCATCTAGCGATCTCCGTAGGCATGATCCCCGGCTACTTCTAGTGTTGGCGTTAGGAGTAGCTATTTGGTCAACCCAGTTACCACAGCCCTATGAGCTGGATTTTTGAATCTCGCAGACTTACACATTCCTCTGAGACCCTGTCCACTGGGGTCATAACAGTATGCCAGGCCAGTATTAAATGTTTAATGCATTGCAGAAGTGGGATTATAAGAAAGAAAATTTTGAGTTTTTTTTTTTTCCCTCTCTCATTTTTTTTTTTTTTTTTCTTTTCCCCTTTACCTCAGAGTGGCTTAAGCTTGCTGCAGACATGAATGTCCAGACCTTGATTACAAGTGTGGACCAGCTTGCCGCTCGTGTGCAGAGTATACAAGATTATGTTATTAGAAATCCTAGGTCTGAACCCAAGATTCCGATTCCTGAATTGTTTTCAGGAGACCGATTTAAGTTTAGGAATTTCAGGAATAATTGTAAATTGTTTTTGTCCCTGAAACCTTGTTCGTCTGGAGACTCTGCTCAACAAGTAAAAATTGTTATTTCATTCTTACGGGGTGACCCTCAAGATTGGGCTTTTTCGTTGGCGCCAGGAGATCCGGCATTGGCTGATATTGATGCGTTTTTTCTGGCGCTCGGTTTACTTTATGAGGAACCCAATCTTGAGATTCAGGCAGAGAAAGCCTTGCTGGCTATGTCTCAGGGCCAGGACGAGGCTGAGGTGTATTGCCAAAAATTTCGGAAATGGTCCGTGCTGACACATTGGAACGAGTGTGCACTGGCCGCTAATTTTAGAAATGGCCTTTCTGAGGCCATTAAGAATGTTATGGTGGGTTTTCCCATTCCCACAGGTCTGAATGATACCATGTCCCTGGCTATTCAAATTGACCGGCGGTTGCGGGAGCGCAAGACCGCAAATTCCCTCATGTTGTTGTCTGAACAGACACCTGATTTGATGCAATGTGATAGAAGCTTGACTAGAAATGAGAGGAAAATTCATAGACGCCGGGATGGCTTGTGCTACTACTGTGGTGATTCTACACATGTTATCTCAGCATGCTCTAAACGTATATCTAAGGTTGTTAGTCCTGTCACCGTTGGTAATTTGCATCCTAAGTTTATTCTGTCTGTAACTTTGATTTGCTCACTGTCATCTTATCCTGTCATGGCGTTTGTAGATTCAGGTGCTGCCCTGAGTCTTATGGATCTCTCATTTGCTAAGCGCTGTGGTTTTATTCTTGAACCATTAGAAAATCCTATCCTCTTAGGGGTATTGATGCTACGCCATTGGCAGAAAATAAGCCGCAGTATTGGACACAGGTTACCATGTGCATGACTCCTGAACACCGCGAGGTGATACGTTTTCTCGTTCTACATAAAATGCATGATTTGGTTGTTTTGGGGCTGCCATGGTTACAGACCCATAATCCAGTCCTTGACTGGAAGGCTATGTCAGTGTCTAGTTGGGGCTGTCGTGGTATTCATGAGGATTCCCTGCCTGTGTCTATTGCTTCTTCTATGCCTTCGGAAGTTCCGGAGTATTTGTCTGATTATCAGGATGTCTTTAGCGAGTCCAGGTCCAGTGCATTGCCTCCTCATAGGGAATGTGACTGTGCAATAGATTTGATTCCAGGCAGTAAGTTTCCTAAGGGAAGACTGTTTAATCTGTCGGTACCTGAACATACCGCGATGCGTTCATATATCAAGGAGTCTCTGGAGAAAGGACATATCCGTCCGTCTTCTTCCCCTCTTGGTGCGGGATTCTTTTTTGTGGCTAAAAAGGACGGATCTTTGAGGCCTTGTATTGACTATCGGCTTTTAAATAAGATCACTGTCAAATTTCAGTATCCTTTGCCGCTGTTGTCTGACTTGTTTGCCCGGATTAAAGGTGCCAAGTGGTTTACCAAGATAGACCTTCGTGGTGCGTACAACCTTGTGCGCATTAAGCAAGGAGATGAATGGAAAACCGCATTCAATACGCCCGAAGGTCATTTTGAGTACTTGGTGATGCCTTTTGGGCTCTCTAATGCCCCTTCAGTTTTTCAGTCCTTTATGCATGACATTTTCCGGAACTATCTGGATAAATTTTTGATCGTTTATCTGGATGATATTCTGGTTTTTTCTGATAATTGGGACTCGCATGTGGAGCAGGTCAGGATGGTCTTTAAAATTTTGCGTGAAAATTCTTTGTTTGTCAAGGGCTCAAAGTGTCTTTTTGGTGTACAGAAGGTTCCCTTTTTGGGGTTCATTTTTTCCCCTTCTGCTGTGGAGATGGACCCAGTCAAGGTCCGAGCTATTCTTGATTGGACTCAGCCTTCGTCAGTTAAGAGTCTTCAGAAGTTCTTGGGTTTCGCTAACTTCTACCGTCGTTTTATCGCTAACTTTTCTAGCATTGTGAAACCTTTGACGGATATGACCAAGAAGGGCTCCGATGTGGTTAATTGGGCTCCTGCTGCCGTGGAGGCTTTCCAGGAGTTGAAACGTCGGTTTACTTCGGCGCCTGTTTTGTGCCAGCCTGATGTCTCGCTTCCCTTTCAGGTTGAGGTGGATGCTTCAGAGATTGGAGCAGGGGCCGTTTTGTCGCAGAGAGGCCCTGGTTGCTCTGTTATGAGACCTTGCGCCTTTTTCTCTAGGAAGTTTTCGCCTGCGGAGCGAAATTATGATGTGGGCAATCGGGAGTTGTTGGCCATGAAATGGGCATTTGAGGAGTGGCGTCATTGGCTCGAGGGTGCTAAGCATCGTGTGGTGGTCTTGACTGATCACAAAAATCTGATGTATCTCGAGTCTGCTAAACGCCTGAATCCTAGACAGGCCCACTGGTCATTGTTTTTCTCCCGTTTTGACTTTGTTGTCTCGTATTTACCAGGTTCAAAAAATGTGAAGGCCGATGCTCTTTCCAGGAGCTTTGTGCCTGATGCTCCTGGAGTCGCTGAACCTGTTGGTATTCTTAAGGATGGTATTATCTTGTCAGCTATTTCTCCTGATCTGCGACGTGTGTTGCAGAGATTTCAGGCTGATAGGCCTGATTCTTGTCCACCTGACAGACTGTTTGTGCCTGATAAGTGGACCAGCAGAGTCATTTCCGAGGTTCATTCCTCGGTGTTGGCAGGTCACCCAGGAATTTTTGGCACCAGAGATCTGGTGGCCAGATCCTTTTGGTGGCCTTCCTTGTCTAGGGATGTGCGGTCATTTGTACAGTCCTGTGGGACTTGTGCTCGAGCTAAGCCTTGCTGTTCTCGTGCCAGCGGGTTGCTCTTGCCCTTGCCTGTCCCTAAGAGACCTTGGACACATATCTCCATGGATTTCATTTCTGATCTTCCGGTGTCTCAAGGCATGTCTGTTATCTGGGTGATATGTGATCGCTTCTCCAAGATGGTCCATTTGGTTCCTTTGCCTAAGCTGCCTTCCTCTTCCGATCTGGTTCCTGTGTTTTTCCAGAACGTGGTTCATTTGCACGGCATCCCTGAGAATATTGTGTCAGACAGAGGATCCCAGTTCGTTTCCAGATTCTGGCGATCCTTTTGTAGTAGGATGGGCATTGACTTGTCGTTTTCGTCTGCTTTCCATCCTCAGACTAATGGACAGATGGAGCGAACTAATCAGACTTTGGAGGCTTATTTGAGGTGTTTTGTCTCTGCTGATCAGGACGATTGGGTGACCTTCTTGCCGTTGGCTGAGTTTGCCCTTAATAATCGGGCTAGTTCCGCCACCTTGGTTTCGCCGTTTTTCTGCAACTCTGGTTTCCACCCTCGTTTTTCTTCGGGTCATGTGGAACCTTCTGACTGCCCTGGGGTGGATTCTGTGGTGGATAGGTTGCAGCGGATCTGGAATCTTGTGGTGGACAACTTGAAGTTGTCACAGGAGAGGGCTCAGCGCTTTGCCAACCGCCGCCGCGGTGTGGGTCCCCGACTACGTGTTGGGGATTTGGTGTGGCTTTCTTCCCGCTTTGTTCCTATGAAGGTTTCCTCTCCCAAATTTAAACCTCGTTTTATTGGTCCTTACAAGATATTGGAAATCCTTAATCCTGTATCCTTTCGCCTGGATCTTCCTGTGTCGTTTGCTATCCACAACGTATTTCATAGGTCCTTGTTGCGGCGGTACGTTGTGCCTGTGGTTCCTTCTGCTGAGCCTCCTGCTCCGGTGTTGGTTGAGGGCGAGTTGGAGTACGTGGTGGAGAAGATCTTGGATTCTCGTCTCTCCAGGCGGAGGCTTCAGTACCTGGTCAAGTGGAAGGGCTATGGTCAGGAAGATAATTCCTGGGTGGTCGCCTCTGATGTTCATGCGGCCGATTTAGTTCGTGCCTTTCACGCCGCTCGTCCTGATCGCCCTGGTGGTCGTGGTGAGGGTTCGGTGACCCCTCACTAAGGGGGGGGTACTGTTGTGATTTTGCTTTTTGCTCCCTCTAGTGGTCATTAGTGATTTGACTCTGGAGCTTCTGTCTTTTCCTATATCCTCACCTGGGCCGTTAGTTCAGGGGCGTTGCTATATAAGCTCCCTGGACCTTCAGTTCAATGCCTGGCATCGTTGAAATCAGAGCTAATCTGTTGTGCTCTTGTCCTATGATCCTGGTTCCTGTATTTCAAGCTAAGTCTGCTTCTTTGCTTTTTGCTTTTGTTTTGTTTGGTATTTTTGTCCAGCTTGTTCCAATCTGTATCCTGACCTTTGCTGGAAGCTCTAGGGGGCTGGTGTTCTCCCCCCGGACCGTTAGACGGTTCGGGGGTTCTTGAATCTCCAGCGTGGATTTTTATAGGGTTTTTGTTGACCAGATAAGTTATCTTGCTATATTCTGCTATTAGTAAGCTGGCCTCTCTTTGCTGAACCTGGTTCATTTCTGTGTTTGTCATTTCCTCTTACCTCACCGTTATTATTTGTGGGGGGCTTGTATCTTGCTTTGGGGTCCCTTTCTCTGGAGGCAAGAGAGGTCTTTGTTTTCTTCTCCTAGGGGTAGTTAGATTCTCCGGCTGGCGCGAGTCATCTAGCGATCTCCGTAGGCATGATCCCCGGCTACTTCTAGTGTTGGCGTTAGGAGTAGCTATTTGGTCAACCCAGTTACCACAGCCCTATGAGCTGGATTTTTGAATCTCGCAGACTTACACGTTCCTCTGAGACCCTGTCCACTGGGGTCATAACACGGGGGGAGCGGACAGGAGGACGGAGGAGCGGACAGAACGAATTAGGGGGGCGGACCGCGCACCGGAGCACTGGGGGGGCGATCGGTGGGGTGGGGTGGGGGCAGATTAGGTTTTCCAGCCATGGCCGATGATATTGCAGCATCGGCCATGGCTGGATTGTAATATTTCACCGTTTTTTTGGGTGAAATATTACAAATCGCTCTGATTGGCAGTTTCACTTTCAACAGCCAATCAGAGCGATCGTAGCCACGGGGGGGTGAAGCCACCCCCCCTGGGCTGAAGCACCACTCCCCCTGTCTCTGCAGATCGGGTGAAATCGGAGTTAACCCCTTCACCCGATCTGCAGGGACGCGATCATTCTGTGACACAGCATATGCGTCACAGGTCGGGAAGGCACCGACTTTCATGATGCATACGCTGTGCCACAGGTCGGGAAGGGGTTAAATTGGTTGATATTAAGGCACCTTTTGGCATTTATTATTGACTATTGTTTACATGTGGGGAATATTCTATTAGATATTTCTGGCGTCCTCTAGACGGCATTTTGCTTTTTTATTGTTGTTTACTGCCTTTTTGGTCTGAATAAAATATTGATTTTAATATATTGTGTGGGATCTCTTCTTTGCCCCAAACATTTAATGATGTGGGATTTTGTTGTAGCATATTACTGTATGTAGTGTTTGTCTTCTGCTTTATAGCTTTCTCCTCTTGTCTCTGTTGTTGAGCTGTGATCTCTGATGTCCTCTCCTTATTTTAAATCACCATAAAATGACTGCTGCATTTCCTACCTTGGGTTTTATACAGACCATGATAGTCCCTCCTGATTGGCTGCACTGTACCCTGTGATGTGATAGCGTAACATTATGATGAAGCCCACACGGTTGTCCGCCTGTGTAATTTGAGCCTTCAATGACTGATCTTCTGCAATATGTACAATGGAAGAGAGCATTTTGTTTGGAAAACCATGCAAATCAAATAGCAAATTACTGAAATTTGCCAATATCTGTGAATTATATAAAATTCAACACAAATTAGATTTGCATCCCTCCATTAGGAATCTTTGACCACAGTAGTGACAGATCTTTATTTCCTTCCACTGCTTAGAAAGGAGCTTTTTACATCACACCATGCTTTTAAAAGAGTGTCATCCAGGTAATAAAGCTACCTCTAGGACCTTGATGAGTATAATTGTGAAGGATCAGCACCTCGCGACTCCTCCTGATGTCAATATTACGTCAGTGGGATCACATGGAAAGATTTCCTCACTTTAACCAAAGTGACGTTCCGCACCCTCTGGGGACAAGCAAGGACAGATTGGTACAGTTTTAGACAAACACCCTGCTGTCCACACATGCCCAAGGAGGAATAGGGAGTGAGAGGATGTGGCCAACGCAGTCATTGACGTGCCACCACACTTGTCCACAAACCTGACAGGCTGAGAGGACCCTTTCACTAGCACCAGTGAAACAGTACCAGGTCAGCCCAGTAGGACTGCTAACTGTTTCTCATTCAAAATACACCTGGTCTGTTAACAGGGTTACATTGGGCCAGAAACCAGCCCTGGTAACATGAAAAATTAAACCGAGAAACGTATATGTGAATTCGTGGATCGAGATAAAAGAGTAGCCCAAGGTTAAATTATATAATTAATTGACTTAAGGGCACACTATAAACACAATGTTATACATATATAATGGTCAGATATACAATGAAATAGTGGTAGGACAAAAGATATATGCACAATATATGGATCAGTTACCAGTGGATGAAAGGCCTGCCTGGGTTAGGGCTGCCACATGGGAGGCTTGTGAAGTGGAGCCACACAGCACTCGTAGTAATATGTGGAATAGGTGCTGAAGTAGGGTATCCAGCCCAAAATAGTCCAAAATCAGAAGAAACTTGGCACTCTGATGAATTATGTTGTATAAAGAAAAAAATATTTATTGATGTCCATCCATACAGGCAAGTTAAGTTGAACATTTTCGGTCCACATCCGGACCTTCATCAGAACAAATATACTGGTATAGTATCCACATAGCGACTTCCGTCGCTCCGTACATGCGCTGATATGGACAGGACTCCTCTGCTGCATCCAGGCTACCCAACTAAACCTATTGGAACCAATAGTGACAGAATACATGCATCTCTCTATACCAGTATATTTGTTCTGAAGAAGGTCCGGATGTGGACCGAAAACGTTCAACTTAACCTGCCTGTATGGATGCACATAAATAAATAATTTTTTCTTTATACAACATAATTCATCAGAGTGCCAAGTTTCTTCTGACATGGGAGGCTTGTGGTCTTCTGTGTTTCGTGACTCTCCAAATGATATGCCATCGCAAACTCTCCAGAAAAAAAGCACTAGGCCAAGCTGTGCAGAAGCATTTAATCCCTTGGTTGGTCACACCCTTTTCCACCCACAGGACGGTCCTTATCCACCTCTCCTGGAGGTTTGAAGCAAAATCTCCAAAACCTATGAAAGATAAACTACTTTCTGGACAGTCCTAGGGCAGCAGTTCTGGTGCCATCATATCCCACCGGGCTCCAGTTACGTGTTAAAACCAAACACAGCTTTACTACCTGGCTTCTAGTAGCTGTTCTATGCATCTCCATACCCCTGGGTGTGAGAAAGGATTGAGATCCTGGAAGGCATTCAGTCCGGTCCAGAGATCTTAAAAATGTACACAATGTAAGGCTAGGAAATACAGTGTCTCCATAAATCCTTATGGAATCAGCTGACCTATCAAAGCAGGCCGCGTGGTTTGGATCCACAGGAGATCTTCCTGTATGAGCTGGATTCTAGCTAGCTGGTGGGGGTGTGAATTCTGACTTTGCAGCTGAAAGGAAGGACCACCTGCAGAGCCAGGGAACATATTAAAGCTACACATGCATACAGGACAATTCTAAGCTGCCATTACGTCCCTCCATCCTTCACAATAATGAGATCTTCTCCAGTGGTGTAGACATACAGTAAAAATTGCAAAGCTAGTAAACATATTTGGTAAGTGAAGGAGACCTAAAAGCACCCCAGCCACATTTTTCGACACCAAAATGTTTGTCTTAATGGATCTGTAGTGAAAGTGTGCGGTCACTGCACAATTTACAAGATAAAGTAATTGTAGACACACATTTTCAGTAGTGCTCCAATCGCACAAAGGAATTTGGGACCCTCAGTCTCAGAAGCCCAACCCCCTAGTGATCAAACATTTATCAAAATGGTGCCAGGAGGTTCTGTGCCTTCATTATGGGTGATGCTATATGACAGTGTAGCAGTTTGGGATGATATTTGAGATTAGTGTTGCCACTCAGGCAAGGAGCGTGGAGGTTTATTCCTGAATTTGGTCTTCTAATTAACTCCCTTCTGTAAAATTTTGACGAGGCTCACGTTATTTTAACCCTAGCCAGTTCAACCGTCCAGGAGCGACTCCATGGACTAATGGTTGAAAATCAGGGCCCCCTCTGGGATCTTGTAGAGGCATTGACTAAGCCAAAGCCTGTCCATTGAAGCCCTATTGTAAGCTGCCAGGCTACTGTTACCAAGCAGAGCCCCTGTGACAATTATGATATTGCTTTTGCTGGTGCTTAAAACACACCGAACTTTTGGGCAACCAGAGATTTGCTTTGTCATGGTCATTTTGGACTGGAGATAAAAATAGAAAATTACCTAGTCAATTTATTAATGAGCTTAGTATGGAAAATAAAAAGGAATCAAAATTGCTGAGCGAATCATCAAAAATCTTAAATACGCAGACGATAAAACATTGATAACAACAAGGATAGATGGAATGAAGAACTTATTACAGAGTGTCAAGATGGAAAGCTCAAACATGGGACTGCTATTCAAAAAAAAAATGAAAATATGTTGACTCTTCCAGTTAGGACCAGGAAACATTTGAGATGTGTGAACTGGAAGTTGTAAAGGACTTCAATCTATGTGGATCGATGAACACTCTAGATACAGAGATGATACTAGAAGTCAATGGGTAGAATAGCTATGGAAAAATCAACAATAAAGAAACTGGGCAAGGTATTCAGACACGGCTTCATACATAGTTTGTTTTTTTCTGTGGTATCATATGGATGCGAAACCTGGACAATAAAGAAACAAGACAGAAGAAGAATCTTTGCATTCGAAATATGGTGCTGGAGATGAATGTTTTCAATACCATGGATGGAAAGAAGAACAAACAAATCTATCTTGGAAGGAATCAAGTCAGACATGTCACTCGAAGCTAGGATCACCAAGCTGCGACTTGTCTAGTTTGAACACATCATATGAAGAGAGTAATCACTGGAGAAGGACATCATGGTCGGAAGAATAGAAGGAACATGGTGAAGAGGGAGATCAGCAGCCCAATGGCTTGATACTATAAAGATAACAGCGGAGATGACCCCAGTGGATCTATCTAGGTTTGCGCAAGATCGATCTTCCTACGTCCATCCATCAAGTTGCCATATGGCTCAAGATCGAGCCAAAGGCCATTAAATAAATTCATTTTCATGTTCTATGTGTTGTAGTCATTATGCAGTAGCTGTTTGCATCACTTCTGATAAATTGTGTGATTCCATGTTTTCTACCTCACACTTTATAGTAGAGGTGTTACCTTTAAATCTAACTCTTCTGCTATCGAAGAAGATGATGAGATGTATGAGATCCCTGACCCTATGATAGACAACATAATCTAGAAAGTGACCGAAAATGCCAGACTATTGTGAGAGCTAACTGCTCAGTGTAAACATGTTGGGAAATAAAAAAAATTTCGGTGATAAATACGTTTTGAATTTGGTATAAATATACTAGGCTATTAACATAAAAGTCAGAAAGAAATATAGCAGCACAGCCCCCCTGGCGTGGAGACAATGTCACGTGGAGTCTGTGCAAACGTGCCAGATAATACAGCAAAGAGCGGAGGTGCTAGCGTCAGACAAAAAAGTCCATGAGAGAAGCAATCATAAGGAAGAACGCCAAAGCACTCACCGGTCTTGCAGTTCAGGAAGTCTTTATTAATTCATATACAAAACATGAAATTTCTTCACGGCACACGGGAGGACAAAGTGCAGAGTGCAGCGGACGAGACAACGGCCGTTGTCTCGTCCGCTGCACTCTGCACTTTGTCCTCCCGTGTGCCGTGAAGAAATTTCATGTTTTGTATATGAATTAATAAAGACTTCCTGAACTGCAAGACCGGTGAGTGCTTTGGCGTTCTTCCTTAATATACTAGGCTATATTGGTAATAATTGTTGACCTTGGCCCCCGGTGAATGCTGCAAAAAAAAAAGAAAAAGAGAAGTCGTTCTGAGTAGGGTTTGCCCTGTAAAATTTGAGTTAAAATAAAAGAGGATAAAAAGGAGAATAAAAACTTAAAGCTTTGAAACAACTTTTTTATTTTAACTTTTCACGCTGAGTAATTTCTGGAGCGACTTACAAAACTGGATGAAAAACAAACGCAGTTACAGGGTTACATGATTAGTGAGATTGATGGAAGACATGCGGATGTCACGTAGCATTTTTGTAAAGAGCAGCTGTATTGATGCGGAGAGACTGAAACAAGACCCCCTACAAGATGTCTGTCAGTTACACTTGAAAGAGAACAAATCCTTCTTGATCCTATAACTGGCAATCACAGTAATTCCCAAGATCACTCACATCACTTATGTTAACTAATTGGAATTTAGTAAAGCCTCCAAGGTTTTAAGGTCTTCCAGTGCTTCAGTTCAGCTTTATAGTATTCAAGACAAGTTAGAAATCAGAAGCTGTATATGTTGGTGCCCTCGTATGTGGAAGAAGAACATTCATACCTCTTTCAGAAGTTAGGGTTGGTGTGGGTACTAATCTATCTGAATCATCTAGCACTATTCCCCTAGCGAAGGACCTATAGACAAGGTAACTCCTCAAAATTCACTGGCAAATCTTTCCTTAAAGGGAATCACCAAAAATTCCCTTTAAATTCACCCCAAAATTCGAGTATGAGCTGCTGCTACCGGCATCAGGGGCTTATCTACAGCATTCTGTAATGCTGTAGATAAGCCTCTGATGTACCCTGAAAGATAAGAAAAAGATTATACCCACCCAAGGGCAGCCCTGATTCAGTTCAGGTCCGATGGGTGTCGCGGTCCGGGTCTGGCGCCTCCCATCTTCATACGATGACGTCCTCTTCTTGTCTTCCTGCAGCGGCTCCGGCACAGACGTACCTTATCAAAACCTGTTGAGGGCAGAGCAAAGTACTACAGTGCGCAGGCGCCGGGCCTCTCTGAACTTTCCCGGCACCTGCACACTGCAGTACTTTGCTCTGACAATCACTTATGAATAGTGTTGAGCATTCCGATACCGCAAGTATCGGGTATCGGCCGATATTTGCTGTATCGGAATTCCGATACCGAGTTCCGATATTTTTGTGATATCGGAAATCGGAATCGGAAGTTCCCAGTGTATGGTTCCCAGGGTCTGGAGGAGAGGAGGCTCTCCTTCAGGCCCTGGGATCCATATTCATGTAAAAAATAAAGAATAAAAATAAAAAATATGGATATACTCACCCCTCCGGCGGACCCTGGACCTTAGCGGTGTAACCGGGAGCCTCCCTTCCTATGAATGCAGTGAGTGTAGGACCTGCGATGACGTCGCGGCTTGTGATTGGTCGCGTGAGCGGTCACATGAGCGGTCACGCGACCAATCACAAGCCGCGACGTCATCGAAGGTCCTTCACTCTGCATTCTTAGGAACGGAGGCTGCCGGTTACATCGCTAAGGTCCAGGGTCCGCCGGAGGGGTGAGTATATTCATATTTTTTATTTTTATTCTTTATTTTTTACATGAATATGGATCCCAGGGCCTGAAGGAGAGTTTCCTCTCCTTGAGACCCTGGGAACCATCTAGGATACCTTCCGATATTTGTGTCCCATTGACTTGTATTGGTATCGGGTATCGGTATCAGCGAGATCCGATATTTTGCCGGTATCGGCCGATCCAATCCAATACCGATACTTTCGAATATCGGAAGGTATCGCTCAACACTACTTATGAACACTGACCACGAGTATGTGTTCATGGGAGTATTGTAATGACAGGCACAGGGGTCTTCTGCAGACCCTTGGCTGTCAAAACAACCCATTGGCACCTCGTAATCACATCACGGGTGCGTAGATAAAAGTGTGAAATGATAGCGCAATTTAACAAGTTAACAGAAGCAGACGTAGCACCATTCCACCTGCGGCTGTTAAAGTCATATGACAGCTGAATTAGGCTGCTTTCACACTAGAGTCAGCACGGGGCCGTCGCTATGCATCGGCCTGACGTGCTGACGCGCGTTGTGAAAATAATGCCCCATTGTAAGGTCCGGGGAGGAGGGGGCGGAGTTTCGGCCGCGCATGCGCGGTCGAAAATGGCGGACACGATGCGCAAAAAAACGTTACATGTAACTATTTTGTGCCGACGGTCCGCAAAAACGACGCAACCATTGCACGACGGTTGCGACGTGTGGCCATACGTCGCAATGCGTCGCTAATGTAAGTCTATGGGGAAAAAACGCATCTTGCAGACAACTTTGCAGGATGCGTTTTTTCTCCCAAACTACGCATTGCGACGTATTGCAAACGACACTAGTGTGAAAGTAGCCTAAGTCAGCCGTCATGTGCGGAGAAAGAAATGAGCTTAGCATTAGAGCCTGCACCAAAGTCAGGGACACGACATATGACATAAATATATGTCATATGATGTGAAGGGGTACCCTGAGTGCAGAGTACACACAGTACTTATACAGGCAAGGGTGCAGAGTGCACACAGCATCTATTGGCACAGTGCTTCCACGGGTATGACTTGCAGAGTTCACACAGCGGCTTTTGGCACAGTAATTCCACAGATATGGGTTGCAGAGTACAGAGAGGCTTTTTTGAAGAGTGCACAGTCATAATCTGTCCCTCACTCCAGCTGTATCCTATCCCTACACAAATAAGAACAGAATGGCGGTGGCATTCGTGATCCGGTCTTTATAAAGTCGGGGTCATGTGGTGCCCTCGCCAATCACTCCCATACCAATATATGCTCTGGCTGTGATGGCTCTGGAAGTGCCCACAGTCTACAAGACTGTTGATTGGCTGCGCTGCAGCCTTCCAACAAGCTTTATTAAACTAGTGAACTTGAAAAGGAAACATACAATCACGCCTATCCTTAAAAAGCCAACCCTCGACCCAACAGCTACGTCCAGCTATATCTCAATATCGCTGCTCCCATTCGCTTCCAAACTCCTGGAGCAGCACGTCCACGCTGAACTTTCCTCCCACCTCTCATTTAACTTGCTCTTTGACAATCTACAATCTGGTTTCCGCCCCATCACTCAACTGAGACAGCCCTGACCAAAATCACTAATGACCTACTTACAGCCAAAGCTAATGGACAATACTCTGTACTCCCTCTTCTAGACCTGTCCTCTGCTTTTGACACAGTTGACCACTGCCTCCTACTACAGATCCTCTCCTCCTTTGGCATCAAAGACCTCGCCCTATCCTGGATCTCCTCATACCTTTCCAACCACACATTCAGAGTCTCCCACTCCCACACTACCTCCTCATCCCACCCTCTCTCTGTTGGAGTCTCCCAAGGCTCTGTTCTAGGACCCCTACTCTTCTCAATTTACACACTTGGCATGGGACAACTCATAAAGTCCCATGGATTCCAGTACCACCTTTATGCTGATGACACTCAGATCTACCTTTCTGGCCCAGACGTCACCTTTCTGCTGTCCAGAATCCCAGAGTGTCTATCAGCCATATCCTCCTACTTCTCCTCTCGCTTCCTCAAACTCAATGTGGACAAATCTGAACTCATCATCTTTCCTCCATCTCATAGATCTTCCATACCTGACCTATCTATCTATATCACCGACATCACGCTTTCACCCTGCCTCGGAGTAACCCTTGACTCTGCCCTGTCCTTCAAACCACACATCCAAGCTCTTTCCACCTCCTGTCACCTCCAGCTCAAAAATATCTCCAGAATCCGTCCTTTGCTCAACCGTCAATCTACTAAAATGCTTGTGCATGCCCTCATCATCTCCCGCCTTGACTACTGCAATATCCTTTGCTTTGGCCTCCCTGCTAACACCCTTGCACCTCTCCAGTCCATCCTTAACTCTGATGCCCGACTAATTAATCTCTCTCCTCGCTACTCCTCCGCTTCTACCCTTTGCAAATCTCTTCACTGGCTCCCATTCCCTCAGCGTATCCAGTTCAAATTACTAATACTGACCTTCAAAGCCATCCATAACCTGTCTCCTCCATATGATATCTTCCCTCACGTAATCTCCGGTCCTCCCAAGACCTCATTCTCTCCTCCACACTTATCCGCTCCTCACCCAACCGCCTCTAAGACTTCTCCAGAATATCTCCCATCCTCTGGAATTCATTGCCCCAACACATCTTACTATCAACCACATTTGGATCCTTCAGACGGAACCTTAAAACCCACCTCTTCGGGAAAGCCTACAGCCTGCACTGACCCCGCTGCCTCCTCACCACTACTGAAGCTACCGCCTCACCAACACCGGAGCTCCTACAACCCTCAACCTATTGTCTCCATCCCCACCATCATGTAGAATGTAAGCCCGCAAGGGCAGGGTCGTCACCCCTCTGTAATTGTTAGTTTGCTTACTGTAAGTGATATCTGTAATTTGTATGTAACCCCTTCTCATGTACAGCACCATGGAATCAATGGTGCTATATAAATAAATAATAATAATAATTATAATAATACAGTAAAAACCCCTCTGTCGCGACTCGTATACATCAGCTCCTCTCTCCTTCCCTCTCCCATGTACAGCTCCCATGCACTTCTCACCTTCCTGAAAAACCTCAGCCCATCTTGCCCAAACACCCTGCACAAAAACTTTGTACAGTTCAAAAAAACAACTTCCTCTTTATCTTCCTACTCCTACTGATTTCAGGGGACATCTTCCCCAACCCTGGGCCACCATCCACCAACCTCAACCCCTACCCTACCTCATATTGAAACCTTACTAACCTTACTAATATTAGTTGCACTCCTTCATCTCCTTCTTTTAATTGTGCCCTTTGGAATCCACGGTCTGTATGTAACAAGCTTCCTTTCCTACACAATTACTTTCTGAAACACTCTCTTAATCTGTTGGCTCTCACGGAAACCTGGATTCAGGATTCTGACACTGTCTCTCCTGCTGCCATTTCCCATGGTGGCTTACAATTCTCACATTCCCCGAGACCCACAAACAGACATGGTGGTGGAGTCGGCATACTCCTGTCCCCACAATGCACTTTCCAGGTCATCCCCCCAGTTTCATCACTCTCATTCCCTTCTCTTGAGGTCCACATCATCAGGCTCTTCTGTTCCCTCTCCCTCAGAGTAGCGGTCATATACCGGCCCCCAGGCTCACCCACCCACTTCCTGGACCATTTCTCTGCCTGGCTGCCACACTTCATGTCCTCTGAACTACCAACCCTTATCCTGGGCGACTTCAACATCCCCCTAACAGCCCCACTTCCATATCTGCATCCCAACTTCTATCACTAACCACTTCTCTAGGCCTCTCACAGCTCTCAACCTCTGAAACACACAAAGACGGTAACACCCTTGACCTGGTCTTTGTCCAGCTCTGTTCAATCTCCTACCTAGATAACTCACTGCTTCCCCTCCCCTCCACCTTCAAACACTGTATCAGTACTCCATTACTAAAGAAACCCGCCCTTGACCCATCCTGCACAAACAACTACAGACCAGTCTCCAAGATCCCCTGCATCTCTAAACTTTTGAAGCGCCTGATCTACTCCCACCTTACCTGTTACCTCTCCACTCATTCCCTCCTAGACCCTTCACAGTCCGGTTTCCGATCCCTACATTTGACAGAAACTGCACTCATCAAGGTGACCAATGACCTTCTGACAGCAAAATGTAACGGTGACCACTCTCTGCTCATTCTTCTCGACCTTTCTGCAGCTTTTGACACTGTTGACCACCCACTCCCACTCACTAGGCTCCAGTCACTAGGCATCAAGGACACTGCTCTCTCCTGGTTCTCCTCCTACCTTTCTGACCGCTCCTTCAGTGTTCTGTTCTCTGGCTCCACTTCATCTCCTCTTCCTCTCACTGTTGGGGTACCTCAGGGCTCAGTCCTTGGCCCCCTTCTCTTCTCCCTCTACACGGCCCCAATTGGACAGACCATCAGCAGATTTGGCTTTCAGTACCATCTTTATGCTGATGACACACAACTATACACATCCCCTGACCTTACCCCAGCTGTACTACAGAACAGCAGTGACTGTCTGTCCGCAGTCTCCAACATCATGTCCGCTCTCTATCTGAAACTCAACCTCTCCAAAACTGAACTTCTTCTGCTCCTGCCATCTACTAACCTCCCTAAATCTGACATTTCCCTCTCCATGGTTGGCACCATAATAACACTCCAGCAGCAGGCGCGCTGTCTGGGTGTTATGTTTGACTCCGATCTTTCCTTCACATCCCATATACAATCCCAATACGTTGTTACTTACGACTGTCGTGTTTGAAGCTGTTAAACTGTAAAGCGCTGGGAATATGTTGGGGCTATATAAATAAAGATTATTATTATTATTACTACTGTGCCAAAAGCTGCTGTGTGTACTCTGAAACCCATATCTGTGGGATTACTATGCCAAAAACCTCTGTGTCTACTCTGCAACCGTGTCTGTATGAGCAGTGTGCATAAAAAATAATTCTAATCAGCAGCCGTCTCTTTGGCATTTGTAGACCCAACAAATAATGTTTCTGGACCGCTGGGTGTTCTCTAGTAGTGTGTCAAATAAATAAATCTCAGCAACTGTCTGTACCGCTGTGTCTATGCGAGTAGCACGTGTAAAAAATGATTGTACTCTGCAGCGTTTTTATTGTGAATAGTGTGCATAAAAAAATGTACTCTGCAGCAGTTAATTGCGAATAGTGTGTGTAACGAATCGTACAGGAGAAGGAGTGTGTCGACTTCACTCACCTCTGGGGAGGGGAGAGAATGACCCAGCAGGGATCAGCTCTCTGGCTCCACCACTTACCCAAGGTCAGTCAGGGAACTGCAGCAATAGCAAATTATCGCCGGAGAGGCTTCCCTTATAGGTGCGAGTTATTGAGGAGCTCCCAGTAAGGGGAGATATATATCACCAGTCCAGGCTGGGGATATATATGTAAACCTCCCAGCTGTCACTGTCAGAATTCCTCACTAGGGTTGAGCGACTTTCATTTTTTTAAGATCGAGTCGGGTTTTGCGAAACCCGACTTTGTCCAGAGTCAAGTCGAGTGCAGTCGGCCGATTATCGCGAAAAGTCGGGGATCGACCGAAACACGAAACCCAATGCAAGTCAATGGGAAAGCATAGTCGGCAGTGAGTGGAGGCCAGGAAAATACCTACAGTGCCCATTTTAATGCCAAAAACATCCATTCTTGTTTCTGAAGCTTGTCAATCTTAATTAACTTTATAATAATAGTTGGGCATTGGAAATTGGGGGTCATTTGGCAAAAGTTGTGGGGGGTAGGGCTGGTTCAAGGTTTTAGTGGGCCCAGGAAATGTGGACTACGTCATGGCGGTGGAGCAGTGCGAGGTAAGTATGTCACGTTTGCAAGTGCTGTGATCCTAAGCAAGCAGGGGGGGCCCACTCGTTGGCATTGGCACTGGCACAGGGCCCCTCAAAGTACAGCGGTGTGTTTGCACAGCGGGGGCGCCTCCCACCAGCAGCGACACTTTTGCGTACTCTGAGGGGCCCTGTGCCAGTGACGTCGCCAACGAGTATGCCCCCCCACCTGATGAAGGAACCTGCACTTTCATCTGCACCTTCCTCTTTGTCCCTGTGTAAGGTGGTATAACATGCGGGAAGGGGAACCTTACTTTCAGCAGGGTCAGATTCTGGCTGTGTAGAGTGCAAGGGGAATGTAGTGGTCTAGGTCAATGTACCAGCAGACTCATCTAGCAGTGGCTGGGCAATGGGCAGGATGAGGAGGAAACACAGATATAGGGCCAAAGAATAAAGTAGGCTAAATGCAGTTCAAAATTGGTAACAGGACTAAACAGGCGGCATTGCTTTGTTCAGTGGAGTAGCAAACCCAGGAGCAGCAGACACTGTTTTAAGGGCCCAACCACACTAGTAGGCCAAATGCAGTTTAATATCTGCTACTATAGGCCAAAAGCCTAAAGACTGAAGCTCAGCTTTATACAGTGGGGGACTACACCAGGGAGCGACAGACACCGTTAGTAGGCCGTAACCACCAATTTTTGTTTAAAAAAGCACTTAATGACAGCCAGAAGGTTGAAGCTCAGCTTTATACAGTTGAGGACAACACCAGGGAGCGGCAGACACCGTTAGTAGGCCATAACCAAAGTTGAAGGCCAAATGCAGTTTAATATCTGATACTATAGGCCGAAAGCCTAAAGACTAGTGTTGAGCGATACCGTCCGATACTTGAAAGTATCGGTATCGGAAAGTATCGGCCGATACCGGCAAAGTATCGGATCCAATCCGATACCGATACCCGATACCAATAGAAGTCAATGGGACTCAAGTATCGGACGGTATCCCTGATGGTTCCCAGGGTCTGAAGCAGAGGAAACTCTCCTTCAGGCCCTGGGATCCATATTAATGTGTAAAAGAAAGAATTAAAATAAAAAAATATTGCTATACTCACCTCTCCGACGGAGCCTGGACCTCACGGAGGGAACCGGCAGCGTTCTTTGCTTAAAATTCGCGCGTTTACTTCCTTCCGTGAAGTCCCGGCTTGTGATTGGTCGCGTGCCGCCCATGTGGCCGCGACACGACCAATCACAGCAAGCCGTGACGTAATTTCAGGTCCTTCAGGATTTTAAAATTACGTTCTGGCTTGTGATTGGTCGCGTCGCGGTCACATGGGCGACGCGACCAATCACAAGCCGGGACGTCACGGGAGGCAGGACACGCACGCATTTTAAAATGCGCGCGTGTCCTGCCTCCCATGACGTCACGGCTTGTGATTGGTCGCGTCGCCCATGTGACCGCGACACGACCAATCACAAGCCAGAACGTAATTTTAAAATCCTGAAGGACCTGAAATTACGTCACGGCTTGCTGTGATTGGTCGCATCGCGGCCACATGGGCGACGCGACCAATCACAAGCCGGGACGTCACGGGAGGCAGGACACGCGCGCATTTTAAAATGCGCGCGTGTCCTGCCTCCCATGACGTCACGGCTTGTGATTGGTCGCGTCGCCCATGTGACCGCGACGCGACCAATCACAAGCCAGAACGTAATTTTAAAATCCTGAAGGACCTGAAATTACGTCACGGCTTGCTGTGATTGGTCGCGTCGCGGCCACATGGGCGACGCGACCAATCACAAGCCGGGACTTCACGGAAGGAAGTAAACGCGCGAATTTTAAGCAAAGAACGCTGCCGGTTCCCTCCGTGAGGTCCAGGCTGCGTCGGAGAGGTGAGTATAGCAATATTTTTTATTTTAATTCTTTCTTTAACACATTATTACATTAATGTTGTTTCCATACCGATACCCGATACCACAAAAGTATCGGATCTCGGTATCGGAATTCCGATACCCGCAAGTATCGGACGATACCCGATACTTGCGGTATCGGAATGCTCAACACTACTAAAGACTGAAGCTCAGCTTTATTCAGTTGAGGACAACACCAGGGAGCGGCAGACACCGTTAGTAGGCCGTAACCACCAAGTTTTTTAAAAAACAGCACTTAATGAGAGCCAGAAAGTTGAAGCTCAGATTTAGACAGTGGAGGACAATTTGAATTAGGGACTGCAGACAGACTTAGTAGGCTGTCCCCTGTGGACCATGCATCCACCACATTAACCCATTGCGCCGTAATGGACACGTAACCTTCCGTGGCCATGCCTACAGGTCCATGCGTCTGTTGTCAGGTGCACCTTTGTACTCACATATTGCCAGAGTGCATGGACAATGCGGTCTTTTACATGCTGGTGGAGGGTTGGGATGGCTTTTCTCGCAAAAGAAGTGTCGACTGGTTAGCTTGTAGCGTGGTACAGCGTAGTCCATCATGGCTTTATTAATATTAAATAAAATATATAAATAGGCTCAATGCAGTTTTAAATCGGTTACATGGATACACAGGCAGCATTGTGGTCAGTGGATGAGGATTGCAAGGAGGGACCGCAGACAGGCGTACTAGGCCTAAAATAACTTAAAGTAGGCTCAAGGCAGTTTTAAATCGGTTATATGGATACACAGGCAGCATTGTGGTCAGTGGATGAGGATTGCAAGGAGGGACCGCAGACAGGCTAACAAAGGCCTAAAATAACAAAAAATAGGCTCAAGGCAGTTTTAAATCGGTTCCATGGATACACAGGCAGCATTGTGGTCAGCGGAGGAGGAGGATTGCAAGGAGTGTCTGACACAGATAGTACTCACAAAAAATAAATAGATGTTAATGTCTCGCAAAAAAAAAAAAAAGTGTGGCATACTTAGGTACAGGGGTGGGCTCATCTGCTGAGTTTCTGACAAAGTAATTTGGCAGTAAGTATTTACTGGTGTCAATATAGGACACTGACCCAGACTACTTTAACTAGCATCATAGATGTCAACAAATTGGTATTGTCAGTGCCAGGCATTGAATGATGTCAGCGCATAGACTAAACATTGGGGGAGCTGTGCGAGATAATTTTGCACGTGGTTTTTTAAAAAACAGCACTTAATGAGAGCCAGAAGGTTGAAGCTCAGATTTATTCAGTTGAGGACAACACCAGGGAGCGGCAGACACCATTAATAGGCCGTAACCACCAAGTTTTTTAAAAAACAGCACTTAATGAGAGCCAGAAGGTTGAAGCTCAGATTTAGACAGTGGAGGACAATTTGAATTAGGGACTGCAGACAGACTTAGTAGGCTGTCCCCTGTGGACCATGCATCCACCACATTAACCCATTGCGCCGTAATGGACACGTAACCTTCCGTGGCCATGCCTTCAGGTCCATGCGTATGTTGTCAGGTGCACCTTTGTACTCACAGATTGCCAGAGTGCATGGACAATGCGGTCTTTTACATGCTGGTGGAGGGTTGGGATGGCTTTTCTCGCAAAAGAAGTGTCGACTGGTTAGCTTGTAGCGTGGTACAGCGTAGTCCATCATGGCTTTATTAATATTAAATAAAATATATAAATAGGCTCAATGCAGTTTTAAATCGGTTACATGGATACACAGGCAGCATTGTGGTCAGTGGATGAGGATTGCAAGGAGGGACCGCAGACAGGCTAACAAAGGCCTAAAATAACAAAAAATAGGCTCAAGGCAGTTTTAAATCGGTTACATGGATACACAGGCAGCATTGTGGTCAGCGGATGAGGAGGATTGCAAGGAGTGTCTGACACAGATAGTACTCACAAAAAATAAATAGATGTTAATGTCTCGCAAAAAAAAAAAAAAGTGTGGCATTCTTAGGTACAGGGGTGGGCTCATCTGCTGAGTTTCTGACAAAGTAATTTGGCAGTAAGTATTTACTGGTGTCAATATAGGACACTGACCCAGACTACTTTAACTAGCATCATAGATGTCAACAAATTGGTATTGTCAGTGCCAGGCATTGAATGATGTCAGCGCATAGACTAAACATTGGTGGAGCTGTGCGAGATAATTTTGCACGTGGTAGAGCACAGTTTGAGCTGGAGGGGGGGAACTCTCTTGTGGCCGGCGGTACCGCCCCAGGGCCCCTCATGTTACAACGGTGTGTCTGACGTTGGGTGCACGCCACCACCGCCAGAGACACTTTATTGTACTATGAGGGACCCAGTGGCAGTGCCGTCGACCAAAAGCGGGCACACACACCTCTTCAGACAAACGGCACTCTAACGGGTGCTTGCGCCAAGTGGCGAGACCACGGCCCCGTGGGGGGAGTTTTCCCATTGAGGGAGGTGTAAACATGTCGTATGCTGGACAAACAGCTGCTGCAAATTAAGAGATTGGAACACTCAGTAAGACCAGTCCACAAGCAAGACCTTTTTATAGGAAAGCTAGGTGTCAGCCGGGAAAGGTGGGGCAAAATAATTTGAAATCCAGGAGTGGTTCATTTTAATGAAGATGAGATCATCCACATTTTGGGTAGCCAGACGAGTCCTTTTTTCGGTTAATATTGAACCAGCAGCACTGAATACTCTTTCTGATAGCACACTAGCTGCTGGGCAAGCAAGCTCCTGCAATGCATATTCTGCCAATTCAGGCCAGGTGTCTAATTTGGATGCCCAGTAATCAAATGGGAATGACGGTTGAGGGAGAACATCGATAAGGGATGAAAAATAGTTAGTAACCATACTGGACAAATGTTGTCTCCTGTCACTTTGAATAGATGCTGCAGTACCTGTCCTGTCTGCGGTCATAGCAAAATCACTCCACAACCTGGTCAGAAAACCCCTCTGTCCAATGCCACTTCTGATCTGTGCACCTCTAACACCTCTGCCCTGTAGCCCCCTGCAGCTCGTGTGAGAACCATCACCGGCGCTGTGTGCTGGGAATGCCTGAATCAAACGGTCTACAAGAGTAGCTTGTTTGGTTGCTAATATTTGTTTGAGGTTCTCATGTGGCATAATATTTTGCAATTTGCCTTTATAGCGAGGGTCAAGGATGCAGGCCAACCAGTAATCGTCATCGCTCATCATTTTAATAATGCGTGGGTCCTTTTTGAGGATACGTAAGGCATAATCCGCCATGTGGGCCAAAGTTCCAGTTGTCAAATCTGCGGTTGTGCTGGTTTGAGGGGCAGTTACAGGCAAATCTACGTCACTTGTCTCCCTTACAAAAACAGAACCCGGCCTTGCAACGCCACTAATTTCTGTTGGCCCAGGAGAAGCTTCCTCATTAAAAAAGTACTCATCCCCATCATCCTCCTCGTCCTCCTCCTCCTCTTCGCCCGCTACTGCGTCCTCTACACGGCCCTGACCAGACAATGGCTGACTGTCATCAAGGCTTTCCTCTTCCTCGGCTGCAGACGCCTGCTCCTTTATGTGCGTCAAACTTTGCATCAGCAGACGCATTAGGGGGATGCTCATGCTTATTATTGCGTTGTCTGCACTAACCAGCCGTGTGCATTCCTCAAAACACTGAAGGACTTGACACAGGTCTTGTAGCTTCGACCACTGCACACCTGACAACTCCATGTCTGCCATCCAACTGCCTGCCCGTGTATCCTCCCACAAATACATAACAGCACGCCTCTGTTCGCACACTCTCTGAAGCATGTGCAGTGTGGAGTTCCACCTTGTTGCAACGTCGATGATTAGGCGATGCTGAGGAAGGTTCAAAGAACGCTGATAGTTCTGCATACGGCTGGAGTGTACAGGCGAACGGCGGATATGCGAGCAAAGTCTGCGCACTTTGAGGAGCAGGTCGGGTAACCCCGGATAACTTTTCAGGAAGCACTGCACCACCAGGTTTAAGGTGTGAGCCAGGCAAGGAATGTGTTTCAGTTGGGAAAGGGCTATGGCAGCCATGAAATTCCTTCCGTTATCACTCACTACCTTGCCTGCCTCAAGATGTACAGTGCCCAGCCATGACTGAGTTTCTTTCTGCAAGAACTCGGACAGAACTTCCGCGGTGTGTCTGTTGTCGCCCAAACACTTCATTGCCAATACAGCCTGCTGACACTTGCCACTAGCTGTCCCATAATGGCACACCTGGTGTGCAACAGTGGCAACTGTGGATGGAGTGGATGTGCGACTGCGGTCTGTGGATGAGTTTTCGCTTCTGCAGGAGGAGGAGGAAGAGGAGGAGGGGGGGCAAACGCCTACAGCCAACTCTTTCCTTGACCGTGGGCTAGGCAGAACTGTCCCAATATTGCTGTCCCCTGTGGACCCTGCATCCACCACATTCACCCAGTGTGCCGTGATGGACACGTAGCGTCCCTGGCCATGCCTACTGGTCCATGCATCTGTTGTCAGGTGCACCTTTGTAGTCACAGACTGCCTGAGTGCATGGATGATGCGGTCTTTAACATGCTGTTGGAGGGCTGGGATGGCTTTTCTAGAAAAGAAGTGTCGACTGGGTAGCTCGTAGCGTGGTACAGCGTAGTCCATCAGCGCTTTGAAAGCTTCGCTTTCAACTAACCGGTAGGGCATCATCTCTAATGAGATTAGTCTTGCAATGTGGGCGTTCAAACCCTGTGTACGCGGATGCGAGGATGAGTACTTCCTTTTCCTAACAAGAGTCTCATGTAGGGTGAGCTGGACTGGAGAGCTGGAGATCGTGGAACTAGCGGTGGTGCCGGTGGACATGGGTGAGTGAGAGAGGGTTGGAGATGGTATTCTTGCCGGTGCCCTACATGCAGTGTTTCCTACTGCAAACCTGGTGATTCCCTGACTGCTTTGGCCTGGCGACGAAAGCTGCACAGATACTGCAGGTGTTGCGGGAAATGGTGGGTTTACAGTGAGGGAAGGGATGTAGCGTTGCTGACTAGCTTCATTGGCCGAGGGTGCTGCAACCTTTAGGGACGTTTGGTAGTTAGTCCAGGCTTACAAATGCATGGTGGATAAATGTCTATGCATTCAACTTGTATTTAGACTTTTAAGATTCTGACCTCTGCTTAAGGTAGTTGAACATTTTTGACAGATGACTTTGCGCTGATCATTTGGATGTTGTTTAAAAAAATGCCAGACTGCACTCTTTCTACTATCGGATACCTTTTCAGGCATTGCAGACTGAGCTTCTTTAACCGGATGGCCACGCTGTCCTCCAACTGGTTTTGGTTTTGCCACGCGTTTTTGGCCAGATACGGGCCCGGCAGATGGAACCTGTTGTGATGTTGATGCCTGCTGTGGCTCCTCCTCCTCCGCTTCAGAACTACTGCCGCCTGCACCCTGTTCCCCCAATGGCTGCCAATCGGGGTCAACAACTGGGTCATCTATGACCTCCTCTTCTATGTCGTGTGCAACTTCGTCTGTGTCACTGTGTAAGCCGGTGGTATAGCGTTCGTGACGGGGCACCATAGTCTCCGCTGGGTTTGATTCTGCCTCAGTACACTGCGAGGGCAATGTTCTGGTCTGAGTCAAAGGAACAGCATAGTAATCTGGCTGTGGCTGTGCATCTGTGCACTCCATGTCCGATTCAACTTCTAATGGGCATGGCCTGTTAACTGTTTCACTGTCTAACCCAGGAACGGTATGTGTAAAGAGCTCCATGGAGTAACCTGTTGTGTCGACTGACGCATCCTTCACTGTTGTTCTGGGTGAAGGACACAAGGAAGTGACTTGTTCCTGACCGGGAGCATCCACTGCTCTGACATTTGGTACTTTCCGAGGAGGAGGCGAAAGAGCTAGAGGCAGAGTCAGCAATGAAAGCCAATACTTGTTCCTCCTGCTGCGGCTTCAAAAGTGGTTTTCCTACTCCCAGAAAAGAGAGCGTTCGAGGCCTTGTGTAGCCAGACAACGAACCTGGCTCAACAACTCGAGACTTAGGTGCTGTACTGCTTTTACCACGACCACCTGATGCTCCACCACCACTACCATCATTACCAGCTGACAATGACCGCCCACGGCCACGACCTCTTCCACTAGACTTCCTCATTGTTTGCAAAACGTAACCAAAGTAACGGTATTTGTTACTGTAAAACAACTTATAAGGTGAACTCAAACTTCTGTTGGATTTATATACAGTGGGGCAAAAAAGTATTTAGTCATTCAGCAATAGTGCAAGTTCCACCACTTAAAAAGATGAGAGGCGTCTGTAATTTACATCATAGGTAGACCTCAACTATGGGAGACAAACTGAGAAAAAAAAATCCAGAAAATCACATTGTCTGTTTTTTTATCATTTTATTTGCATATTATGGTGGAAAATAAGTATTTGGTCAGAAACAAAATTTAATCTCAATACTTTGTAATATATCCTTTGTTGGCAATGACGGAGGTCAAACGTTTTCTGTAAGTCTTCACAAGGTTGCCACACACTGTTGTTGGTATGTTGGCCCATTCCTCCATGCAGATCTCCTCTAGAGCAGTGATGTTTTTGGCTTTTCGCTTGGCAACATGGACTTTCAACTCCCTCCAAAGGTTTTCTATAAGGTTGAGATCTGGAGACTGGCTAGGCCACTCCAGGACCTTGAAATGCTTCTTAAGAAGCCACTCCTTCGTTGCCCTGGCGGTGTGCTTTGGATCATTGTCATGTTGAAAGACCCAGCCACGTTTCATCTTCAGTGCCCTTGCTGATGGAAGGAGGTTTGCACTCAAAATCTCACGATACATGGCCCCATTCATTCTTTCATGTACCCGGATCAGTCGTCCTGGCCCCTTTGCAGAGAAACAGCCCCAAAGCATGATGTTTCCACCACCATGCTTTACAGTAGGTATGGTGTTTGATGGATGCAACTCAGTATTCTTTTTCCTCCAAACACGACAAGTTGTGTTTCTACCAAACAGTTCCAGTTTGGTTTCATCAGACCATAGGACATTCTCCCAAAACTCCTCTGGATCATCCAAATGCTCTCTAGCAAACTTCAGATGGGCCCGGACATGTACAGGCTTAAGCAGTGGGACACGTCTGGCACTGCAGGATCTGAGTCCATGGTGGCGTAGTGTGTTACTTATGGTAGGCCTTGTTACATTGGTCCCAGCTCTCTGCAGTTCATTCACTAGGTCCCCCCGCGTGGTTCTGGGATTTTTGCTCACCGTTCTTGTGATCATTCTGACCCCACGGGGTGGGATTTTGCGTGGAGCCCCAGATCGAGGGAGATTATCAGTGGTCTTGAATGTCTTCCATTTTCTAATTATTGCTCCCACTGTTGATTTCTTCACTCCAAGCTGCTTGTTTATTGCAGATTCAGTCTTCCCAGCCTGGTGCAGGGCTACAATTTTGTTTCTGGTGTCCTTTGACAGCTCTTTGGTCTTCACCATAGTGGAGTTTGGAGTCAGACTGTTTGAGGGTGTGCACAGGTGTCTTTTTATACTGATAACAAGTTTAAACAGGTGCCATTACTACAGGTAATGAGTGGAGGAAAGAGGAGACTCTTAAAGAAGAAGTTACAGGTCTGTGGGAGCCAGAAATCTTGATTGTTTGTTTCTGACCAAATACTTATTTTCCACCATAATATGCAAATAAAATGATAAAAAAACAGACAATGTGATTTTTTGGATTTTTTTTCTCAGTTTGTCTCCCATAGTTGAGGTCTACCTATGATGTAAATTACAGACGCCTCTCATCTTTTTAAGTGGTGGAACTTGCACTATTGCTGAATGACTAAATACTTTTTTGCCCCACTGTATACCTTTATAGGTGCCTGACACTGAAAGGAAAATCAGGCCCAATGTTACACACTGGGTTTTCTGTGCCCCAATAATTTGAGACAGATGGCACACACAGGACCAGCACTCAAGCAGAAATGCCAATCTTAATCTCCCACTATTTTTTTTTTTTCTGGGAGAATTAAAAAAAAAAAAAAAAAAAAAATATTACACACTAGGTTTTCTTATAACTCCGGAGGAAGGAAGAGCAAACAGGTGTAGAAAAAGAAAACACTTTATTATAATATGAATGAACATACAAAATACAAAAAAGTGCATAAAAAATGGCAGGGGAAGGCCCAAAGGGGAACCACAGGACTCCAAAACAAAATGACCCGACATTAAGACACACAGCACAGGTTCAATTCACAACCTGGCATAAAGTGCATAGTGCATAGTATAATGATAATACCGTGTCTAGATAGCATAACCACTAATCCCCATAAATGACCGCATAGTGCTGCAAGAGTATAATAGCGGGTAACCCCTAGGGGTAGGATGCTTACCGGGCATTAAGTTTGCAGGAGTCCAGGGCCAGGTGTGCGTCTCTTGCACTATGCACTTTATGCCAGGTTGTGAATTGAACCTGTGCTGTGTGTCTTAATGTCGGGTCATTTTGTTTTGGAGTCCTGTGTAGGGTTGAGCGACTTTCATTTTTTAAGATCGAGTAGGGTTTTGGGAAACCCGATTTTGTCCAGAGTCGAGTCGAGTGCAGTCGGCCGATTATCGCTAAAAGTCGGGGATCGACCGAAACACGAAACCCAATGCAAGTCAATGGGGAAGCATAGTCGGCAGTGAGTGGAGGCCAGGAAAACACCTACAGTGCCCATTTTAATGCCAAAAACATCCATTCTTGTTTCTGAAGCTTGCCAATCTTAATTAACTGTATAATAATAGTTGGGCATAGGGAATTGGGGGAAAGTTGTGGGGGGAGTAGGGCTGGCTCAAGTTTTTCGTGGGCCCAGGAAATGCGGACTACGTCACGGCGGTGTTGCAGGGAAAGGTAAGTATTTAAAAGTTGCAAGTGCTGTGATCCTGAGCAAGCAGGGGGGGGCCCACTCGTTCGCATTGCCACTGGCACAGGGCCCCTCAAAGTACGGCGGTGTGTTTGCATGGCGGGGGCGCCTCCCACTAGCAGCGACACTTTTGCGTACTTTGAGGGGCCCTGTGCCAGTGACGTCGCCAACGAGTATGCCCCCCCACCTGATGAAGGAACCTGCACTTTCATCTGCACCTTCCTCTTTGTCCCTGTGTAAGGTGGTATAACATGCGGGAAGGGGAACCTTACTTTCAGCAGGGACAGATTCTGGCTGTGTAGAGTACAAGGGGAATGTAGTGGTCTAGGTCAATGTACCAGCAGACTCATTTAGCAGTGGCTGGGCAATGGGCAGGATGAGGAGGAAACAGATATAGGGCCAAAGAATAAAGTAGGCTACATGCAGTTCAAAATTGGTAACAGGACTAAACAGGCGGCATTGCTTTGTTCAGTGGAGTAGCAAACCCAAGAGCAGCAGACACTGTTTCAAGGGCCTAACCACACTAGTAGGCCAAATGCAGTTTAATATCTGATAGTATAGGGCGAAAGCCAGAATGTGGAAGCTCAGCTTTGTTCAGTTGAGGACAACACCAGGGAGGGGCAGACACCTTTAGTAGGCCGGAAAAGCCTATTGCATTTTTTAAAATGGTAATTTGGAGCAGAAGGTTGAAGCTCAGCTTTATTTAGTTGAGGGCAACACCAGGCAGGGGCACACAGACAGACACCTTTAGTAGGCCGGAAAAGCCTATTGCATTTTTTAAAATGGTAATTTGGAGCAGAAGGTTGAAGCTCAGCTTTATTTAGTTGAGGACAACACCAGGCAGGGGCACACAGACAGACACCTTTAGTAGGCCGGAAAAGCCTATTGCATTTTTTAAAATGGTAATTTGGAGCAGAAGGTTGAAGCTCAGCTTTATTTAGTTGAGGGCAACACCAGGGAGGGGCAGAAGCCGTTAGTAGGCCCTAACCAAAGTTGAAGGCCAAATGCAGTTTAATTTCTGATACTATAGGCCGAAAGCCAGAAGGTGGAAGCTCCGATTTAGACAGTGGAGGACAATTTGA
This sequence comes from Ranitomeya variabilis, assembly GCF_051348905.1. NCBI lineage: Eukaryota > Metazoa > Chordata > Amphibia > Anura > Dendrobatidae > Ranitomeya > Ranitomeya variabilis. The sequence goes on along the minus strand of NC_135234.1, from coordinate 756,104,978 downwards.
ATTAGGGACTGCAGACAGACTTAGTAGGCTGTCCCCTGTGGACCATGCATCCACCACATTAACCCATTGCGCCGTAATGGACACGTAATCTTCCGTGGCCATGCCTACAGGTCCATGCGTCTGTTGTCAGGTGCACCTTTGTACTCACAGATTGCCAGAGTGCATGGACAATGCGGTCTTCTACATGCTGGTGGAGGGTTGGGATGGCTTTTCTCGCAAAAGAAGTGTCGACTGGTTAGCTTGTAGCGTGGTACAGCGTAGTCCATCATGGCCTTATTAATAGTAAATAAAATATATAACTAGGCTCTATGAACTTTTAAATAGGTTCCAGGGGTACACGGGCAGCATTGGTGTGGTCAGTGGAGGAGTATTGCAAGTAGGGGCTGCAGACAGGCTATCAAAGGCCTAAAATAACAAACAGTAGGCAGTCATGGCAGTTTTACATCGGTTACATGGATACACAGGCAGGCACTCCAGGCAGCATTGTGGTCAGTGGAGGAGTATTGCAAGTAGGGGCCGCAGACAGGCTATCAAAGGCCTAAAATAACAAACAATAGGCTCATTGCAGTTTTACAGCGGTTACATGGATAGACGGGCAGGCAGCTTGGTGGTGAGTGGAGGAGTATTTAAAGTAGGGACCGCAGACAGGCTATCAAAGGCCTAACATAACAAACAATAGGCTCATGGCAGTTTTACAGCGGTTACATGGATACACGGGCAGGCAGCTTGGTGGTCAGTGGAGGAGTATTTAAAGTAGGGACCGCAGACAGGCTTCAAAGGCCTAACATAAGAAAATGGGCTGGCTGTAGGCACTTTATAATTGGTTCCAGGGGTACACGGGCAGCAGTGGTCTGGCCAGTGGAGGACTAGTGGAAGGAGGGACCGCAGACAGGCTTCAAAGGCCTAACATAAAAAAATGGGCTGGCTGTAGGCACTTTATAATTGGTTCCAGGGGTACACGGGCAGCAGTGGTCTGGTCAGTGGAGGACTAGTGGAAGGAGGGACCGCAGACAGGCTTCAAAGGCCTAACATAAGAAAATGGGCTGGCTGTAGGCACTTTATAATTGGTTCCAGGGGTACACGGGCAGCAGTGGTCTGGTCAGTGGAGGACTAGTGGAAGGAGGGACCGCAGACAGGCTTCAAAGGCCCAAAATAACAAACAATAGGCTCATGGCAGTTTTACAGCGGTTACATGGATACACGGGCAGGCAGCTTGGTGGTGAGTGGAGGAGTATTTAAAGTAGGGACCGCAGACAGGCTATCAAAGGCCTAACATAACAAACAATAGGCTCATGGCAGTTTTACAGCGGTTACATGGATACACGGGCAGGCAGCTTGGTGGTCAGTGGAGGAGTATTTAAAGTAGGGACCGCAGACAGGCTTCAAAGGCCTAACATAAGAAAATGGGCTGGCTGTAGGCACTTTATAATTGGTTCCAGGGGTACACGGGCAGCAGTGGTCTGGTCAGTGGAGGACTAGTGGAAGGAGGGACCGCAGACAGGCTTCAAAGGCCTAAAATAACAAACAATAGGCTCATGGCAGTTTTACAGCGGTTACATGGATACACGGGCAGGCAGCTTGGTGGTGAGTGGAGGAGTATTTAAAGTAGGGACCGCAGACAGGCTATCAAAGGCCTAACATAACAAACAATAGGCTCATGGCAGTTTTACAGCGGTTACATGGATACACGGGCAGGCAGCTTGGTGGTCAGTGGAGGAGTATTTAAAGTAGGGACCGCAGACAGGCTTCAAAGGCCTAACATAAGAAAATGGGCTGGCTGTAGGCACTTTATAATTGGTTCCAGGGGTACACGGGCAGCAGTGGTCTGGTCAGTGGAGGACTAGTGGAAGGAGGGACCGCAGACAGGCTTCAAAGGCCTAAAATAACAAACAATAGGCTCATGGCAGTTTTACAGCGGTTACATGGATACACGGGCAGCTTGGTGGTGAGTGGAGGAGTATTTAAAGTAGGGACCGCAGACAGGCTATCAAAGGCCTAAAATAACAAACAATAGGCTCATGGCAGTTTTACAGCGGTTACATGGATACACGGGCAGGCAGCTTGGTGGTGAGTGGAGGAGTATTTAAAGTAGGGACCGCAGACAGGCTATCAAAGGCCTAACATAACAAACAATAGGCTCATGGCAGTTTTACAGCGGTTACATGGATACACGGGCAGGCAGCTTGGTGGTCAGTGGAGGAGTATTTAAAGTAGGGACCGCAGACAGGCTTCAAAGGCCTAACATAAGAAAATGGGCTGGCTGTAGGCACTTTATAATTGGTTCCAGGGGTACACGGGCAGCAGTGGTCTGGTCAGTGGAGGACTAGTGGAAGGAGGGACCGCAGACAGGCTTCAAAGGCCTAAAATAACAAACAATAGGCTCATGGCAGTTTTACAGCGGTTACATGGATACACGGGCAGGCAGCTTGGTGGTGAGTGGAGGAGTATTTAAAGTAGGGACCGCAGACAGGCTATCAAAGGCCTAACATAACAAACAATAGGCTCATGGCAGTTTTACAGCGGTTACATGGATACACGGGCAGGCAGCTTGGTGGTCAGTGGAGGAGTATTTAAAGTAGGGACCGCAGACAGGCTTCAAAGGCCTAACATAAGAAAATGGGCTGGCTGTAGGCACTTTATAATTGGTTCCAGGGGTACACGGGCAGCAGTGGTCTGGTCAGTGGAGGACTAGTGGAAGGAGGGACCGCAGACAGGCTTCAAAGGCCTAAAATAACAAACAATAGGCTCATGGCAGTTTTACAGCGGTTACATGGATACACGGGCAGGCAGCTTGGTGGTGAGTGGAGGAGTATTTAAAGTAGGGACCGCAGACAGGCTATCAAAGGCCTAACATAACAAACAATAGGCTCATGGCAGTTTTACAGCGGTTACATGGATACACGGGCAGGCAGCTTGGTGGTCAGTGGAGGAGTATTTAAAGTAGGGACCGCAGACAGGCTTCAAAGGCCTAACATAAGAAAATGGGCTGGCTGTAGGCACTTTATAATTGGTTCCAGGGGTACACGGGCAGCAGTGGTCTGGTCAGTGGAGGACTAGTGGAAGGAGGGACCGCAGACAGGCTTCAAAGGCCTAAAATAACAAACAATAGGCTCATGGCAGTTTTACAGCGGTTACATGGATACACGGGCAGCTTGGTGGTGAGTGGAGGAGTAGTGCAAGGAGTGTCTGTCCCAGTACTCCCAAAATATAAATAGATGTTAATGTCTCGCAAAACAACCAAAACAAAAAAAAAGGTGGCATACTTAGGTACAGGGGTGGGCTCATCTGCTGAGTTTCTGACATAGTAATTTGGCAGTAACTATTTAATGGTGCCAATATAGGACACAGACACAGACTACTTTAAGTTGCATCATAGATGTCTACAAATTTGTATTGTCAGTGCCAGACATTGAATGATGTCAGCGAATAGACTAAAGATTGGTGGAGCTGTGCGACATAATTTTGCACGTGGTAGAGCACATTTTGAGCTGGGGTAGGGGGGAACTCTCTTGAGGCCGGCGGGACCGCCCCAGGGCCCCTCATGTTACAACGGTGTGTCTGACGTTGGGTGCGCACCACCACCGCCAGAGACACTACATTGTACTATGAGGGACCCAGTAGCAATGCCGTCAACCAAAAGCGAGCACACCCACCTCTTCAGACAAACAGCAGTCTCACGGGTGCTTGCGCCAAGTTGCGATACCACGGCCCCGTGTGGGGAGTTTGGCCATTTAGGGAGGTGTAAACATGTCGTATGCTGTACAATCAGCTGCAGCAAATTAGACATTAGAAAAGTAATTCACAGGCAAGAGCCTTTCATAGGAAAGCTAGGTGTCGGCCGGGCAAGGTGGGGCAAAAGATTTCGAAATCCAGTTGTGGTTCATTTTAATGAATGTTAGATCGTCAACATTTTGGGTAGCCAGACGAGTCCTTTTTTCGGTTAATATTGAACCTGCAGCACTGAATACTCTTTCTGATAGGACACTTGCTGCCGGGCAAGCAAGCTCCTGCAATGCATATTCTGCCAATTCTGGCCAGGTGTCTAATTTGGAAGCCCAGTAATCAAATGGGAATGACGGTTGAGGGAGAACATCGATAAGGGATGAAAAATAGTTAGTAACCATACTGGACAAATGTTGTCTCCTGTCACTTTCAATTGATGCAGCAGTACCTGTCCTGTCTGCGGTCATAGCAAAATCACTCCACAACCTGGTCAGAAAACCCCTCTGTCCAACGCCACTTCTGATGTGTGCACCCCTAACACTCCTAGTCTGCTGCCCCCTGGAGCTCGTGTGAGAACGATCACGTGCGCTGTGTGCTGGGAATGCCTGAAGCAAACGGTCAACAAGAGTTGATTGTTTGGTTGCTAATATTAGTTCCAAGTTCTCATGTGGCATAATATTTTGCAATTTGCCTTTATAGCGTGGATCAAGGAGGCAGGCCAACCAGTAATCGTCATCGTTCATCATTTTCGTAATGCGTGTGTCCCTTTTTAGGATACGTAAGGCATAATCCGCCATGTGGGCCAAAGTTCCAGTTGTCAAATCTCCGGTTGTGATTGGTTGAGGGGCAGTTGCAGGCAAATCTACGTCACTTGTGTCCCTCAAAAAACCAGAACCCGGCCGTGACACGCAACCAATTTCCTGTGCCCCCGGGAAAGGTTCGGCATTAAAAATATACTCATCCCCATCATCCTCCTCGTCCTCCACCTCCTCTTCGCCCGCTACCTCGTCCTGTACACTGCCCTGACCAGACAATGGCTGACTGTCATCAAGGCTTTCCTCTTCCTCTGGTGCAGACGCCTGCTCCTTTATGTGCGTCAAACTTTGCATCAGCAGACGCATTAGGGGGATGCTCATGCTTATTACGGCGTTGTCTGCACTAACCAGCCGTGTGCATTCCTCAAAACACTGAAGGACTTGACACATGTCTTGTATCTTAGACCACTGCACACCTGACAACTCCATGTCTGCCATCCTACTGCCTGCCCGTGTATCCTCCCACAAATAAATAACAGCACGCCTCTGTTCGCACAGTCTCTGAAGCATGTGCAGTGTTGAGTTCCACCTTGTTGCAACGTCTATGATTAGGCGATGCTGGGGAAGGTTCAAAGACCGCTGATAGGTCTGCATACGGCTGGCGTGTACAGGCGAACGTCGGATATGTGAGCAAAGTGCACGCACTTTGAGGAGCAGGTCGGAGAACCCAGGATAAGTTTTCAATAAGCACTGCACCACCAGGTTTAAGGTGTGAGCCAGGCAAGGAATGTGTTTCAGTTGGGAAAGGGAGATGGCAGCCATGAAATTCCTTCCGTTATCACTCACTACCTTGCCTGCCTCAAGATCTACTGTGCCCAGCCACGACTGTGTTTCTTGTTGCAAGAACTCGGACAGAACTTCCGCGGTGTGTCTGTTGTCGCCCAAGCACTTCATAGCCAATACAGCCTGCTGACGCTTGGCAGTAGCTGGCCCATAATGGGACAACTGGTGTGCAACAGTGTCATCTGCCGATGGAGTGGTTGGCAGACTGCGTTCTGTGGAAGAGCTGTAGCTTCTGCAGGAGGACGAGGAGGAGGAGGAGGAGGGGGTGCGAACGCCTACAGCCAACTGTTTCCTAGACCGTGGGCTAGGCACAACTGTCCCTAAATTGATGTCGCCTGTGGACCCTGCATCCACCACATTCACCCAGTGTGCCGTGATGGACACATAACGTCCCTGGCCATGCCTACTGGTCCATGCATCTGTAGTCAGGTGCATCTTTGTACTCACAGATTGCCTGAGTGCATGGACGATGCGCTGTTTAACATGCTGGTGCAGGGCTGGGATGGCTTTTCTGGAAAAAAAGTGTCGACTGGGTAGCTCGTATCGTGGTTCAGCGTACTCCATCAGGGCTTTGAAAGCTTCGCTTTCAACTAACCGGTAGGGCATCATCTCTAACGAGATTAGTCTAGCTATGTGGGCGTTAAAACACTGTGTACGCGGATGCGAGGATAAGTACTTCCTTTTTCTAACCAGAGTCTCATGTAGGGTGAGCTGGACTGGAGAGCTGGAGATCGTGGAACTTTCGGGTGTGCCGGTGTACATGGCAGACTGAGAGACGGTTGGAGACGGTATTGTTTCCGCCGGTGCCCTAGATGCAATATTTCCTCCTACAAAACTGGTGATTCCCTGACCCTGACTGCTTTTGGCTGGCAAAGAAACCTGCACAGATACTGCCGGTGGTGCGGAAAATGGTGGCCTTACAGTGACGGAAGGGATGTTGCGTTGCTGACTAGCTTCATTGGCCGAGGGTGCTACAACCTTGAGGGACGTTTGGTAGTTAGTCCAGGCTTGAAAATGCATGGTGGTTAAGTGTCTATGCATGCAACTAGTATTTAGACTTTTCAGATTCTGACCTCTGCTTAAGCTAGTTGAACATTTTTGACAGATGACTTTGCGCTGATCAGTTGGATGTTGTTTAAAAAAATGCCAGACTGCACTCTTCCTAGACTCGGATCCCTTTTCAGGGATTGCAGACTGAGCTTTAACCGGATGGCAACGCTGTGCTCCAACAGGTTTTGGCTTTGACACGCGTTTTGGGCCAGATACGGGCCCGGCAGATGGAACCTGTTGCGATGTTGATGCCTGCTGCGGCCCCTCCTCCACCTCCGCTTCTGAACTACTGCCGCCTGCACCCTGTTCCCCCAATGGCTGCCAATCGGGGTCAATAACTGGGTCATCTATTACCTCCTCTTCGAGCTCGTGTGCAACTTCGTCTGTGTCACTGTGTCGGTCGGTGGTATAGCGTTCGTGGCGGGGCAACATAGTCTCATCAGGGTCTGATTGTGGATCTGTACCCTGAGAGGGCAATGTGGTGGTCTGAGTCAAAGGAGCAGCATAGTACTCTGGCTGTGGCTGTGCATCAGTGCACTCCATGTCAGAATATACTTGTAATGGGCATGGCCTGTTAAATGTTTCACTTTCTAAGCCAGGGACGGTATGTGTAAAGAGCTCCATGGAGTGACCCGTTGTGTCGCCTGCTGCATCCTTCTCTCTTGTTGTAGTTTTTGCTGAGGAGGACAAGGAAGCGACTTGTCCCTGACCGTGAACATCCACAAGCGACGCGCTGCTTTTACATTTACCAGTTTCGGAAGAGGAGGCAAAAGAGCTAGAGGCTGAGTCTGCAATGTAAGCCAAAACTTGCTGTTGCTGCTCCGCCTTTAAAAGCGGTTTTCCTACTCCCAGAAAAGAGAGCGTTCGAGGCCTTGTGTAGCCTGACGACGAAACTGGCTCCACAGCTCCAGACTTAGGTGGAATATTTTTATCCCCACGACCACCTGATGCTCCACTACCACTACCATCATTACCAGCTGACAATGAACGCCCACGACGACCTCTTGCACCAGACTTCCTCATTGTTTTAAAATCTTAACCAAAGTAACTTTATTTGTTGCTGTCAAACAACTTACACGGTGAGCTATAACTTCAGTATGATTTCAATATCCCTTAACAGGTTGGTGAGACCACAAGGAAAATCAGGCACAATGTTACACACTCTGTTTTCTGTGGCACAAAATCACAGAGATGACACACACGCAGGACTGTCACTCAAGCACTAATGTCAATATTAATCTCCCACCTAATTTTTTTTTTTTTTTTTCTCAGGGAGACTTTAGAAACCAAATAATATTAAAAAAAAAAAAAAAAAAAAAAGGCTTTCTATGGCCCACAATTAGAGAGAGAGAGGTGGCACACCCAGGAGTCAAGACTGGCGCATAAGCTGAAAGGGCAATATTACTCTCCCACTGTTTTTTTAAGTTTTTTTTTTATTTCAGGGAGACTTTAGAAACCAAATAATATAAAAAAAAAAAAAAAAATAGGCTTTCTATAGCCCACTGAATGAGAGAGAGAGGTGGCACACCCAGGAGTCAAGACTGGCACACAAGCTGAAAGGGCAATATTACTTTCCCACTGTTTTTTTATGTATTTTTTGTTTTTTAAGGGAGACTTTAGAAACCCAATAATATTTAAAAAAAAAATAAATAGGCTTTATATGGCCCACTGAATGAGAGGGAGAGAGGTGGCACACCCAGGAGTCAAGCCTGGCACACAAGCTGAAAGGGCAATATTACTCTCCCACTGTTTTTTTATGTATTTTTTGTTTTTTAAGGGAGACTTTAGAAACCCAATAATATTTTTTAAAAAAAATAAATAGGCTTTCTATGGCCCACTGAATGAGAGGGAGAGAGGTGGCACACCCAGGAGTCAAGCCTGGCACACAAGCTGAAAGGGCAATATTACTCTCCCACTGTTTTTTTATGTATTTTTTGTTTTTTAAGGGAGACTTTAGAAACCCAATAATATTTAAAAAAATAAATAAATAGGCTTTCTATGGCCCACTGAATGAGAGGGAGAGAGGTGGCACACCCAGGAGTCAAGACTGGCACACAAGCTGAAAGGGCAATATTACTCTCCCACTGTTTTTTTATGTTTTTTTTTTTTTTTTTCAGGGAGACTTTAGAAACCAAATAATAAGAAAAAAAATAAATAAATAAATAGGCTTTCTATAGCCCACTGAATGAGAGATAGCACACACAGCAGTGGCACACAAGCCCTGACTGAGGCCAATATTTTTCTCCCACTGATTGATGTAGTGTTTTTGTGTTGAGGTAGATTTTAGAACACAAATCAAGGAAAAAAAAAAAATGCTTTCTATGGCCCACTGAATGAGAGAGAGGTGGCACACCCAGGAGTCAAGACTGGCACACAAGCTGAAAGGGCAATATTACTCTCCCACTGTTTTTTTATGTATTTTTTGTTTTTTAAGGGAGACTTTAGAAACCCAATAATATTTTTTAAAAAAAATAAATAGGCTTTCTATGGCCCACTGAATGAGAGGGAGAGAGGTGGCACACCCAGGAGTCAAGACTGGCACACAAGCTGAAAGGGCAATATTACTCTCCCACTGTTTTTTTAGGTTTTTTTTTTTTTTTCAGGGAGACTTTAGAAACCAAATAATATTAAAAAAAAAAAATAAAAAAATAGGCTTGCTATAGCCCACTGAATGAGAGATAGCACACACAGCAGTGGCACACAAGCCCTGACTGAGGCCAATATTTTTCTCCCACTGATTGATGTAGTGTTTTTGTGTTGAGGTAGAATTTAGAACACAAATCACGGAAAAAATAAATAGGCTTTCTATGGCCCACTCAGTGAGAGATGGCACACACAGGGATGGCACTGTAGCAGAAATGCCAATCTTAATCTCTCACAAAAAAAACAAAAAAAAAAAAAAAACTGTCCTACAATTACTATCTCCCTGCAGTAATGTAAGCCAGGTATGGCAGGCAGCAATAGGAGTGGACTGATGCACAAAGTAAATAAAAAGTGTGGACAAACAAAAAAGATAGCTGTGCAGAAAGGAAGGAACAAGAGGATATGTGCTTTGAAAAAAGCAGTTGGTTTCCACAGTGGCGTACACACAGCAATACAGCTATCACGGAGCCTTCTAGGGCAGCCCAATGAGCTACAGCGCTGAGGGGAAAAAAAAAAAAAATAGCTTCCACAGTCCCTGCACACCGAAGGTGGTGTTGGACAGTGGAAATCGCTGCAGCACAAGCGGTTTGGTGGTTAGTGGACCCTGCCTAACGCTCTCCCTGCTTCTGACGAAGCGGCAGCAACCTGTCCCTAAGCTCAGATCAGCAGCAGTAAGATGGCGGTCGGCGGGAACGCCCCTTTATAGCCCCTGTGACGCCGCAGACAGCAAGCCAATCACTGCAATGCCCTTCTCTAAGATGGTGGGGACCAGGATCTATGTCATCACGCTGCCCACACTCTGCGTTCACCTTCATTGGCTGAGAAATGGCGCTTTTCGCGTCATTGAAACGCGACTTTGGCGCGAAAGTCGCGTACCGCATGGCCGACAAGCACAGGGGTCGGATCGGGTTTCATGAGACGCCGACTTAGCGAAAAGTCGGCGACTTTTGAAAATGATCGACCCGTTTCGCTCAACCCTAGTACTGTGGTTCCCCTTTGGGCCTTCCCCTGCCATTTTTTATGCACTTTTTTGTATTTTGTATGTTCATTCATATTATAATAAAGTGTTTTCTTTTTCTACACCTGTTTGCTCTTCCTTCCTCCGGAGTTATAACAGTTCCTATTGAGCGGGTTCTTTCGTGTGGCTCTTGTCATATTCTTGTTTAATGACATGCGTGGCACTGATATGATGCCCTTGAGGTTGTGTTATTTAAACTAGGTTTTCTGTGGCACACAATGAGACAGATGCCACACACAGCAATGGCACAGAGGCAGACTTGCCAATCTTTATCTCCCAGACTCCCACTATTAATTTTTTTTTTACAGGGAGAATTTACCCCCCCACACAAAAAAAGGCCCAGTATTACACAGTGGTTTTCGGTGGCACACAATGAGACAGATGCCACACACAGCAATGGCACAGAGGCAGACTTGCCAATCTTTATCTCCCAGACTACCACTATTAATTTTTTTTTTTACAAGGAGAATTTACCCCCCCCAAAAAAAATGGCCCAGTATTACACAGTGGTTTTCGGTGGCACACAATGAGAGACAGATGCCACACACAGGACTGGCACAGAGGCAGACTTGCCAATCTTTATCTCCCAGACTCCAACTATTATTTTTTTTTTACAGGGAGAATTTACCCCCCAAAAAAAGAATTGCCCAGTATTACACAGTGGTTTTCGGTGGCACACAATGAGAGACAGATGCCACACACAGCAATGGTACAGAGGCAGACTTCCCAATCTTTATCTCCCACTAATTATTTTTTTTTTACAGGGAGAATTTAGAAAAAAAAAATGGCCCAGTATTACGCAGTGGTTTTCGGTGGCACACAATGAGACAGATGCCACACACAGCAATGGCACAGAGGCAGACTTGCCAATCTTTATCTCCCACTAATTATTTTTTTTTTAACAGGGAGAATTTAGAGAAAAAAAAATGGCCCAGTATTACACAGTGGTTTTCGGTGGCACACAATGAGACAGATGCCACACAGAGGACTGGCACAGAGGCAGACTTGCCAATCTTTATCTCCCAGACTCCCACTATTATTATTTTTTTTTTACAGGGAGAATTTACCCCCCAAAAAAGAACGGCCCAGTATTACACAGTACTTTTCGGTGGCACACAATGAGAGACAGATGCCACACACAGCAATGGCACAGAGGCAGACTTGCCAATCTTTATCTCCCACTAATTATTTTTTTTTTTACAGGGAGAATTTAGAGAAAAAAAAATGGCCCAGTATTACACAGTGGTTTGCGGTGGTACACAATGAGACAGATGCCACACACAGCAATGGCACAGAGGCATACTTGCCAATCTTTATCTCCCACTAATTATTTTTTTTTTACAGGGAGAATTTAGAAAAAAAAATGGCCCAGTATTACACAGTGGTTTTCGGTGGCACACAATGAGACAGATGCCACACACAGCAATGGCACAGAGGCAGACTTGCCAATCTTTATCTCCCACTAATTATTTTTTTTTTACAGGGAGAATTTAGAAAAAAAAAATGGCCCAGTATTACACACTGGTTTTCGGTGGCACACAATGAGACAGATGCCACACACAGCAATGGCACAGAGGCAGACTTGCCAATCTTTATCTCCCAGACACCCACTATTAATTTTTTTTTTACAGGGAGAATTTACCCCCCCCAAAAAAATGGCCCAGTATTACACAGTGGTTTTCAGTGGCACACAATGAGACAGATGCCACAACAGCAATGGCACAGAGGCAGACTTGTCAATCTTTATCTCCCACTAATTATTTTTTTTTTACAGGGAGAATTTAGAAAAAAAAAAAAGGCCCAGTATTACACAGTGGTTTTCGGTGGCACACAATGAGAGACAGATGCCACACACAGGACTGGCACAGAGGCAGACTTGCCTATCTTTATCTCCCAGACTCCCACTATTATTTTTTTTTTCTACAGGGAGAATTTACCCCCCCCCAAAAAAAATGGCCCAGTATTACACAGTGGTTTTCGGTGGCACACAATGAGACAGATGCCACACACAGCAATGGCACAGAGGCAGATTTGCCAATGTTTATCTCCCACTAATTATTTTTTTTTACAGGGAGAATTTAGAAGAAAAAAAAAGGCCCAGTATTACACAGTGGTTTTCGGTGGCACACAATGAGAGACAGATGCCACACACAGGACTGGCACAGAGGCAGACTTGCCAATCTTTATCTCCCAGACTCCCACTATTATTATTTTTTTTTTACAGGGAGAATTTACCCCCCAAAAAAAGAACGGCCCAGTATTACACAGTACTTTTCGGTGGCACACAATGAGAGACAGATGTGTTATGACCCCAATGGCGAGGGTCTCAGAGGAACGTGGAAGTCTGCAGAATACAAAAATCCAGCTCATAGGGCAGTGGTAGCTGGGTTGACCATATATCTACTCCTAACGCCAACACTAGAAGTAGCCGGGGATCATTCCTACGTTGATTCTAGATGACACGCTCCAGCCGGAGAATCTAGCTACCCCTAGTAGAGGAAAACAAAAGACCTTTCTTGCCTCCAGAGAAGGGGACCCCAAAGCTGGATAAAAGCCCCCCACAAATAATAACGGTGAGGTAAGAGGAAATGACAAACACAGAAATGAACCAGGTTTAGCACAGAGAGGCCCGCTAACTGATAGCAGAATAAAGAAAGGTAACTTATATGGTCAACAAAAACCCTATCAAAATCCACACTGGAAATTCAAGAACCCCCGAACCGTCTAACGGTCTGGGGGGAGAACACCAGCCCCCTAGAGCTTCCAGCAAAGGTCAGGATATATATTTGGAACAAGCTGGACAAAAATACAAAACTAAAACAAAATAGCAAAAAGCAAAAAGCGGACTTAGCTGATATAACTGGAACCAGGATCAGTAGACAAGAGCACAGCAGACTAGCTCTGATAACTACGTTGCCAGGCATTGAACTGAAGGTCCAGGGAGCTTAAATAGCAACACCCTTAACTAACGACCCAGGTGCGGATAAAAGGAATGACAGAAAAACCAGAGTCAAAAAACTAGTAACCACTAGAGGGAGCAAAAAGTAAATTCACAACAGTACCCCCCCCTTAGTGAGGGGTCACCGAACCCTCACCACGACCACCAGGGCGATCAGGATGAGCGGCATGAAAGGCACGAACTAAATCGGCCGCATGAACATCAGAGGCGACCACCCAGGAATTATCCTCCTGACCATAGCCCTTCCACTTGACCAGGTACTGAAGCCTCCGCCTGGAGAGGCGAGAATCCAAGATCTTCTCCACCACGTACTCCAACTCGCCCTCAACCAACACCGGAGCAGGAGGCTCAGCAGAAGGAACTATAGGCACAATGTACCGCCGCAACAAGGACCTATGAAATACATTGTGAATAGCAAACGACACAGGAAGATCCAGACGAAAAGATACAGGATTAAGGATTTCCAATATCTTGTAAGGCCCAATAAAACGAGGTTTAAATTTGGGAGAGGAGACCTTCATAGGAACAAAGCGGGAAGAAAGCCACACCAAATCCCCAACGCGTAGTCGGGGACCCACACCGCGGCGGCGGTTGGCAAAGCGCTGAGCCCTCTCCTGTGACAACTTCAAGTTGTCCACCACATGATTCCAGATCCGCTGCAACCTATCCACCACAGAATCCACCCCAGGACAGTCAGAAGGCTCCACATGACCCGAAGAAAAGCGAGGATGGAAACCAGAGTTGCAGAAAAAAGGCGAAACCAAGGTGGCGGAACTAGCCCGATTATTAAGGGCAAACTCAGCCAACGGCAAGAATGTCACCCAATCGTCCTGATCAGCAGAGACAAAACACCTCAAATAAGCCTCCAAAGTCTGATTGGTTCGCTCCGTCTGTCCATTAGTCTGAGGATGGAAAGCAGACGAAAACGACAAATCAATGCCCATCCTACTACAAAAGGATCGCCAGAATCTGGAAACGAACTGGGATCCTCTGTCTGACACAATATTCTCAGGGATGCCGTGCAAACGAACCACGTTCTGGAAAAACACAGGAACCAGATCGGAAGAGGAAGGCAGCTTAGGCAAAGGAACCAAATGGACCATCTTTGAGAAGCGATCACATATCACCCAGATAACGGACATGCCCTGGGATAGCGGAAGATCAGAAATGAAATCCATGGAGATATGTGTCCAAGGTCTCTTCGGGACAGGCAAGGGCAAGAGCAAACCGCTGGCACGAGAACAGCAAGGCTTAGCTCGAGCACAAGTCCCACAGGACTGCACAAATGACCGCACATCCCTTGACAAGGAAGGCCACCAAAAGGACCTGGCCACCAGATCTCTGGTGCCAAAAATTCCCGGGTGACCTGCCAACACCGAGGAATGAACCTCGGAAATGACTCTGCTGGTCCACTTATCAGGCACAAACAGTCTGTCAGGTGGACAAGACTCAGGCCTATCAGCCTGAAATCTCTGCAACACACGTCGCAGATCCGGAGAAATAGCTGACAAGATAACTCCATCTTTAAGAATACCAACAGGATCAGCGACTCCAGGAGCATCAGGCACAAAGCTCCTAGAAAGAGCATCGGCCTTCACATTCTTTGAACCTGGTAAATACGAGACAACAAAATCAAAGCGGGAGAAAAACAATGACCAGCGGGCCTGTCTCGGATTAAGGCGTTTAGCAGACTCGAGATACATCAGATTTTTGTGATCAGTCAAGACCACCACACGATGCTTAGCACCCTCGAGCCAATGACGCCACTCCTCAAATGCCCATTTCATGGCCAACAACTCCCGATTGCCCACATCATAATTTCGCTCGGCAGGCGAAAACTTCCTAGAGAAAAAAGCACAAGGTTTCATAACAGAGCAACCAGGGCCTCTCTGCGACAAAACGGCCCCTGCTCCAATCTCTGAAGCATCCACCTCAACCTGAAAGGGAAGTGAGACATCGGGCTGGCACAAAACAGGCGCCGAAGTAAACCGGCGTTTCAACTCCTGGAAAGCCTCCACGGCAGCAGGAGCCCAGTTAGCTACATCGGAGCCCTTCTTGGTCATATCCGTCAAAGGTTTCACAATGCTAGAAAAATTAGCGATAAAACGACGGTAGAAGTTAGCGAAACCCAAGAACTTCTGTAGACTCTTAACTGACGAGGGCTGAGTCCAATCAAGAATAGCTCGGACCTTGACTGGGTCCATCTCCACAGCAGAAGGGGAAAAAATGAACCCCAAAAAGGGAACCTTCTGTACACCAAAGAGACATTTTGAGCCCTTGACAAATAACGAATTTTCACGCAAAATTTTAAAGACCAACCTGACCTGCTCCACATGCGAATCCCAATTATCAGAAAAAACCAAAATATCATCCAGATAAACAATCAAAAATTTATCCAGATACTTCCGGAAAATGTCATGCATAAAGGACTGAAAAACTGAAGGCGCATTGGAGAGCCCAAAAGGCATCACCAAGTACTCAAAATGACCTTCGGGCGTATTGAATGCGGTTTTCCATTCATCACCTTGCTTAATGCGCACAAGGTTGTACGCACCACGAAGATCTATCTTGGTGAACCACTTGGCACCTTTAATCCGGGCAAACAAGTCAGACAACAGCGGTAAAGGATACTGAAATTTGACAGTGATCTTATTTAAAAGCCGATAATCAATACAAGGTCTCAAAGATCCGTCCTTTTTTGCCACAAAAAAGAATCCCGCACCAAGAGGGGAAGAAGACGGACGAATATGTCCTTTCTCTAGAGACTCCTTGATATATGAACGCATAGCGGTATGTTCAGGTACCGACAGATTAAACAGTCTTCCCTTAGGAAATTTACTGCCTGGGATCAAATCTATAGCACAGTCACAGTCCCTATGAGGAGGCAGTGCACTGGACTCAGACTCACTGAAGACATCCTGATAATCAGACAAATACTCCGGAACTTCCGAAGGCGTAGAAGAAGCAATAGACACAGGCAGGGAATCCCCATGAATACCACGACAGCCCCAACTTGAGACTGACATAGCCTTCCAGTCCAGGACTGGATTATGGGTCTGTAACCATGGCAGCCCTAAAACAACCAAATCATGCATTTTATGTAAAACCAGGAAACGTATCACCTCGCGGTGTTCAGGAGTCATGCACATGGTAACCTGTGTCCAATACTGCGGTTTATTTGCTGCCAATGGCGTAGCATCAATACCCCTAAGAGGAATAGGATTTTCTAATGGCTCAAGAGTAAAACCACAGTGCCTAGCAAATGACAGATCCATAAGACTCAGGGCAGCACCTGAATCCACAAACGCCATGACAGGAAAAGACGACAGTGAGCAAATCAAAGTTACAGACAGAATAAATTTAGGTTGCAAATTACCAACGGTGACAGGACTAACAACCTTAGCTATACGTTTAGAGCATGCTGAGATAATATGTGTAGAATCACCACAGTAGTAGCACAAGCCATTCCGGCGTCTATGAATTTTCCGCTCATTTCTAGTCAGGATTCTATCACATTGCATTAAATCAGGTGTCTGTTCAGACAACACCATGAGGGAATTTGCGATTTTTCAATCACATTGCACCGAATTAGGTGTCTTTTCAGACAACACCATGAGGGAATTTGCGGTTTTGCGCTCCCGCAACCGCCGGTCAATTTGAATAGCCAGTGCCATAGTATCATTCAGACCTGTGGAAATGGGAAAACCCACCATAACATTCTTAATGGCTTCAGAAAGGCCATTTCTAAAATTAGCGGCCAGTGCACACTCGTTCCAATGTGTCAGCACGGACCATTTCCGAAATTTTTGGCAGTACACTTCAGCCTCGTCCTGCCCCTGAGACATAGCCAGCAAGGCCTTTTCTGCCTGAATCTCAAGATTGGGTTCCTCATAAAGTAAACCGAGCGCCAGAAAAAACGCATTAATATCAGCCAATGCCGGATCTCCTGGCGCCAGCGAAAAAGCCCAATCCTGAGGGTCGCCCCGTAAGAACGAAATAACAATTTTTACTTGCTGAGCAGAGTCTCCAGATGAACAGGGTCTCAGGGACAAAAACAATTTACAATTATTCACAAAATTCCTAAACTTAAACCTGTCTCCGGAAAACAGTTCAGGAATCGGTATTTTAGGTTCTGACCTAGGATTACTGATAACATAGTCTTGTATGCCCTGCAAACGAGTAGCCAGCTGGTCCACACTTGTAATCAAGGTCTGAACATTCATGTCTGCAGCAAGCATAGCCACTCTGAGGTAAAGGGGAAGAAGAAAAAAAAAAAAAAAAAAAAAACTCAGAATCTTCTTTCTTATAATCCCTCTTCTGCAATGCATTAAACATTTAATACTGGCCTGGCAAACTGTTATGACCCCAATGGCGAGGGTCTCAGAGGTACGTGGAAGTCTGCAGAATACAAAAATCCAGCTCATAGGGCAGTGGTAGCTGGGTTGACCATATATCTACTCCTAACGCCAACACTAGAAGTAGCCGGGGATCATTCCTACGTTGATTCTAGATGACACGCTCCAGCCGGAGAATCTAGCTACCCCTAGTAGAGGAAAACAAAAGACCTTTCTTGCCTCCAGAGAAGGGGACCCCAAAGCTGGATAGAAGCCCCCCACAAATAATAACGGTGAGGTAAGAGGAAATGACAAACACAGAAATGAACCAGGTTTAGCACAGAGAGGCCCGCTAACTGATAGCAGAATAAAGAAAGGTAACTTATATGGTCAACAAAAACCCTATCAAAATCCACACTGGAAATTCAAGAACCCCCGAACCGTCTAACGGTCCGGGGGGAGAACACCAGCCCCCTAGAGCTTCCAGCAAAGGTCAGGATATATATTTGGAACAAGCTGGACAAAAATACAAAACTAAAACAAAATAGCAAAAAGCAAAAAGCGGACTTAGCTGATATAACTGGAACCAGGATCAGTAGACAAGAGCACAGCAGACTAGCTCTGATAACTACGTTGCCAGGCATTGAACTGAAGGTCCAGGGAGCTTAAATAGCAACACCCTTAACTAACGACCCAGGTGCGGATAAAAGGAATGACAGAAAAACCAGAGTCAAAAAACTAGTAACCACTAGAGGGAGCAAAAAGTAAATTCACAACACAGATGCCACACACAGCAATGGCACAGAGGCAGACTTGCCAATCTTTATCTCCCACTAATTATTTTTTTTTTTACAGGGAGAATTTAGAGAAAAAAAAATGGCCCAGTATTACACAGTGGTTTGCGGTGGTACACAATGAGACAGATGCCACACACAGCAATGGCACAGAGGCATACTTGCCAATCTTTATCTCCCACTAATTATTTTTTTTTTACAGGGAGAATTTAGAAAAAAAAATGGCCCAGTATTACACAGTGGTTTTCGGTGGCACACAATGAGACAGATGCCACACACAGCAATGACACAGAGGCAGACTTGCCAATCTTTATCTCCCAGACTCCCACTATTATTTTTTTTTTTTTACAGGGGGAATTTACCCAAAAAAAAAGAAAGGCCCAGTATTACACAGTGGTTTTCGGTGGCACACAATGAGAGACAGATGCCATACACAGCAATGGCACAGAGGCAGACTTGCCAATCTTTATCTCCCACTAATTATTTTTTTTTTTACAGGGAGAATTTGGAAAAAAAAATGGCCCAGTATTACACAGTGGTTTTCGGTGGCACACAATGAGACAGATGCCACACACAGCAATGGCACAGAGGCAGACTTGCCAATCTTTATCTCCCACTAATTATTTTTTTTTACAGGGAGAATTTAGAAAAAAAAAATGGCCCAGTATTACACAGTGGTTTTCAGTGGCACACAATGAGACAGATGCCACACACAGCAATGGCACAGAGGCAGACTTGCCAATCTTTATCTCCCAGACTCCCACTATTATTTTTTTTTTTCTACAGGGAGAATTTACCCCCCCAAAAAAAGAATGGCCCAGTATTTCACAGTGGTTTTCGGTGGCACACAATGAGACAGATGCCACACACAGCAATGGCACAGAGGCAGACTTGCCAATCTTTATCTCCCACTAATTATTTTTTTTTTTACAGGGAGAATTTAGAAAAAAAAAATGGCCCAGTATTACACAGTGGTTTTCGGTGGCACACAATGAGACAGATGCCACACACAGCAATGACACAGAGGCAGACTTGCCAATCTTTATCTCCCAGACTCCCACTATTATTTTTTTTTTTTTACAGGGGGAATTTACCCAAAAAAAAAGAAAACAGTGGTTTTCGGTGGCACACAATGAGAGACAGATGCCATACACAGCAATGGCACAGAGGCAGACTTGCCAATCTTTATCTCCCACTAATTATTTTTTTTTTTACAGGGAGAATTTGGAAAAAAAAATGGCCCAGTATTACACAGTGGTTTTCGGTGGCACACAATGAGACAGATGCCACACACAGCAATGGCACAGAGGCAGACTTGCCAATCTTTATTTCCCACTAATTATTTTTTTTTACAGGGAGAATTTAGAAAAAAAAAATGGCCCAGTATTACACAGTGGTTTTCAGTGGCACACAATGAGACAGATGCCACACACAGCAATGGCACAGAGGCAGACTTGCCAATCTTTATCTCCCACTAATTATTTTTTTTTACAGGGAGAATTTAGAAAAAAAAAATGGCCCAGTATTACACACTGGTTTTCGGTGGCACACAATGAGACAGATGCCACACACAGCAATGGCACAGAGGCAGACTTGCCAATCTTTATCTCCCAAACTCCCACTATTATTTATTTTTTTTACAGGGAGAATTTACCCCCCCCCAAAAAAATGGCCCAGTATTAAACAGTGGTTTTCAGTGGCACACAATGAGACAGATGCCACACACAGCAATGGCACAGAGGCAGACTTGCCAATCTTTATCTCCCACTAATTATTTTTTTTTTACAGGAAGAATTTAGAAAAAAAAAAAGGCCCAGTATTACACAGTGGTTTTCGGTGGCACACAATGAGAGACAGATGCCACACACAGGACTGGCACAGAGGCAGACTTGCCAATCTTTATCTCCCAGACTCCCACTATTATTTTTTTTTTCTACAGGGAGAATTTACCCCCCCAAAAAAAGAATGGCCCAGTATTACACAGTGGTTTTCGCTGGCACACAATGAGACAGATGCCACACACAGCAATGGCACAGAGGCAGACTTGCCAATCTTTATCTCCCACTAATTATTTTTTTTTTACAGGGAGAATTTAGAAAAAAAAAAATGGCCCAGTATTATTACACAGTGGTTTTCGGTGGCACACAATGAGACAGATGCCACACACAGCAATGGCACAGAGGCAGATTTGCCAATCTTTATCTCCCAGACTCCCACTACTATTTTTTTTTTTTACAGGGAGAATTTACCCAAAAAAAAAAGAACGGCCCAGTATTACACAGTGGTTTTCGGTGGCACACAATGAGAGACAGATGCCACACACAGCAATGGCACAGAGGCAGACTTGCCAATCTTTATCTCCCACTAATTATTTTTTTTTTTACAGGGAGAATTTAGAAAAAAAAAATGGCCCAGTATTACACAGTGGTTTTCGGTGGCACACAATGAGACAGATGCCACACACAGCAATGGCACAGAGGCAGACTTGCCAATCTTTATCTCCCACTAATTATTTTTTTTTTACAGGGAGAATTTAGAAAAAAAAATGGCCCAGTATTACACAGTGGTTTTCGGTGGCACACAATGAGACAGATGCCACACACAGCAATGGCACAGAGGCAGACTTGCCAATCTTTATCTCCCACTAATTATTATTTTTTTACAGGAAGAATTTAGAAAAAAAAAAAAAGGCCCAGTATTACACAGTGGTTTTCGGTGGCACACAATGAGAGACAGATGCCACACACAGGACTGGCACAGAGGCAGACTTGCCAATCTTTATCTCCCAGACTCCCACTATTATTTTTTTTTTCTACAGGGAGAATTTAGCCCCCCAAAAAAAGAATGGCCCAGTATTACACAGTGGTTTTCGGTGGCACACAATGAGACAGATGCCACACACAGCAATGGAACAGAGGCAGACTTGCCAATCTTTATCTCCCACTAATTTTTTTTTTTTTACAGGGAGAATTTAGAAGAAAAAAAAAGGCCCAGTATTACACAGTGGTTTTCAGTGGCACACAATGAGAGACAGATGCCACACACAGGACTGGCACAGAGGCAGACTTGCCAATCTTTATCTCCCAGACTCCCACTATTATTTTTTTTTTTCTACAGGGAGAATTTACCCCCCCCAAAAAAAGAATGGCCCAGTATTACACAGTGGTTTTCGGTGGCACACAATGAGACAGATGCCACACACAGCAATGGCACAGAGGCAGACTTGCCAATCTTTATCTCCCACTAATTATTTTTTTTTACAGGAAGAATTTAGTAAAAAAAAAAAAGGCCCAGTATTACACAGTGGTTTTCGGTGGCACACAATGAGAGACAGATGCCACACACAGGACTGGCACAGAGGCAGACTTGCCAATCTTTATCTCCCAGACTCCCACTATTAATTTTTTTTTTTACAGGGAGAATTTACCCCCCCCAAAAAAATGGCCCAGTATTACACAGTGGTTTTCAGTGGCACACAATGAGACAGATGCCACACACAGCAATGGCACAGAGGCAGACTTGCCAATCTTTATCTCCCACTAATTATTTTTTTTTTACAGGGAGAATTTAGAAAAAAAAAAAGGCCCAGTATTACACAGTGGTTTTCGGTGGCACACAATGAGAGACAGATGCCACACACAGGACTTACACAGAGGCAGACTTGCCAATCTTTATCTCCCAGACTCCCACTATTATTTTTTTTTTCTACAGGGAGAATTTACCCCCCAAAAAAAAGAATGGCCCAGTATTACACAGTGGTTTTCGGTGGCACACAATGAGACAGATGCCACACACAGCAATGGCACAGAGGCAGACTTGCCAATCTTTATCTCCCACTAATTTTTTTTTTTTTTACAGGGAGAATTTAGAAAAAAAAAAATGGCCCAGTATTACACAGTGGTTTTCGGTGGCACACAATGAGACAGATGCCACACACAGCAATGGCACAGAGGCAGACTTGCCAATCTTTATCTCCCACTAATTATTTTTTTTTTTACAGGGAGAATTTAGAAAAAAAAAATGGCCTAGTATTACACAGTAGTTTTCGGTGGCACACAATGAGAGACAGATGCAACACACAGGACTGGCACAGAGGCAGACTTGCCAATATTTATCTCCCAGACTCCCACTATTATTTTTTTTTTTACAGGGAGAATTTACCCCCCCAAAAAAAGAATGGCCCAGTATTACACAGTGGTTTTCGGTGGCACACAATGAGAGACAGATGCCACACACAGCAATGGCACAGAGGCAGACTTGCCAATCTTTATCTCCCACTAATTATTTTTTTTTTTACAGGCAGAATTTAGAAAAAAAAAATGGCCCAGTATTACACAGTGGTTTTCGGTGGCACACAATGAGACAGATGCCACACACAGCAATGGCACAGAGGCAGACTTGCCAATCTTTATCTCCCACTAATTATTTTTTTTTTTACAGGGAGAATTTAGAAAAAAAAAAGATTGCCCAGTATTACACAGTGGTTTTCGGTGGCACACAATGAGACAGATGCCACACACAGCAATGGCACAGAGGCAGACTTGCCAATCTTTATCTCCCACTAATTATTTTTTTTTTACAGGGAGAATTTAGAAAAAAAAAATGGCCCAGTATTACACACTGGTTTTCGGTGGCACACAATGAGACAGATGCCACACACAGCAATGGCACAGAGGCAGACTTGCCAATCTTTATCTCCCTGCAGTAATCTCAGAAAAGTATGGCAGGCAGCTATAAAAAGGACTGCTGCACACAAAAGTGTGGACAAACACACAAGATAGCTGTGCAGAAAGGAAGGAACAACAGGATTTGTGCTTTGAAAAAAGCAGTTGGTTTGCACAGCGGCGTACACACACAGCAACGCAGCTATCAGGGAGCCTTCTAGGGCAGCCCAATGAGCTACAGTGCTGAGGAAAAAAAAATGTAGCTTCCACTGTCCTGCAAACAAAAGGTGGTGTTGGACAGTGGAAATCGCTACAGCACAAGCGGTTTGGGGGTGAATGTACCCTGCCTAACACTGTCTATCCCTGCTTCTGACGAAGCGGCACCTCTCCCTATGCTCAGATCAGCAGCAGTAAGATGGCGGTCGGCGGGAACGCCCCTTTATTGCCCCTGTGATGCGGCAGAAAGCAAGCCAATCACTGCAATGCCCTTCTCTAAGATGGTGGGGACGGAGATCTATGTCATCACGCTGCCCACACTCTGCGTCCACCTTCATTGGCTGAGAAATGGTGCTTTTAGCGTCATTGAAACGCGACTTTGGCGCGAAAGTCGCGTACCGCATGGCCGACCCCACACAGGGATCGGGTCGGGTTTCATGAGACGCCGACTTTGCCAAAAGTCGGCGACTTATGAAAATGAACGATCAGTTTCGCTCAACCCTATTCCTCACTAATACAGTATGGTATGCTGTCACCAGTTCCTCGTTAGATATAAGCCCCGTCTGGCAACAGGCTTATATCGGGTCTGAAACCATCTCCGCATTAGCGTATAATAACCAATGGAGCATTCGGATGTGGGGATTCGTGAATCAAGATAAAAGAGCAGCCCAAGATTAATTTTATATTTAATCGCCGAAAGGCGCACTAGAAAGATACAGATATATATATACACTCACCGGCCTCTTTATTAGGTACACCATGCTAGTAACGGGTTGGACCCCCTTTTGCCTTCAGAACTGCCTCAATTCTTCGTGGCATAGATTCAACAAGGTGCTGGAAGCATTCCTCAGAGATTTTGGTCCATATTGACATTATGGCATCACACAGTTGCCGCAGATTTGTCGGCTGCACATCCCAAAGATGCTCCATACAAGGCAGGATGGATCCATGCTTTCATGTTGTTTACGCCAAATTCTGACCCTACCATCCGAATGTCGCAGCAGAAATCGAGACTCATCAGACCAAGCAACGTTTTTCCAATCTTCTACTGTCCAATTTCGATGAGCTTGTACAAATTGTAGCCTCAGTTTCCTGTTCTTAGCTGAAAGGAGTGGTACCCGGTGTGGTCTTCTGCTGCTGTAGCCCATCTGTCTCAAAGTTCGACGCACTGTGCGTTCAGAGATGCTCTTAGGCCTACCTTGGTTGTAACGGGTGGCGATTTGAGTCACTGTTGCCTTTCTATCAGCTCGAACCAGTCTGCCCATTCTCCTCTGACCTCTGGCATCAACAAGGCATTTCCGCCCACAGAACTGCCGCTCACTGGATTTTTTTTCTTTTTCGGACCATTCTCTGTAAACCCTAGAGATGGTTGTGCGTGAAAATCCCAGTAGATCAGCAGTTTCTGAAATACTCAGACCAGCCCTTCTGGCACCAACAACCATGCCACGTTCAAAGGCACTCAAATCACCTTTCTTCCCCATACTGATGCTCGGTTTGAACTGCAGGAGATTGTCTTGACCATGTCTACATGCCTAAATGCACTGAGTTGCCGCCATGTGATTGGCTGATTAGAAATTAAGTGTTAACAAGAAGTTGGACAGGTGTACCTAATAAAGTGGCCAGTGAGTGTATATATATACAAGAGCAAATATGCAAGTATACAGTCAAGAGTGTAGTACAAGTGTAGGTTACAGAAAAATCAAATAAAAAAAAGAGCACCAAAAGAAACAAAGTACTGAAAGTACAAATCTTTATTAATGTGATAGTAAATACATAGTATAAAATCAGAAAAAATGACAGGGAATGACTATGGAACACCAAAAACAAGAATGGAGTCACATTTAAATGATAAGGCAAACAGGACCACAGGCACAGTTAATAAAAATACGTTGGTCAGCTCAAAAGTGAAAATGCATAGTGCAATAAGGAGTACCCAGGATGGAGAATCATATAGAGCAAAAAACGTGCGCCAAAAGATGTATGGAAGCCTGGGAATATTACCTGTAAAGGACCGTTGCACCACCCACGGGTACAGATAGATTACAATTACCGTGTGATGTAGTATGTGACCACAGGGAGGTGCTAATGGATCACAGGTCCAAATCTTAGTTATGTGATTATCTGGCCCGTCAGCTAATGGGCCTCCTGCCAGTAGAAAAAACTGAGTCCAAAAAGAGAAGCTGCCTATTATCCCCTAGGCTGCTCCCTCCCACATGCTGTGCCAACCCTGGGGCTGTGCAACCTCTCTCCTCCCATATCTGAGTGCATGGTTTTCTGGCCAGAACCGTGGACGTCTGTGGCGCCCCTGAGGGTCCATATGCCATAGAGATACTGCACCTCACCCAGAGGTGTGGTATTCCGCTCTCGGGTAAGGAGGGGGCACTGCACAGAACCCCAACACTAGACACTTCAGTCAGGGCACCTGGGCATACCCTTAGGGAGGATGGCCTCATCCCAGGCTGGAGAGGGTATATAGGTAGAGGGTGTGGGTGGAGACAGAGAGTCTGCAGAGAGAAGGAGAGGAGGGCAGATGTGAGAGAGAGAGAGGAAACAGAAGGAACAAGACAAAAGGGAAGGAAGGGGTCCTAGAGGCACGGGTAGTGAGAAATCCACCCATAGGGCTCATATTCATGCTGACCAGAGTCAGGTGGAGGGAACAGGTTGCAGTCAGGGGACCGGCCCCATTCTAGTGGAGAAACTAAATACTCAGCTAGATAACCAGAGGCTGTGGCTTTTGTAAAAAGCACAGCCACATCTGCACACATTTGCTGAAAAGGCAGCCATATAGAATCCAAGATCTGAGGCTGCTGGCTTAGGACACTGTGTGGCAGGCACAAGGCAGGAGAGGCGAAGCCAGTGCGGAGAGACGGCCAGGAAAGGACATAAGAAAGAGGGTTCTGGAAAGTGCACCCAAATTTCTTGAGAGCTGGCTGGACCACTTTCTCGGAAGACACAGCACCCCAACCGGGGCAACTAAGAACTGTGAGTAAAGCATTGGAAACTGCACTCCGCTGTGTTCTCGCACTTAGTTACTGCGCCATCCACCCTGCACTACATCCATCATCAGCATCTCCATCTTTTACTACCTTAGTGCCCTGGGACTAAAGCTCTACCTGTGGAGAGCTGTACCAAATCTGCTGCATCACCATACCCCCAGCGGTATCTTCAAGCAGTGTCAGCTAACATCTACTATTTGCCGAATACCATAGGTGGCATCACGAACAATTCCACTTTTCCCATAAACTTTATTCCCCTTTTCATCATCACTCTTTTATTGGACACCCAGGGCCAAGGACCGGGTCACTGCTGCTTTGACACATCCCTTTAAGAACCGACCCGGTACCGAGTATCCCCACGGCCCTGGCGGGAGCTCCATGTCCATAACTTTCCACCCGAAGCTCTAAATAAGATGGTGGTGCCGCCACTGAGTTCTGCTGGATTTTATCTGTATTTATTTCCTGGTAGCTATGCTTTATAACTCAATAACATGGCGTTCTAGAGGTGGCTGTATGGTATAGACTTGTGGGGAAAGGAATGAAGATTCCAATTATGTGCTTGGCTAGGTTTAGAGATATTGCATTCTTTTATTATAGGTCATTTTCTAGATTCAACATCTCAGAGCCTTGTGCTGGGAACCTTGGACCTCTGGTGCCACTATGTCTGCATGTCAGCCTGAGTCAAACAAAGGAAGCCAGTTGACTGGTAACTGCACAAGAGTTCACACCCCTGTGATAAATGTTGGACTTGGTGTTGGGCGACTTAGGGTCTATGCTTTTTGGCACCACTGGAGAGAGTTCCAAGGCATAGTTGCTCGAGCTAATTAAAAAAAATCATTGGTCTGGGGGAATGCCAAAGGTGGGAGCTGAGTTTGGGAGTAAGTATTTTGGGTCAAACTGTATCTGATGGGGAATGCCATCAGATATCAAAATGATATCAATTAGATATCATTTTCCCATATCTCACACCGTGTGTAAAACATTTTTATACTCTACAGCTGTCTTTTTGTGAGAAGTGTATCTAAAAAAATGTTCAACTCTGCAGTCATCTCTTTTGCATTTGTGTGCCTAAAAGACTACAGTATGTTTCTACTGTGCCAAAAAGCATTTGTTTCTACTTTACCAAAAGCCTCGGTGAGTCCTGTGTCAAAAAGCCTCTGTATGTCATTTCAAAAATAGCCTTGGTTTCTACTTTACCAAAAAGCTTCTGGAAGCAGGGCTGGGACCAGGGGTAGGCGGTGAAGGCACCTGCCAAGTTCACTAGCTCCTGCCTACACGAGGGAGTGCAGGTACAGAAGTGAGCGATGTCAGTCACTGACACCGCTCACCCCTTTCTTTGCTCTGCACCCCAGTTATCACTCCCTCCTTGCTCTCAATTGCATTTACATCTATCAGACACAAATGCAGTTGCTGTGTGCACTGCTGGCACAGGAAAAAAGGAGCTGCCATCTCCCCTGCTCCGCCGGGATCTCCAGCAAGACGCAGGCCACTTCTGGCTTGAACCTTTATGGAGAAGGCACGCACAGGGGATGTTGGATGGCACGGTGCAGTGATGTCATTGTGCCATCCAACGCTCACAGCACAGAGGAGAAGGTGGATGGGAGTTGGGATTAAGTGAGTATGAGCTTTTTTTCAATTCCTATATCACTGTGCAGGAAGGCCTAAAATGAGGAGAATGGCTGTACTGATTGGGGAATAAAGTAAGCGGAAGGGCTGTGCTAATGGGGGGAATAAAATGAGGTGAGGGGCTCTGCTGATAGGGGATATGTAATGAGGTGAGTGGCTGTGCTGTGCTGATGGCAGAATTAAATGATGTGAAAGGCTGTGCTGATGAGGGTGAAAAAATGAGGTGAGGGGCTGTGCAGATGGGGAAATAAACTGAGGGGCTGTGCAGAAGTGGGGAATAAACTGACATGCTGTGCAGATGGGGGAATAAACTGAGGAGCTATGTAGATGGGGTAATAAACTAAGGAGCTGTGTAGATGGGGAAAATAAACTGACAGGCAGTGCAGATGGGAAGGAATAAGCTGAGGGGCTATGTAGATGGGGGTAATAAGCTAAGGAGCTGTGTAGATGGGGAAAATAAACTGACAGGCTGTGCAGATGGGGAGGAATAAACTGAGGAGCTATGTAGATGGGGTAATAAACTAAGGAGCTGTGTAGATGGGGAAAATAAACTGACAGGCTGTGCAGATGGGGAGGAATAAGCTGAGGGGCTATGTAGATGGGGGTAATAAGCTAAGGAGCTGTGTAGATGGGGAAAATGAACTGACAGGCTGTGCAGATGGGGAGGAATAAACTGAGGAGCTATGTAAATGGGGTAATAAACTAAGGAGCTGTGTAGATGGGGAAAATAAACTGACAGGCTGTGCAGATGGGGAGGAATAAGCTGAGGGGCTGTGTAGATGGGGAAATAAGCTAATGGGCTCTGCAGATGGAGGGTAAATTGAGGGGCTGTACAGAGGGGGGAATACAATGACGGACTGTGCAGATGGGGTGAATAAAGTGATGGGCTGTGCACATGGGGGGAATAAAGTGATGGGATGTGCTGATTAGGGGAATAAAATTAGGGGCTGTATAGATGGGGGAATAAGCTGAGAGGCTGTGCAGAGGGGGTAAAATGAGGGGCTGTGCTGATAGGGGGAATAAAATGAGGGGCTGTACAGATGGGAATAAACTGATGGACTGTGAAGAAGGAGGAATAAAATGATGGCTGTCCAGATGGGGGAATAAACTGATAAGATGTGCAGATGGAGGAATTAGCTGAGGGGCTGTGCATGGGACATGAAATGAGGGGCTGTGTAGGGGCCATAAAATGAGGAGATGTTCATGTGGGCCATGAAATGAGGGGTTGTGAAGGGGAAGAGCACATAAAAGTATATGAGGAGCTGTGAAGACCATACTGTATATGGGGCTGTGGAGGTCATTATACTGGAGTCCTTGGTGACCATGCTGGATAGGGGGCTGTCGTGAATATCATACTGTTTGGGTGTTGTTTGTATGTCATAATACTGTATGGGGTGTTATGGGGATCATAGTATAAATGGGGCTGTTTTAAACATCCTACTATTTATGTGGGTCTGTGGTAGACATCATAATATATATGGGAAGCTCTGCTGGTGACCATACTATATATTGGGGAATTGTTGAGAGTATAATACCATATTGGAGGCAGTGGCGATCATCATACAGTGTAAGGGGACAGTGTGAGGAGTGGTTACAGTTTGAAGAGGGCAGCGTGGTGGGCAGTATGAGGGCATAGTGTGAAAAGGGGCCCAAGATAGATATAGAGAGGGGACAGTGTGAAATGGAGGCACAATATGAAGAAGGGTTAGCAAAGCGGGGTGACAGTGTGGAGATATAGAAAGTGTAATGGGAAATTAGAAATGGGACGGCCATGGTATAGGCCATGGTGCATAATGGCGGATGGGCTGGAGGTTATTTCTGATAATGGTAGACAGCATGGGGACCATATACCATAGGAGGTTTATTTAGGGTCATAATATGGACAGATATTTTAATGCAGAGGGCATTTAATAACACTGTTATTTTTAAGGGCACTGTGTCTGGATGTGCTGCAGAAGACCAGAGAAGAGGGAGATCTGCAGAGATCAGCTGTGGATGTGACCAAATCATCATGACATCTAGACAAGGTGAAGATAAAAAGAGAGAGACAACTCCAGAGAAGATGTAATCTATAAGGTACCTGGATGTAAATATTTATTTGTGGTACTGACTAATTCTCATCAGCACTGTGATTCCTGTACGGTCTGTATTCAGAGGATAGCTGATATTAACAACTCCCAGTATCTCCTTACCATTGTTAAGGACATACAGGGAGTTGTAGGGTTGTAGGTTCATGCTATACAATTGTCTATAGATTGCTGTACTAAGCTTGGTTCTTGTATTCCAGTACTCTTGGTTCTGATCATGTATTCATGTACTTATGGTGGTTCTGGTGACTTACAGGTTAAACTAGAAGTTTCCATATACTATATAAAAAGACCCATTTGCATGTTTTTTTCTCAATATCTGACATGAAATCTGACATGAAATCAGAATAAACCTTTCCCGTTTTAGGTCAATTGGGATTATCATAATTATTAATATTTATCAAATGCCAGAATAATGAGAGAGAAAGACTGCTTAAGGCATTTTTATTACTTACTGCAAAGTCAAAAGTTTCCATCCATGTCATTAGTATTTGGTACCATTGCCCTTAAACTGAGTGACTTGGGTCAGACGTTTGGGAAATCCTTCCACAGACTTCTCACAATAGTTAGTCAGAATATGGGCCCATTCTTCCTGACAAAACTGGTGTAACTGATCCATGTTTGTGGGTCACCTTCCACACATCGGCCTTTTCAGGTTTACCCATAAATTTTCAATAGAATTGAGATCAGGGCTTTGTGACGGCCGCTCCAAAACATTGACTTTGTTATCCTTAAGCCACTTTGTTACCATTTTGGCGGTCATTGTCCATGTTGAAGACTCATTTCCGCCCAAGCTTTAACTCCCTGGCTGATGTCTTAAGATGTTGCTTCAGTATTGCCACATAATCTTCTTTTCTCATGATGTTATCTATTTTGTGAAGTGCACCAGTCCCTCTTGCAGCAAAACAACCCCACAACATGATGCTGCCACCCCCATGTTTCACAGTTGGGATGGTGTTCTTAGGCTTCCAAGCTTCTCCCTTTTTTCCTCTAAATGTAACGATGGTCATTATACCCCAAAAGTTCAATTTTTGTTTCATCAGACCACAGGACATGTCTCCAAAAGTTAAGGTCTTTGTTCCTGTGTGAATTTGCAAAAATTAATGTTTTTTTTTGTGTTTCTTTTGGAGTAATGGCTTCTTCCTGGCAGACTCGCCTTTCAGCCCATATTGATGCAGTACTCGTTTCACTGTGAATATTGACGCAATCTTACCAGTTTCCGCCATCATCTTCACAAGGTCTTTTGCTTTTGTTCTTGGGTTGATATGCATGTCAGACCAAAGCACGAGCTTGTTTGTAATGAAAATAAACTCTGTTGCAGCAGCATTTGTAGTGTGAACAGTATCAGAAAAGAGTTTGTTATGCTTTCTGTAGATAAAAGGCTAACTGTACCTCTGAGCCAGGAATTAAATGCAGATAGAAGAAACAAACCATAGTAGCATCTGAGATTGGGTGATGATGGATGCATTCACCCAGTAACTTGTGAATATCAGAGTGATCCACATCAAAGGGTGTCACCAATAAGGGAAGGAAAACGGTGCTAAGTTATCAACTCAGCTTCCCTATGTTATTCTGTAAGCATCACACTCTTCTTGCTGAATTCACACAGTCCATGTATATGGACAGTGTGCAGCATTAGTCAGTGTATTTTTGAGTAACATTGTAATATTGTGCATATACCCCACATGCTTGTTCTTTTATGGAATGAGTTTGTAAAGCAGATCAGAGTATTAAATCAATAGGAGGAGAAAAAAATACATAATTATTATTTTTTTAAGCATGCCATCTATCATCCTTGAAATAGGTAATATGTCCTTCAGTCCACCATTCACCTTCAAAGGAATGTGCTATCATATCTATATTCTGATATGGTACTGATTCCAATCAGTGGATTCTATTATAGGCCTTTAAGCAAAAAAGAAAGTGCTGATGACGGTTATAAAAATAAATGAAGCTTATCGCGTCTTGACATCTTTAGCACTTTCTGAAGCTTTCTGAGTGAGCCATAGTGACAGACAATAGCTGAGAGATTGTGTGTAAGATAATGAGAAAAATAAATGCATCTACAGGAGCAGCCAGGAGGAACAGCTCCGTACATTCATTACTCGGGGTGCCGGCTCTTCACACTGTGTTGTTATTACTATCATTTGTAGAATGACTTAAGGACTCTTCCACCGCCACCCGCTTGACCATTATCCCGTTAATAACCGAATGGTCAAATATGTTGGATCTGATTAAGTTTTGATTTTATTGGCAAATAATTAGTTTGTATGGTCATAGACTCAAATGTCACCCATCCAAATCACATTTGTTCTTCCATTTTTCTTCCTTACGTTAGAGTTATAGCAGGTCTCAGCGTATTTATTTTATGAGGATTTACAGTACAGACACGGGTGGTGGGAGAGCGGAAGGTCACATAGAAATCAGTGCTTCCCGGCTGTGACGTGAAAGTATTTATTGCGGGTCATAGTGTAGCCATTTATAGATGGTCTTAATAAAATTTACTTGTATGTTGTAGCTCACCTTAGAGCAAAGGTGGAGCCCATTAGCAAAAATATCTGCAGAATCATACGTGAAAAATTATGAGTGAATAGGCTGAAATTCAATTTTGGCGATTTACTCAAATTTGGCCAAGATATTAGATTTGCATTGAATTTATTTGATATGAATCAAATGCACGTTGTTATGCTGTAAGATTTCTCCAGACACCAGAGCAGAATGTCCAAATAAAAAAAAAAATACATTCACTCAACACTAGCGATGGGCAGACCCGAACAGTAAAGTTCAGGGTCAGTACCAAACACCTAGTGGAACTTCAAAAGCAGACTTCTCCAGGAAGTCAAGCAGAGAGCTCCCACACTGTCAGATGACCGCTTGAGCCAGCAGCTGTGACCAGAGGTAAAAAGTTTACCTTCGGTCACAGGCATCGCCTGATGAGAGAGTACTGCTCCCATCAGCCTACGCCTGCTGTCGCTAATTACAACGAGAGCAGCTACCACTAATGGAAGTATTCATCAGCTGACACCTGTGCTAAAAAAATACATATATATTATTTTAAAAATGACGTAGTGTCTCTTCTATTTTTGATAACTAGTGCAGGCAAAACTGATAGTCCCCACATGCTGGAATTCTCAGGCTGTTAAGGGGCCATGTATATTGGCCTCCCAGTCTAAAACTAGCAGCCCACAGCCACCCCAGCAAAAGGGTGGCTGTGGGCTGCTAGTTTTAGACTGGGAGGCCAATATAGCATTTAACAATTGCTAAGTCTCTTGAAACCGCCCTGTAGCGGTGGCAAGTGGGATATTTGTTGGGTTGATGTCACCTGTGTATTGTCCGATGACATCAAGCCCATATCTTAGTAATGGAGAAGCGTCAATAAGACACTACTAATCCTATAGTTGTATGGTAAATAAAGACACGGCCAGAATAAAATCCTTTATTAATCTTAATTAACCATACTTACTGCATCGCCTAATCCCTGACTCCCTCGATCTCCTGCAACAAAAATAAAAAAATAAACCAACACAAATACTCCCTGTCTGCCGTAGTCTATTTAATAACGAGTGTCCCACGGCGATCTCCCATGTAGAATAGTTACATCGGAAGATGTGACTACTTTACACAGCCTCCGGCTATAGACTGAGTTCACCGGAGTTCATGCTCTCACTTACGGCACTGCTGTGTGAGAATTTACTCACCCTGCGGTGCTGCAAGTGACAGCCCAAACTCCGGTGAACTCTCTCACAGTGGCGCAGTTATACACTGCGGGAGGATACCTCCTGTCACTATAACCGGAGCTGTGTAGAGCGGTCACATTCCTGATGTGACAGTTCTACACATGAGATCGCCGTGGGACACTTGATATTAAATGGACTACAGCAGAAAGGAAAGTATATGGTGTTTTATTATTTTATTTTTATTGCAGGAGATCGAGGGCGTCG
This sequence comes from Ranitomeya variabilis, assembly GCF_051348905.1. NCBI lineage: Eukaryota > Metazoa > Chordata > Amphibia > Anura > Dendrobatidae > Ranitomeya > Ranitomeya variabilis. The sequence continues at coordinate 756,071,329 of NC_135234.1, read as the reverse complement.
GGGAATTAGGTGTTTGGTGAGTATGAATGTGTTTTTTAATTGAACACAGTCGCCAGATGAAGGGACTACTACTGTCTCATCATCGACTCGTGTTGTCACTGTTATATGGGACACCAGACATAGCCGGATGGGAGTTGTTGGCCCATCAGACGATGCCTGGCTACACACACCTGCAGACACCTGCAGAAACACACAGACACCCTCACACACACAGACACCCACACACACACACAGACACCCACATACACACACAGATACATACAGACACCCGCATACACACACAGATACACACAGACACCCGCAGACAGAACCGCACATATTCTCAGCTCACACATAGTCTCTGCCCACACACATATTCTCCACCCACATACTCTTCATCCTTCCTTTCTGCAGCATTTTTGGCATGCAATCTGCAGCTAATCCGCAGATCTCTTTACACCTGCAGTATAGCTATGGATTTGACTGACTCAATGTAAGTCAATGGGTGCAGAAACGCTGCAGATCCGCAAAAATAATTGACATGCTGCGGAAAATAAAACGCGGCGAATCAGTGCTGAATTTTCCGCAGCATGTGCACACCAATTCTGGATTTATATTGACTAACATTGCCTGAGCACTCTTTGCAGGTTGGGTACAAATCTCTACGTAAAAAACGCTGCGGATTGACAACAAAATCTGCAACATGTGCACATAGCCTAATACCACTGTAATGTAACAGAAAGAATGCAAAAGTGCATCAAATTCAATCCAGAAAAATGTTTTCACACTTTTTTGGAGTGTTATATGCCACAAAAAATGTACCACAAACCACATAAAGCTGTACGGGTGAGAAATTTATCCCTGCAAAATTTTTAAACTCTTTTTTAGAGTTTTATATATCATATAAATATACCACTGACTGCGTAATACTATATGGCTGAGAAATGTAAGCCTGCAAAAAAAATTACTGTATTTTCTGGCGTATAAGACTACTTTTTAACCCCTGAAAATCTTCTCAAAAGTCGGGTGTCGTCTTATACACCAGGTGTCATATTATAGGGCAGGTGCGGAGTAATCTGCGGTCGCCGCATATTGTGGGGGGAGCAGTCCCAATGACGACATGAGGGGGCGCCTCACCGGGAAGGTGTAAGTGAAGCAGAGGCAGAGAAGAAGATAATAGGATACAAGGGCGAGCCAGATGAGTGAAAGAGGAGTGTTTTTCTAGGCACAGCACCGCTCTCTCTCTCTTTTGCATACCCCTGGCATCCCACACAGTGACAGTTTGCTTCACTTACACCTTTCTGGTGAGGCGCTCCCTCACCTCATCATCGGGACCACTCCCCCCCACCATAGACGTCGACCGCAGATTGCTCCGCACCCACCCTATAAGACGACACCTGGCACATAAGACAACCCCCGACTTGTGAGAAGATTTTATATTTATCTGGAAAAGTTGGGGGGCGTCTTATACGCCCAGTCGTCTTATACGCCGGAAAACATGGGTAAGCTTTTTTCTGTATGATAGATTACAGAAATGTACACCAGACCATGAAATAGTATATGGTTGAGCAATGTCATCCAGCTAATTTTTTTTACACTTTTTTGGAGTGTTAATTATCACAGAAATGTACCACACACCAGGTTAAACTGTATGGCTGAGAAATGTAAGCCTGCAAAAAATGTAAACCTTTTTTTCAGTTTTATAGATCACAGAAATGTACCCCACAGGATAGTGTATGGATAAGATCTGTAATCCAGCTAATTTTTGTAATGCTTTTTTGTATTGTTACATAACATCACATAAATGTACCCCAGACTATGGAATAGTGTTGGGTGAGAAATGTAATCCAGCTAATTTTTTAGCACTTTTTTGGAGTGTTAGATATCCCAGAAATGTACCACAGACCACATTAAACTGTATGGCTGAGAAATATAAGCCTACAAAAAATGTTAATGCTTTTTTCAATTTTATAGATAGCAGAAATGTAACCAAGACCATGTAATACTGTATGACTGACACATTTAACCCTGCAGAATTTTAACCGCTTTTTTGGAGTGTTATGTATAAAAAAAAAAAACAATTCGCTCAGAACACAGAATAGTGTATGGGTAAGAAATTTAACCCAGGAACATTTTTTTAAATTTTTTGGAGTGTTATATAACACAAAAAGTAACACAAAGCATGTAATTCTTGATGGATCAAAATATATTAAATTTTTTCACCTCTCTGCCAAAAATATTGTAGTTCTATATTTGGCAACGGACTGCACACCCCTAATCCCTGTATACAGCCACTCTCCTGCTCCTGCGACTCTCTCTCCCTCCCTAGACTAAATGCAGAATGTATGTGATATATGTATGTGATATAAACAGCAAAGAAAACGATTAGTCCTTAGAAGAGCTGTTAGTATGATGGCTCAGCTTCAGCACCAGTATCACCACTACACGTCTCTGATTTGTTATACTGTGTACACACATGCCTGGACAGGCACTCTATACTTCCAATACGGAGTGATGCAGAGCTGTGCATTGGCATCAGTGTGTAGAGTCTGACAATGCCTTTTTTTTAATAACCCCTGATGATGTCACACAGCCAGCCAATCACAATAATGGTACAACCAAGATGGCTACGGCATTACAGTAAAATTAAGATTTGATCCAGCTCCCAGGACGCAAACTTGTGGGTAAAATATCAAGTTTATTTATTCCAAATTGTTCAAAGGGATCGTATATCTCAAAAGATAACAGTGGAGCTCTGTCCATAATGGAAAGAGTCGAGGGAACATGGGGAAAGAAGTATTGGAACTACGATAGATGGATTTCGAACGTGAAACACATTCTTAGACTTAGACATGTTCATACCGAGTCTAAGAACATATATCACGTTCAAAACGTGCCTGGTTCCAATACTTCTTTGTTGTGAATTAGACTTTTTGGCTCCCTCTTGTGGTTACTAGTGATATGACTCTGGGATTTTCTTCCCTCAGTTTGCACCCACCTGGGTCGTTAGTCCAGGGGTGTTGCTATATAAACCTTCTGGATCCTTAGTCCAGTGCCTGGCATCGTTGTAATCAGATCCTTTCTGCTTGCTCCTATCTGTTGGTCCTGGTTCGTGCAAAATTAAGCTAAGTCCTGCTTCTTTGTTTTTTGGGTTATTTGCTTGCTCTCATTTTTGTCCAGCTTGTACTAAATGTGATTCCTGACCTTGCTGGAAGCTCTAGGGGGCTGGTGTTCTCCCCCCGGGCCATTAGACGGTTCGGGGGTTCTTGAATTTCCAGCGTGGATATTTTTGATAGGGTTTTTGCTGACCATATAAGTTATCTTACTATATTCTGCTATTAGCTAGTGGGCCTCTCTTTGCTAAATACCTAGCTCATTCTTACGTTTGTCTTTTCCTCTTGCCTCACCGTTATTATTTGTTGGGGGCTTGTATCCAACTTTTGGGGTATTTTCTCTGGAGGCAAGAAAGGTCTTTCTTTTCCCTTCTAGGGCTAGTTAGTTCTCCGGCTGGCGCGAGACGTCTAGAATCAACGTAGGCACGTTCCCCGGCTGCTGTTATTTGTGGTGCTAGGATTAGATATATGGTCAGCCCAGTTACCACTGCCCTATGAGCTGGTTTTTGTGTTTGCAGACTTAGTAAATATTTCTGAGACCCTCTGCCATTGGGGTCATAACAGTATGCCAGGCCAACATTGAATGTTTAATGCATTGCAGAAGTGGGATAATAAGAAAGGAAATTCTGAGTTTTTTTTTTTTCTTCTCTTTCTCCCCTTTACCTTTGAGTGGCTTGTGCTTGCTGCAGACATGAATGTCCAGACCTTGATTACAAGTGTAAACCAGCTTGCTGCTCGTGTGCAGGGCATACAAGATTTTGTTACCAGTAGCCCTATGTCTGAACCTAAAATACCTATTCCTGAACTGTTTTCTGGAGACCGATTTAGGTTTAGGAATTTCAAGAATAATTGTAAATTGTTTCTTTCTCTGAGACCCCGTTCATCTGGAGATTCTGCTCAGCAAGTTAAAATTGTTATTTCTTTTTTACGGGGCGACCCTCAGGATTGGGCTTTCTCGCTAGCGCCAGGAGATCCGGCATTGGCAAATATTGATGCGTTTTTTCTGGCGCTCGGATTGCTTTACGAGGAACCCAATCTTGAAGTTCAGGCAGAAAAAGCTTTGCTGGCTATTTCTCAGGGCCAGGATGAAGCTGAAGTGTATTGCCAAAAATTTCGGAAATGGTCCGTGCTTACTCAGTGGAATGAGTGTGCTCTGGCCGCAAATTTCAGAAATGGCCTTTCTGAAGCCATTAAGAATGTGATGGTGGGTTTCCCCATTCCTACAAGTCTGAATGATTCCATGGCGCTGGCTATTCAAAATGACCGGCGTTTGCGGGAGCGTAAAACCGCTAATCCTCTGGTGGTGCTGTCTGAACAAACACCTGATTTAATGCAATGTGATAGAATTCAGACTAGAAATGAGCGGAAAAATCATAGACGTCAGAATGGGTTGTGTTTTTACTGTGGTGATTCTACACATGTTATATCAGCATGCTCTAAACGCCTAACAAGGGTTGTTAGTCCTGTCGCCATTGGTAATTTGCAACCTAAATTTATTTTGTCTGTGACTTTAATTTGCTCATTGTCTTCTTTCCCTGTTATGGCGTTTGTGGATTCAGGTGCTGCCCTGAGTCTTATGGATCTGTCATTTGCCAAGCGCTGTGGTTTTGTTCTTGAACCGTTGGTAAATCCTATTCCTCTTAGAGGTATTGATGCTACGCCATTGGCAGAAAATAAACCGCAGTTTTGGACGCAAGTAACCATGTGCATGACTCCTGAACATCGGGAGGTGATTCGTTTTCTTGTTCTACATAAAATGCATGATTTGGTCATTTTGGGTCTGCCATGGTTACAGACCCACAATCCAGTCTTGGATTGGAAGGCAATGTCTGTGTCAAGTTGGGGCTGTCAGGGAATTCATGCTGATTCCCCGCCGGTGTCTATTGCTTCCTCTACTCCTTCGGAAGTTCCTGAATATTTGTCTGATTATCAGGATGTATTCAGCGAGTCCAGATCCAATGCTCTGCCTCCTCATAGGGACTGTGACTGCGCCATAGATTTGATTCCAGGTAGTAAATTTCCTAAGGGAAGATTATTTAATCTGTCTGTACCTGAGCATGCCGCAATGCGTTCGTATATCAAGGAGTCTCTGGAGAAGGGGCATATCCGTCCATCCTCTTCCCCTCTTGGTGCGGGATTCTTTTTTGTGGCCAAGAAGGACGGATCTTTGAGACCTTGTATTGACTATCGGCTTCTGAATAAAATCACTGTTAAATTTCAGTATCCTTTGCCTCTGTTGTCGGACTTGTTTGCCCGGATTAAAGGTGCCAAGTGGTTCACCAAGATAGATCTTCGTGGTGCGTACAACCTTGTGCGCATTAAGCAAGGAGATGAATGGAAGACTGCATTTAATACGCCCGAAGGTCATTTTGAGTACTTGGTGATGCCTTTTGGGCTCTCTAATGCGCCCTCAGTGTTTCAGTCCTTTATGCATGATATTTTCCGGAAGTATCTGGATAAATTTATGATTGTTTATCTGGATGATATTCTGGTTTTCTCTGAAGATTGGGACTCACATGTGGAGCAGGTCAGGATGGTGTTTCAGGTTTTGCGTGAGAATGCTTTGTTTGTTAAGGGCTCAAAGTGTCTCTTTGGAGTACAGAAGGTTCCCTTTTTGGGGTTTATTTTTTCCCCTTCTGCTGTGGAGATGGACCCAGTCAAGGTCCGAGCTATTCATGAGTGGACTCAACCCACGTCAGTTAAGAGTCTTCAGAAGTTCTTGGGTTTTGCTAACTTCTACCGTCGTTTTATCGCTAATTTTTCTAGCGTTGTTAAACCTTTGACGGATATGACCAAGAAGGGTTCTGATGTGGCTAACTGGGCTCCTGCAGCCGTGGAGGCGTTCCAAGAGTTGAAACGCCGGTTTACTTCGGCGCCTGTTTTGTGCCAGCCTGATGTCTCACTTCCCTTTCAGGTCGAAGTGGATGCTTCTGAGATTGGGGCAGGGGCCGTTTTGTCACAGAGAGGCCCTGGTTGCTCGGTAATAAGACCATGTGCTTTCTTCTCTAGGAAGTTTTCGCCTGCTCATCCTGATCGCCCTGGTGGTCTTGGTGAGGGTTCGGTGACCCCTCCTTAAGGGGGGGGTACTGTTGTGTATTAGACTTTTTGGCTCCCTCTTGTGGTTACTAGTGATATGACTCTGGGATTTTCTTCCCTCAGTTTGCACCCACCTGGGTCGTTAGTCCAGGGGTGTTGCTATATAAACCTTCTGGATCCTTAGTCCAGTGCCTGGCATCGTTGTAATCAGATCCTTTCTGCTTGCTCCTATCTGTTGGTCCTGGTTCGTGCAAAATTAAGCTAAGTCCTGCTTCTTTGTTTTTTGGGTTATTTGCTTGCTCTCATTTTTGTCCAGCTTGTACTAAATGTGATTCCTGACCTTGCTGGAAGCTCTAGGGGGCTGGTGTTCTCCCCCCGGGCCGTTAGACGGTTCGGGGGTTCTTGAATTTCCAGCGTGGATACTTTTGATAGGGTTTTTGCTGACCATATAAGTTATCTTACTATATTCTGCTATTAGCTAGTGGGCCTCTCTTTGCTAAATACCTAGCTCATTCTTACGTTTGTATTTTCCTCTTGCCTCACCGTTATTATTTGTTGGGGGCTTGTATCCAACTTTTGGGGTCTTTTCTCTGGAGGCAAGAAAGGTCTTTCTTTTCCCTTCTAGGGCTAGTTAGTTCTCCGGCTGGCGCGAGACGTCTAGAATCAACGTAGGCACGTTCCCCGGCTGCTGTTATTTGTGGTGCTAGGATTAGATATATGGTCAGCCCAGTTACCACTGCCCTATGAGCTGGTTTTTGTGTTTGCAGACTTAGTAAATATTTCTGAGACCCTCTGCCATTGGGGTCATAACACTTCTTTCCCCGTGTTCTCCCGACTCCTTCCATTATTGACATAGCTCCGCTATTACCTTTTGGGATATACATTTGTTTTTGACAATTTGGAACTATATTACAGAATTACAGTGATGTCCAGGCAATCCCCGCATGCTTATTAGCTGTGTAAAGCTCTAAAAATACAGGACAGTGATTTGAGTTTTACATAGAGCACCACCCAATACTTACCGAGTAATGAGTACCTTCGAGCACTGTAATACTCGATTGATAACTGAGTATCACCGAGCACATTCGCTCATCCCTAATGATCATCATTGTGATCATAAAGCTGGAATCTCCTCAATTTTGGGGGGACTTTCCTGCATCAAGGCATAGACTCTGTCACTGCCCTGAGCCACGAGAACCTTGCATGTGGATGAGCTGAGCTGGATTCTTTTCTCTTCCCAAAAATTTTTGGCTATTCTCAAGTCTTTTGGAAAACAATTTATTAAACTTTGCGAGCATGCAGTGCCATCTGTACAGCAAGTCCCTTCTGTGCATCTTGTTCCTAGAAAGCAGAGTAATTTGAGCAATGGTGCATCTACCAGGATAGCTGGCATAATAGCACTTTAGAGTTCAGTGAGCACTTGGGGGCTACTTCCTCTAAAGAGTCCCATGGATGATGGAAGGGAAAGGGTCAGTTAAAATTGCAGCTCTCAAAGAGACCAAAGAGAAGATAAGTAAAAACCAAATAAATATTTTCATGTTACTGATGGTGGTCATAGTTAGATTCAACCCTTGTTTACTTGTTATTAACCTGATTATGGGAGATCAAATGTCATAGCACTGCTTACAGCTATCTGTACACTTTTGAGTATGTGTTCACTAAGTCTTTATGGGGATTTTTCTTGCTTAAATGGGATGTACAAATTGAATTTCCATTATTCCAAACAATTTTTGGCTCAAATGGAATCTAGTCTTTGGAGCACTATGACCTTTTTGCTTTTGGCGACCTTGGAAAACACAATGGTGGGGCCAAATACATTACATAGGGACAATGTCTGTTTCTACTGGGTAAAGTTGACAACCTTCAAAAGGATCCGAAAATTCACCATGCTATGGCATATCATAATTTCTATAATTGAAACCTAGAGAGATTGACAGGAACCAAAAAAGACAGATGCTCAGAATAGTCCCAAAGCTCATCTTTTCTAGTTGGTAGTTGGTGTCACAGTCCATGGGCGTCCTCTAACTAAAACCTTGGCTATATCTTTTTTGGCCCAAAATGTTGCTTGAAATAAAAAAGGTGCACGTTAATATTGGAGTGCTAAAGGAAGAGGGCAAATCTTCTACTCTGGGTAGAGTTGCTGTTTAGTTCTACAGTACATACATGTGATATAAGGATTTAGACAAGCAGTTTGGATTCATCTTTACAGTAGGATTTCCACTTCCACTTCGCTCAGTGAACCTATCTACCTAAATTCAGCTGACAGATCTGTCACATAAGTTCATGATCATCCACCTTACCGCATCGCTGCACTGACTCTGGAAATGAATGGAGTCACTTCTATCAAATCTTATATTTTTAAACTGCAAATGAGAAAGTCATAAAAAATTCCAAACTTGGACTTGTACCTTTACCAGAGTTGTACCAGCAAAATAAAATTCAGCAGACCATGGTTAAAGGGATGCCATGCCTAATCAATAGTTTCTAAGAAATAGTTTTTAGATGAGCATGAATATTTTTGGTCCACTTCGATTACGATACATTGAGTAGAAGTAATAGGACCAAGAGTTCATGCTCAACACTAAAGCTGGTTCCCACAGCCAAAAAGAGAAAAACAAACTGTCCAGCGCCCAATTCTGGATTGTGGAGGAAGCAAAGAATATCACACAGAAATATCATGTAATGATGGGTGAGTGGACAAGAGTGTGTGAGAGAGAGAAAGAGGATCCCGTTGATCATAATAGCTTACGCTACATAGGTGTCACATTTGTCTGAGGCCACAGGCTCAAAGACGCTACTTCGGACTTGACCCAACCCACTCCATGTGGCAGATTCCAGAGAAATCCCAATACCTGTTAACCTCTGAACAGGGATCTGATTTTACAACAGGAACCAGAGGATTGCTACCTTGGATGAGCTGCCATCCAGAAATCCAAACCAGAGTGAGGAATGATCAAAGCCAAAAGGTCACTCGAGGGGCAAAATGGTAAACCTAGTGGGTAGTTGAAGTCAAGCCAAGGTCAAGGGACAGGATAAGTCAGGTAGAAACAGGAGATGGAAAAATTAAGAAAAATTGCGTTCAAGCTCCAGGATCAATTTTGAAAAAATTGTTTATTTAGTAAACACTATAATAGCATGGCACTGGGCATAATAGCCAGGCGAAAAAGCCACACGTTTCAACTGCAACTTTGTTTTTTTTTATTTGTGAACTTCAAATTAAATCTCAGTGTTCAAATTTGCATGAAACCACAAATTTCAGCACATTTCATTTGAACTCAATCCTTTTTAGTGAGAATTCCTAGTTCCTTATTGTTTAGTGTCTGTACCATTGCATTCAAAGAATATTTATTTTATATGGCCAATCTTATGCATAGAATTGTGATCTTACTCATTATTCATTTTTCTGCTAACAGTTGTGATCCTATTAGATGCAACCTCTTTCAGATAGGAGTTCTGCTGAGTCCAGCTGTTGGCACACCCTGTGTCACGGGGTTACCGTGACAGAACAGAGCCATAAGGCTGCAGCATCTGATTGCTCCTACTCTAGCGCTGAGAAGAGGCACTTTTCTGTCATATTAAATCTGTTTATTTCATCTGGCAGAACAGGGGTTAATTGGACATGTTGGAAATCCCTGTTCTCAACTGTGCTCAGTTAGCCACTCCTGTTCTCTATATAATCTGGGCACTGCTACTAATCCTCAGAGCTAGCTTTATTGCTGCATGGCTAACAGAGGGAAATGAGTTGGTATGAGAAGGAGAGCTGGAGGAGTTATTAGCGACTGTTTAGTTTGTATGCGTGGTAATTCCTTATCCTTCTCTATTTTGTTGTTTTCCCCTTCCTGCACACCGTGTTGAATTCCTCTGTTATATGTGAGTGAATATTTTTTGTGTCTGGAGTTTTCCGTTAACCCTTGTCTGTGTTGCCTTGTTTGTCGGGTTGGTGTACTGTGGTGCACAGTAGCGCTCCTTCTTCCCTCGGTGGGGGAAGAGAACAGATGGAGGGGTAACTCAGGAGATAAGGCAAAGGTGGAGGCCCTGGCTTCTTCGCCATTTGAAGTATCTGTGGCACCCCAGGAGTCCGGTTGCATTACCTCCCTCACAGGGGGTGATGTCATACCTGGAAGAAAGGAGGGGTCCCCTTACCAGGTAACACCAGCATCCAATATTTTTCCTTACTCCAGACTAGAAAGGGAGCTCTAACACCCTGTTTCAGGGGAGCTTCCCTATAAGTTCTGGCTTGGAGGTGGAGCCTGAGTCTGAGTCTGAGAGAGGAGAGAAGTCGAGGAGAACCTGGGGAGTGGAGCTGTAACCAAGCTCATCCCAGAGCTGAGTGCTAGAAACCAGACACCGGAGTCCATGGTTGCTCAGGTACTGAAGTCCCGGCAGTATATCCGGAGGGTAGGAGACTGCAGGTCTCCTGGCCCATCTAACACCCAGCAGTACAGCAGCAAACCAGAGCCTGGAGCCACCACAAAGGAGCGACACCTGTAATAGGCTCAAGTGGTCTGCCATGTTGGTACAGTTTGATTTTAATTGCCAGACAGTGAGAGGGACTTGAGCATAGCTTAAAGCAACAAGGACCTAACAGAACAGCGCAGTAGGAAGACCTCTGAACCCACCTGGCTAGGTGGATCCTAAATTGCTTCCAGGCTGCCCGGATCTTCATTACCATCTGTTACCTGTGCCCTGGACTGCACCTTCAGCCATCGAGTAAAGGTAAAGAAAACTACAGCCCTTGTGTCCTCCAGTCATTTCTCGCACCCTCAGTCCTGCACCCCAATGTCCACAATCCCTTACAACAGTACCGGTAGCCCTGGGGCCCTGCTCCACCTGTGGGGAGCAGAACCATCCCAGCTGCGTCACCATCAGCCCCAGGGGTCCCCTTAAGCAGCGTCAGCCATCCATTGCTGAACACCACAGGTGGCGTCACTGTTGTGAACTCTGTTTTCAGGCTCCCTCTTGTGGTCACTGGTGTGTCATGGTTCCCAATGGCAAGGGAACGTCAGAGAACATAAATAACAGAACAGCTCTTGGGTGATGGAATCTCGAGCTGACCGTGAGCTAAACCTACCACACAACTAACAGTGGCCGGGTGGCGTACCTACGTTTTATCCCTAGACGCCTAGCGCCAGCCGGAGGACTAACTAACCCTAATAGAGGAAAAGACAGACCTGGCTTACCTCTAGGGAAATTCCCCCAAAAAGGAGACAGAAGCCCCCCACATATATTGACGGTGAGTTCAGAGGAAAAGACATACGCAGTATGAAGGTAGGTTCAGCAAAGCGAGGTCCGCTTACTAGATAGCAAGAAGATACAATAGGGAACTTCACGGTCAGCTGAAAACCCTATTAAAATACCATCCCGAAATTACTTTAAGACTCATGTGTCAACTCATGACACCGGAGTGGCAATTTCGGCCCACAAGAGCTTCCAGCTACAGAAAAATAACATAACTGTGAACTGGAACAAAAATGCAAAACAAACTTAGGACTAAGAGTCCAACTTAGCTGATAGTAGTCTAGAAGCAGGAACATGCAACAGAAAGGCTCTGGTTACATTGATGGCCGGCACTAGAATAACTGAGCAGCAAGGCTAAATAGGATACTCCCATATCCTGATGGAAACAGGTGAACAGAGAAAGTGAAGCACACAAGTCCAGTACCACCAGTGACCACCGGGGGAGCCCAAAAACCAAATTCACAACAGTACCCCCCCCTCAAGGAGGGGGCACCGAACCCTCACAAGAACCACCAGGGCGATCAGGATGAGCCCTATGAAAGGCACGGACCAAATCAGCGGCATGAACATCAGAGGCTGTCACCCAAGAATTATCCTCCTGACCGTAGCCCTTCCACTTGACCAGATACTGAAGTTTCCGTCTGGAAACACGGGAGTCCAAGATCTTCTCCACAACGTACTCCAATTCACCCTCAACCAACACCGGAGCGGGAGGCTCAACGGAAGGCACAACCGGTACCTCATACCTGCGCAATAATGACCGATGGAAGACATTATGGATAGAAAAAGATGCTGGGAGGTCCAATCAAAAGGACACGGGGTTAAGAATCTCCAAAATCTTATACGGGCCGATGAACCGAGGCTTAAACTTAGGAGAAGAAACCCTCATAGGGACAAAACGAGAAGACAACCACACCAAGTCCCCAACACGAAGACGAGGACCAACACGACGACGGCGGTTAGAAAAATGCCGAGTCTTTTCCTGGGACAACTCCAAATTGTCCACCACCTGTCCCCAAATCCGATGCAACCTATCCACCACAGTATCCACTCCAGGACAATCCGAAGACTCCACCTGACCGGAAGAAAAATGAGGATGAAACCCCGAATTGCAAAAGAAAGGAGAAACCAAAGTGGCAGAACTAGCCCGATTATTGAGGGCAAACTCCGCCAACGGCAAAAAGGCAACCCAGTCATCCTGATCCGCAGACACAAAACACCTCAAATAAGTCTCCAAGGTCTGATTAGTTCGCTCAGTCTGGCCATTAGTCTGAGGATGGAACGCAGACGAAAAAGACAAATCAATTCCCATCCTAGCACAGAACGCCCGCCAAAATCTAGACACGAACTGGGTCCCCCTGTCAGAAACAATATTCTCCGGAATACCATGCAAGCGAACCACATTTTGAAAAAACAGAGGAACCAACTCGGATGAGGAAGGCAACTTAGGCAAGGGCACCAAATGAACCATCTTTGAAAAACGGTCACACACCACCCAGATGACAGACATTTTCTGAGAAACAGGGAGATCAGAAATAAAATCCATAGAGATGTGAGTCCAAGGCCTCTTCGGAATAGGCAAAGATAACAACAATCCGCTAGCCCGAGAACAACAAGGTTTGGCCCGAGCACAAACATCACAAGACTGCACAAAAACTCGTACATCTCGAGACAGGGAAGGCCACCAGAAGGACCTAGCCACCAAATCCCTGGTACCAAAGATCCCGGGATGACCTGCCAACACAGAAGAATGAACCTCCGAGATGACTCTACTGGTCCAATCATCAGGAACAAACAGTCTACCAGGCGGGCAACGATCAGGTCTATCCGCCTGAAACTCCTGCAAAGCCCGTCGCAGGTCTGGGGAAACAGCAGATAATATCACCCCATCCTTAAGGATACCTGTAGGTTCAGAATCACCAGGGGAATCAGGCTCAAAACTCCTATAAAGGGCATCCGCCTTCACATTTTTAGAACCTGGTAAGTATGAGACCACAAAATTAAACCGAGAGAAAAACAACGACCAGCGCGCCTGTCTAGGATTCAGGCGCCTGGCAGACTCAAGATAAATCAAATTCTTGTGATCGGTCAATACCACCACCTGATGTCTAGCCCCCTCAAGCCAATGACGCCACTCCTCAAAAGCCCACTTCATAGCCAAAAGCTCCCGATTACCAATATCATAATTTCGCTCGGCGGGCGAAAATTTTCGAGAAAAGAACGCACAAGGTCTCATCACGGAGCAGTCGGAACTTTTCTGCGACAAGACCGCCCCAGCTCCGATCTCGGAAGCATCGACCTCAACCTGAAAAGGAAGAGTAACATCAGGCTGACGCAACACAGGGGCGGAAGAAAAGCGGCACTTAAGCTCCCGAAAGGCCTCCACAGCAGCAGGGGACCAATCAGCAACATCAGCACCCTTTTTGGTCAAATCAGTCAATGGTTTAGCAACATCAGAAAAACCAGTTATAAATCGACGATAAAAATTAGCAAAGCCCAAAAATTTCTGAAGGCTCTTAAGAGAAGAAGGTTGCGTCCAATCACAAATAGCCCGAACCTTGACAGGATCCATCTCAATGGAAGAGGGGGAAAAAATGTACCCCAAAAAAGAAATCTTTTGAACCCCAAAAATACACTTAGAACCCTTCACACACAAGGAATTAGCCCGCAAAACCTGAAAAACCCTCCTGACCTGTTGGACATGAGAATCCCAGTCATCCGAAAAAATCAAAATATCATCCAGATACACGATCATAAATTTATCCAAATATTCACGGAAAATGTCATGCATAAAGGACTGAAAGACTGAAGGGGCATTTGAAAGACCAAAAGGCATTACTAAATACTCAAAATGGCCCTCGGGCGTATTAAATGCGGTTTTCCACTCATCCCCCTGCTTAATTCGCACCAAATTATACGCCCCACGGAGATCAATCTTAGAGAACCACTTAGCCCCTTTTATTCGAGCAAACAAATCAGTCAGCAGTGGCAGAGGATACTGATATTTGACAGTAATTTTATTCAGGAGTCGATAATCAATACAAGGCCTCAGAGAGCCATCTTTTTTAGATACAAAGAAAAAAACGGCTCCTAAGGGAGATGAAGAAGGACGAATATGTCCCTTTTCCAGGGACTCCTTAATATATTCTCGCATAGCAGCATGTTCAGGTACAGATAGATTAAATAAACGACCCTTTGGAAATTTACTGCCCGGAATCAGATCTATTTGAAAAAACTGACCGTCACATCCATACATAGACTAAGTGTGAACAGGTGCTGAACCTAGAGTAACCAACTCATATACAGTCAAGTAAAAAAGGCAGCACACTGCAGCGCTAAGACATGCAAACATGAAACATGAAAACTGAACTGCAATACTGCACTAGAAATATGAAAAATGAGAGCGTTTAGCGCATAAAAATGGCCAATTTTATGTGTACCTGATAGCCCCTTTACGGCATCTCTCTTATATCAGGTCCTACGCTTGCCTACCTCGCTGAGAATAAACGTCTCCATGTGAATGGGTACCTGTGAAAAACCTCTTCCTAGACTCATATTCTCTCTCTCTGTGGAGGGGTACTGGACCTGCTGTAATTAAAACACCTGAGGCTAGGAGGCGGAGTGCTCAGTCAGAAGGCTAAATAATATATTTGAAAAAAACTGACCGTCACATCCATACATAGACTAAGTGTGAACAGGTGCTGAACCTAGAGTAACCAACTCATATACAGTCAAGTAAAAAAGGCAGCACACTGCAGCGCTAAGACATGCAAACATGAAACATGAAAACTGAACTGCAATACTGCACTAGAAATATGAAAAATGAGAGCGTTTAGCGCATAAAAATGGCCAATTTTATGTGTACCTGATAGCCCCTTTACGGCATCTCTCTTATATCAGGTCCTACGCTTGCCTACCTCGCTGAGAATAAACGTCTCCATGTGAATGGGTACCTGTGAAAAACCTCTTCCTAGACTCATATTCTCTCTCTCTGTGGAGGGGTACTGGACCTGCTGTAATTAAAACACCTGAGGCTAGGAGGCGGAGTGCTCAGTCAGAAGGCTAAATAATATATTTGAAAAAACTGACCGTCACATCCATACATAGACTAAGTGTGAACAGGTGCTGAACCTAGAGTAACCAACTCATATACAGTCAAGTAAAAAAGGCAGCACACTGCAGCGCTAAGACATGCAAACATGAAACATGAAAACTGAACTGCAATACTGCACTAGAAATATGAAAAATGAGAGCGTTTAGCGCATAAAAATGGCCAATTTTATGTGTACCTGATAGCCCCTTTACGGCATCTCTCTTATATCAGGTCCTACGCTTGCCTACCTCGCTGAGAATAAACGCCTCCTAGCCTCAGGTGTTTTAATTACAGCAGGTCCAGTACCCCTCCACAGAGAGAGAGAATATGAGTCTAGGAAGAGGTTTTTCACAGGTACCCATTCACATGGAGACGTTTATTCTCAGCGAGGTAGGCAAGCGTAGGACCTGATATAAGAGAGATGCCGTAAAGGGGCTATCAGGTACACATAAAATTGGCCATTTTTATGCGCTAAACGCTCTCATTTTTCATATTTCTAGTGCAGTATTGCAGTTCAGTTTTCATGTTTCATGTTTGCATGTCTTAGCGCTGCAGTGTGCTGCCTTTTTTACTTGACTGTATATGAGTTGGTTACTCTAGGTTCAGCACCTGTTCACACTTAGTCTATGTATGGATGTGACGGTCAGTTTTTTCAAATATATTATTTAGCCTTCTGACTGAGCACTCCGCCTCCTAGCCTCAGGTGTTTTAATTACAGCAGGTCCAGTACCCCTCCACAGAGAGAGAGAATATGAGTCTAGGAAGAGGTTTTTCACAGGTACCCATTCACATGGAGACGTTTATTCTCAGCGAGGTAGGCAAGCGTAGGACCTGATATAAGAGAGATGCCGTAAAGGGGCTATCAGGTACACATAAAATTGGCCATTTTTATGCGCTAAACGCTCTCATTTTTCATATTTCTAGTGCAGTATTGCAGTTCAGTTTTCATGTTTCATGTTTGCATGTCTTAGCGCTGCAGTGTGCTGCCTTTTTTACTTGACGGAATCAGATCTATGGCACAATCGCAATCTCTGTGAGGAGGTAGTGAACCAAGCTTAGGCTCCTCAAAAACATCACGATAATCAGATAAAAATTCCGGAATCTCAGAGGGAATAGATGACGAAATGGAAACCAAAGGTACGTCCCCATGAGCCCCCTGACATCCCCAGCTTAACACAGACATTGCTTTCCAGTCAAGGACTGGGTTATGAGATTGTAACCATGGTAATCCGAGCACCAAAACGTCATGTAGATTGTACAACACAAGGAAGCGAATCATCTCCTGATGGTCTGGATTCATACGCATAGTCACTTGTGTCCAGTATTGTGGTTTATTACTAGCCAATGGTGTAGAGTCAATACCCTTCAGAGGTATAGGAACTTCCAGAGGCTCTAGATCAAACCCACAGCGCCTGGCAAAGGACCAATCCATTAGACTCAAAGCGGCGCCAGAGTCGACATAGGCATCCGCGGTAATTGACGATAATGAACAAATCAAGGTCACAGACAGAATAAACTTAGACTGTAAAGTGCCAATTGAAATAGACTTATCAACCTTTTTTGTACGTTTAGAGCATGCTGATATAACATGAGTTGAATCACCACAATAGAAGCACAACCCATTTTTTCGCCTAAAATTCTGCCGTTCGCTTCTGGACAGAATTCTATCACATTGCATATTTTCTGGAGCCTTCTCAGAAGACACCGCCAAATGGTGCACAGGTTTGCGCTCCCGCAAACGCCGATCAATCTGAATAGCCATTGTCATGGACTCATTCAGACCTGTAGGTGCAGGGAACCCCACCATAACATCTTTAATGGCATCAGAGAGACCCTCTCTGAAATTCGCCGCCAGGGCGCACTCATTCCACTGAGTAAGCACAGACCATTTACGAAATTTTTGGCAGTATATTTCAGCTTCATCTTGCCCTTGAGATAGGGCCATCAAGGCTTTTTCAGCCTGAATCTCTAAGTTAGGTTCCTCATAAAGCAACCCCAAAGCCAGAAAAAACGCATCCACATTGAGCAACGCAGGATCCCCGGGTGCCAATGCAAATGCCCAGTCTTGAGGGTCACCCCGCAGCAAGGAAATTACTATCCTAACCTGCTGTGCGGGATCTCCAGCGGAGCGAGATCTCAGGGAAAGAAATAATTTACAATTATTTTTGAAATTCAGGAAACGAGATCTATCCCCGGAGAAAAATTCTGGTATAGGAATTCTAGGTTCAGATATAGGAACATGAATAACAAAATCCTGTAAATTTTGAACCTTCGTAGCAAGATTATTCAAACCTGTAGCCAAACTCTGAGGATCCATTTTAATCAGGTGAGATCAGAGCCATTCAAGGATTAGAAGGAGAGAGAGAGACAAAGGCTGCAATTAGAGCAGAAATGCAACTAAGTCAACTATAGAGCAAGCTCAGAGGAAAAAAAAAAAAAAAAAATCTGCAGACTTCTTTTTCTCTCCTTTCTTCTGCCAACGGTTTTAACACTGGGCCGGCCATACTGTCATGGTTCCCAATGGCAAGGGAACGTCAGAGAACATAAATAACAGAACAGCTCTTGGGTGATGGAATCTCGAGCTGACCATGAGCTAAACCTACCACACAACTAACAGTGGCCGGGTGGCGTACCTACGTTTTATCCCTAGACGCCTAGCGCCAGCCGGAGGACTAACTAACCCTAATAGAGGAAAAGACAGACCTGGCTTACCTCTAGGGAAATTCCCCCAAAAAGGAGACAGAAGCCCCTAACATATATTGACGGTGAGTTCAGAGGAAAAGACATACGCAGTATGAAGGTAGGTTCAGCAAAGCGAGGTCCGCTTACTAGATAGCAAGAAGATACAATAGGGAACTTCACGGTCAGCTGAAAACCCTATTAAAATACCATCCCGAAATTACTTTAAGACTCATGTGTCAACTCATGACACCGGAGTGGCAATTTCGGCCCACAAGAGCTTCCAGCTACAGAAAAATAACATAACTGTGAACTGGAACAAAAATGCAAAACAAACTTAGGACTAAGAGTCCAACTTAGCTGATAGTAGTCTAGAAGCAGGAACATGCAACAGAAAGGCTCTGGTTACATTGATGGCCGGCACTAGAATAACTGAGCAGCAAGGCTAAATAGGATACTCCCATATCCTGATGGAAACAGGTGAACAGAGAAAGTGAAGCACACAAGTCCAGTACCACCAGTGACCACCGGGGGAGCCCAAAAACCAAATTCACAACACTGGTGGTATGGTGTGACTTTTGCTTTGGGCTCCCCCTGGTGGCTTTGTTTGTTATCCTGCTGGTCTCTGGCTATCAGCTGGTTCGTTATCCTCTGGGAGGTTCCTATATAGCTCTGTTTTGCTTTCACTTGTTGCTGGCTGTCGATGTAATCAGTGCTACTCAGATTCCTTCTGACTACCTTGCTCCCAGTCCATCCAGGACAAGCTAAGTTTTGTTTGCTCATTTTTTGATCAGCAGTGTTTATCATGTTTTCTTGTCCAGCTTGCTAAAATGTGATTCCCTCGCTTGCTGGATGCTCTAGTGGACTGAGTTTCTCCCCACACACCATTAGTTGGTGCGTGGGTTCTTGAAATCTCAGGATGGATATTTTGTAAGGGTTTTTTATTGATCGCATAGACCCCTGCTCTATTTTCTGCTTTCTAGTACTAGTGGGCCTCTTTTGCTGAATCTGATTTCATCCCTACGTATGTGCCTTCTTCTTACTTCACCGTTAATATTTGTTGGGGGCTTCTATATCTTTGGGGATTATTTCTCTGGAGGCAAGCGAGGTCTTTCTTTCTCTTTAGGGGTAGTTAGTTCCTCAGGCTGGCTCGAGACGTCTAGGAATTTTTTAGGCACGTTCACGGGCTACCTCTATTTGTGTTGGATAGGTTCAGATTTGCGATCAGTCCAGTTACCATCTCCCTAGAGCTTGTCCTTAGTTTATTCACTTGCTGGTCTATTTGTGATCCTCAGCCACTAAGGATCATAACACGTCACATTAAATACCCTATAAACTTTCCTTTCATTATTTTATTGCACTCCCAGGGTCACGGACCGGGCCACTGCTGCCTTGACAACCCCCTGAAGAACTGCCCAGCACGGACCGAGTACCCCGCGGTCCTAGTGGCATTGCATATCACAGGGAGCAGGGCGAGCTAGGGCACCCCCTTGTGTTATGGCCAGGAAAGGAACCCCGGGTCCCGGGTCACACGGCAGCTGTGTCTGACACCCTGTATGGCACACCATGTTTGGCACACCATGTTTGGCACACCCTATTGGGTCATTTAGATAAATAATAGTCATCCATATAAGATGATTTTTTAATCTCTATCTGGTACGTCCAGTTTCACATAACTGAATGGGCGAATCTATTCTTACACTGCTAAAACTACATTTATCAGAATCACCCTGCTTCTCCTCAGTTCTGCAATTAATCCTGTGAGCTCCACTAGTCCAACCTCTTTGAGTGTAGGATTCACATTATGCTCCTGTTCACTCTTTCTCCTGTACAGTACCTTGCCTGGCAAATTTTATCTTCTGCCATCTGCATCTATATGGCTGCATATGTGTTTTTTGCATCATTGCTTCCTGATTTCTAGCAGAACTCAATTCTCCTGCACTGCTCCGTAAAGGTGCTTGTAATAACTAGGCAGTGCAAAGTTGAACTGTGTCTGTTGCCTGCTGCTTGCAGTTCAGTGATGTGGAACTGCACATGCTGCCATGCTGATGCATAAGATAATGCATCAGACAACCTTCTGCCATAGGAATCTCCTGTTCTGTTACTAGCCCCCAATAAGGGTATGTCCATACACAATAGATATGCTTTCAATTTTACATTCAGATTGGAGGGCAGAGAACTTGAAGCATTTTACTGCGACAACAAAGTGGATGAAGTTCTAACAAACTTCATGCAGAAAAAAAAGATCCACAAGCAAATTAACAAGTGAAACTTCTTTGTAATGAGGGATCTTGATAATATTTTATTCTGCTCTAGTTAGAATGGTTCCCTTTAACTTTTTGCCTCTGCTGGGAACTTGGATTTGTGTTTGAAAAATTAAGTTCCGACCGTTAAAACAAAAGAATCAGCACAGAAATTTGAACCAAAAAATGGACTGAGGTTTTAAGGTGAAGATTCACAACATAAATTTGCATACATTATCTTAATTTATGTGAATATACAATATATATTAATTTGCGTAAGTATTTTTTTTTTATATCGCTGTACAATAAACCAGAGGTGGTTTCAGTCTTAATTATTTACGGTCCCCCTGAGGGTGTACGGAGGTCAGAGCTGAAGAATTTGCTACACTGGCTTCTTGTAGTCAGAATTCATGGAGGTCTCAACAGAGAATTCATTCAACACAAAACCAAAATAAAATATAAGATTATACTGGGACCTAAGGAAATAAAACTAAATCATTGGGATCCCACTTGGTACTGAAATCTTTAGAGACTTTCTGATATACAAACATACATAAAGAACTTTGGGCATACAGAGGTAAAACCATTGTAACTTGTAGTTGAACTTTATAGACTTGTATGATTTTAGAATTCCATTTTCAGATAGAATAGATAGAATGTACCGCATCTTTATGGAACTAAAACCACTTCTGAATATATTTCTTTCCTGTATTTTCAGATAGAGAACACTGAGCTAATAGTGGGGTAGTGCCTCCTTTAGGATGCTCATGTATCAGCTGGAGCAGACAAGGGCTACAAAAGACATTTCTCATTGAACCAGTTACAGCCACTCATTAAAGACAATGTGTAATGCTTCATTTGCACCTGTAGTGACATTAAGCAATTGATACTAGGTCGGTCCTCTACCCAAAATTACTTTTGATTTCTGGGGTTCCCAGGAACTACTTCTGATGAACCCTTTCAATTCCAAAGTGTAAGTGTTTATGAGAAACATTAGGTATTATCCCTGCCAATATGCCATCAAGGTGGTATTACAATAAACAGAGACGGGTATAGATCCAAAAACTCAGAAAAGTCGTAACTAGTTCTAAAGATATTCGGACAATGAGAAGGTATCTACTAAAACAGCATTAAAAGATACTTAATGCAACATCAGCAAATACTGATCTAATACAGCATCAAAAGATAATGTCACGACTCTGTTGTTTGGTATCCCGGGACCAGGGCTCCTTCCCTGTCCCTAATGCTAGGGGTGCCCTTGCTCACTCTGCTCCCCAGATTACCACTAATGGTGAAGATGCCGGAGCCACATACCTTGCCTTTGCTCCTGTATCCACCCTCCGTCTGTACCCTTCCCCAGGGGAGAGGGGAGTAGTAGTGTACTGTAATACACCAACAAGGTAATATGAACAGGGATAATGGAATATACCAATCATACAAATATATACACATAAGCAACAGAGGGATGCATCGGGGAGTAGAGGATGGGGAAAACCAAAGTAGAAAAAGAAAGGGCATCATCACACACTCAAAACCTAGCAACAATCACAGATAAATCCACCAAACGCTTTTCTACAATAACAACTACATATAATGAAAAATTCTACCAATCCAAAAATTAGCTGCCAGCAAGGTAGTAATGGTAATAATAATGTTAAAAATTAACCTTTAATAATAATATTATTAAAATCTGGTTGAGACAAAAACGACAAACCAACATATAATACACTGAGAACCACCCACTGAGCCCAATTGTTTCTGGTAAATATGGGCGCAAGTTATTGCTTAATCAATTCAAAATTATCCCTTAGAGGGTAACTTAATCTACACTATATTATTTCAAAGCAATATAAGAACAGGTGCTCTTTTTATCATACCAATTCTCACTAAAGCAAATGTGATTGTATCAGATGTTTTCAATAGTCCACAGAGGTCGGATATTACCCTACAGGAACCTTATGTCTGTTACATCTGTGCCACATTGCTAGATATATAGCCGCATGATAATTTCAAAAAAGCAACTGTAAAATGGAACAATCTCACCCGGTTCTCATGTAAGACAGACTCTCCCGGTCTTTGTGAGATGCTCGATACAATTCCTCTGTTGGTCCGTAGATGGGGGATAGATGTGCGCACCATCAAACTTTCAGCCCACCAAGCCGATATTCAACTCAAGGTAATTGTAACCCCCTGGCCTCCCGACGCGTTTCCTTTCATCATCAGGGGAGGATTCAGAACACTGCCACCTCGGGGAGAAGGTGTTTTCCTCACAGGGAATAAACAACCTTCCTATTTAGATTACTCTTGCGGTCTGCCGCCGCTCATGTCTCCACCATTTATCTAAAAACCTGTTCTTCCTTCATATCCATGCAAGCCGTGTTTTATGGGTCCTAGCCGGATTTAGTACATGTTTTCTTTTGTCCTCCCTCAGTGGCAGTGTTCTGAATCCTCCCCTGATGATGAAAGGAAACGCGTCGGGAGGCCAGGGGGTTACAATTACCTTGAGTTGAATATCGGCTTGGTGGGCTGAAAGTTTGATGGTGCGCACATCTATCCCCCATCTACGGACCAACAGAGGAATTGTATCGAGCATCTCACAAAGACCGGGAGAGTCTGTCTTACATGAGAACCGGGTGAGATTGTTCCATTTTACAGTTGCTTTTTTGAAATTATCATGCGGCTATATATCTAGCAATGTGGCACAGATGTAACAGACATAAGGTTCCTGTAGGGTAATATCCGACCTCTGTGGACTATTGAAAACATCTGATACAATCACATTTGCTTTAGTGAGAATTGGTATGATAAAAAGAGCACCTGTTCTTATATTGCTTTGAAATAATATAGTGTAGATTAAGTTACCCTCTAAGGGATAATTTTGAATTGATTAAGCAATAACTTGCGCCCATATTTACCAGAAACAATTGGGCTCAGTGGGTGGTTCTCAGTGTATTATATGTTGGTTTGTCGTTTTTGTCTCAACCAGATTTTAATAATATTATTACAATAACAACTACCAACAACCTCCAGCCATGCAGCAAAAGCTAGCTCTGACAATGAGTGCCTAGCAGAACTCAGTTCATATGGGAGATGGGAGTGGCTAACAGTGCTCAGCTGAGAGCCTGAGCTCCAGGAGCTCTCAGCAGAGCAGATTAACCCCTGCAATGCCCAGAGAAATTTACACCATTTAATAAGAAGGTGAAGTGCTTCTAATCCATGCAGGAGTGGGAGAAATCAGATGCTGCGGTCTTGTGGCTCCTCTCTGTCATGGTAAACCCATGACAAATACAAGACCATAAGCATAGATTGATCTAGTAACAGCATCAGTAGATACTCACAGCAACATCAGAAAAAGAAGAATTTCCTAACACAAAATCAAAACCTTACTCACATCAGCATCTGTATAGACTGACCTCTTAATACAGCATTCACAAAGACTGACTAATCTCTTGCAACAGAATTATAACATGTTGCATATATTTCAGAAAGGTCTTATTTATACACATTAACTAAGACGATGAAGTGCCTCCACCACTTGGAGCGCAGTAACCTTGTATTAGTGTATAATAAATTGCAGAAGTTGCTTCTCCCATGTATTATGCACTATTTGCAGCAGTGTTTAGTGCTGTCAGGTTTTTAATACCATTTATTGCTCTGTTGCTATTGCATTCATAGCAAATCACTCTGCAATACAATATACAGCTGAGACACAAACAAATATTTGTTCACAGGCTGCGTGTTCCAGCAGATATGAGTGAAGCGACACACATGAGTGAACGCAGTAAATCTAAAGCTCAGACGTCTCCATACAAACTCACTTTATGATACTGTAAATCTGTTCCTAGACGCAGTAACTCTGCAATAATCGGAACCTATTCCAATGGCCGACGAGATATGAAGTCATCACGGCGCTACATGTTCCGCTTACATCTAATCGTTACACTGGCAAGATACAATACCTATATAGAATGTTATAATGGTGTCCTGCTGATTTATAATGCAGGTATTTTATAATAATACATAAATATAAATCTTATATAATATAAAATGCGACATCTAAAAATCCAATGTATAATTTAAATTTTTTGTAAAAATTTTACAATTTTATTTAACCCCTTAACGACCAGGGATATTTTCGTTTTTGCTTTTTCGTTTTTTTTTGCTCCCCTTCTCCCCAGAGGCATAACTTTTTTTAAATTTTCCATCAATATGGCCACGTGAGGGCTTTCATTTTTGCGGGACATTTTTACTTTTTAACAACATCTTTGCTTTTATGATATCGTGTACCGGAAAACGGGAAGAAAAATTCTAAGCGCGGTGAAATTGCAAAAAAAGTGCAATTCCACACTTGTTATTAGGGTTTTTTTTTTTCCATATCATTAAATGCTAAAACTGACCTATTGCTATGATTACGCAGGTCGTTACGAGTTTGTAGATACCAAACATGTCTATGTTCTGTTTTATTTAAGTGGTGAAAAAAATCCAAAGTTTGTAAAAAAAATTTAAAATAAAATAAAATAAATGGTGCCATTTTCCAAGACCTGTAGTGTCTCCATTTTTCGGGATCTGGGGCTGGGTGAAGGCTTATTTTTTGTGCGCTGAGCTCACATTTTTATTGATACCATTTTGGGATAGATACGATGTTTTGAGCGCCTGTTATTGCATGTTATTGCAATGATGCAGCAACCGAAAAAACAGATCAGAGCCCATGTTTTGCAACAGAGTGTCAAACAATGGATGTTCGGACCCCCCACTCATCTGAATGGGGTCCGGCTTTGGGTACCCGAACCGAACTTTTTTTAGATGTTCGGCAGAACCTTATGGACCCGAACTTCCACGGGTTCACCCATCACTATTCAGTTCACCATAGAACCAATATGCTATAAGCACTTCAGTTCCATCCAGCGATGTCAGCTAAAAGCGAAAATAGATACCGTATATACTTGAGTATAAGCCGAGATTTTCAGCCCATTTTTTTAGGCTGAAAGTGCCCCTCTCGGCTTATACTCGAGTCATTGTCCCAGGGGGTTGGCGGGGGAGCGGGAGCGGCAGGAGTAGCGACTGTCACATCATACCTCCTCCTGGCGTGGTCTCTGCAAGTCCCTGCTTCTCAGATGGTCTCTGGCGCCTGCAGCTCTTTCTGTGTTCAGCGGTCACGTGGTATCGCTCATTAAAGTAATGAATATGGATGTGTCTCCACCCCCATAGGCGTGGATCACATATTCATTACTTCAATGAGCGGTACCATGTGACCGCTGAACACAGGAACAAGCTGCCGGAGACCATTGTACAAACAGGGAAGTGCAGACCGCGCCAGGAGGGGGTTGAGTATAATGGGGGAGGGTGAGCCATGCGATATTCACCTGTCCCCGTTCCACCGCCGGCCTGTCTTCTGCATCCTCTGGCTGTGACTTTCAGGTCAGAGGGCACGATGACGTGTTTAGTGCGCGCCCTCTGCCTAAACAGTCACTGCAGAGACCTGCAAGATACAGCGGCGCGTGGCGGTTAAAAAGGTGACAGGTGAATATCACAAGTGCCGGGGGCCTGAGCCAGCGGCGAATCCGGCACCTGGCCCCCATAGCGCGCCAGTGTCCCCGCCTGCTCAGGACACTGGCACCTCTCCCCCAGCGATGAGAGGTGAGTATGTCATTTTTTTTTTATCGCATCAGCAGCATATGCGGCATATTATTCTATGGAGTATCTTATGGGACCATTATTAACCTTTGTGCAGCATTATATGGGGCATATTATTCTATGGAGCATCTTATGGGCCCATCATTAACCTTTTATGCAGCATTATATGGGGCATATTTTTTGTATGGAGCTGCTTATGGGGCCCATCATGAACTTTATGGAGCATTATATGGGGCGTATTTTGTATGGAGCATCTTATGGGTCCCATCATGAACTGTATGGAGCGTTATATGGGGCTCCTGATTCAATCTGGATATTCAAAAACACTTAAACTACTGATGTCTCAATTAATTTTACTTTTATTGGTATCTATGTTTATTTTTGAAATTTACCAGTAGCTGCTGCATTTCCCACCCTAGGCTTATACTTGAGTCATTATGTTTTTCCAGTTTTTTGTGGCAAAATTAAGGGTCTCGGCTTATACTCGGGTCGGCTTATACTCGAGTATATATAGTACTTTGACTCTTTGGAACCAATTTTTTTTTGCTTTTTTTCCCCCTAGTTTTGGTGTTTTCTGTTGTTTTTCATTTGCTCCTTCTTCTTATAACTTGTTCTTCAAATTCTATCTAAATGTGTATTTTTATGTTTATCATTGTGAGCAGGGTTTGGGATTTTCCAGGTATTGGTGGCTGGTTCATCATTTGTGACTTTTTAAAAAGTCGCTAAATGTTTGGAAATTTTACTCCAAACTCTCCTGGAGTGATTTTCTGTGCATTTAAATTTTGTGCACAAATTTTGAGCCATTTTAGGGACACAAGTGACTTGTTTTGTATTTAAAAAGTCGCAAAATAGATTGAAGAAAAAAATAACCTGCACCTAAGACAGGTGGGTACATAGCTTTTGTTCATTTTGAACCCCTTCACGGCTCTTAAAAGGATCCAGCAAAATAGTGGCCAGCTAGCAGCCATTTTCCTCCATTAATATGAGAACAATTTTAAAAATGGTGGATTTGCCAGAATCTGAGATTTTTTGGAAATGATTTACTCATTTCTATTAATAGCATTTCAACTTTTTATGCAGTAATAATGGCACAGTGGGTGGCAGATGTCGCCCGTATGCTCTCATATCAATTGAGTACATTCTCCTGCCCTATAACAATGAGAGAAGGTGGGAAAGAGCAGATGTCATCAGCTGTAATCCAAAAGCAGTCAGGAACTACAGTAAGGGTGCATTAACACTGGACAATTTTTGAGAATGAATATCTATTGGAACACCCATTTCCTGATGATTTTGAAATGTAAACAAGTCACTGATCACCCAATGAACCAGCAAAACAATCATTCATTGGGTAAAATGATTTTTTACTTTGCTCAGAAACAATGACAGTCTATGTGCACAAAAGGATCTATCGACGATCATTTTGTGCTCATGGGAAGCACAGTATGACTGTCCAAAGAGGTTATTAGACAATCTCCAATCTGTAAATAAGTGGCCGATCAGTGGTCTTTTAAAGCCATAAGTTGGAAAAGGAAGCCTGCCCTAAGAATTTTGGATGCGTCAAAGTCAGCACCACAACCAGCTATGTGAAGGAGTTGCACAGACTCTACCGCAAGGAAATGGTAGATAATTAGAGATGAGCGAGTGTGCTCATTACGCGAGGGTTCCGAGCATGCTCGGGTGTTCTCCAAGTATCTTGTGCGTGCTCGTAGATTATGTTTGAGTTCTCGCAGGTGCATGTTTTGCAGCTGCAAGGCAGCCTGAATACATGTGGGGATTCCCTAACAAACAGGAAGTCCCTGCATGTGTTCGGGTTGTCTAGCAGCCACAAATCATGCAGCTGCGGAGACACAAACATAATCTACGAGCACACCCAAGATACTCGGAGATCACCCGAGCATGCTCAGAAAACTCGAGTAACGAGCACACTCGCTCATCGCTATAGATAATTTTAAGTGGATACATTTTAGAAGCAATTTATAATCAATGTTGCATTTAGAAAGCAAAGAAAGATAAAAAAAAAATATGTGTAGAGGTGTCCATAACCTAGGGGAAAACTTTGGGTCCCTGGTTTCCAATAGCATTTAGCTCCTAATTCCCATTATTACGAACTCATGAAGGAATACCTGTCATCTTCTCATTTAAGATGCATAATTATAATTACCAACAATGTTCAATAAATATTTATGTACATAAAAAGGTAATTAATAAAAAAAAACTTCCAGCAGCACTACGTAATAATTACTCTTTCTCAGACTTTTCATCAATATAACTGATGCCTAATTATGCTGCAAATTTCCATAGTTCAATTTTTCTTTCTTTTCTTTTTTTTTTTTTTTTAATTCCCAAGTATGTGTTTAGACCCTATTAAAATAATATACTGCATAGCATAAATCTATATTTAGATTAGCAGTGCTGTGGAGCTCAACATTATATTATGAGAGAAACGTGTAAGGAGAATACTTAGCATTAAAAATGTTGCACAATGAATGAAAAGATAATTAAATGGTAAAATTAAAATATTGCTTCTGTGTCACACAAAAAAGTAGAAAAAATAGTTTCTATAGCTAAAAAAAATTAGAAAAAAAAATATTAAAATGACTTCTGCTCCAGCATTGATAAATGAGCATGATCACCCCCTTTCCAAGGGGTATAGATTAAAGTTGGATCCTCCTGTTTGATGGACTGGTGTCTAAGTCCAATTCTGTTAGTGTTGGGTACCATCTGATGGGGGTTTTTTGGAATTGGCAGTTGAGCTCACACAATTTGATCAAAATGTGCAAAAAAAAAACCCTCAATGTTATAGTAAATATAGCAGTAATGCAATTTATAAAAACAAAATTGATATATTCAATGTTTACTTGAGTCGTCGCGCTTGTTGTGTGCTCGTTTATCTTTTCCGTTTGTTTTTCAGATTTTTTTATATAGTTTGAATGTTCTTGTCTGCTGAGTTTTCTTTGCGTGACTCATAATGACTATGGAGACCCCACCATATCGAGAATGGAAATGAAAGGCAAGAGACGAGACACCCAAACACAACAAATCATTTTCCATGGACATTGTAAATTGTCCTCACCTGTCTTCTTCTGACATCATGACAAGTTACCAAGACTTCACGTGGCATCATGATGTGTATTGACACGTCACGTTAGAGGTGTCAAAAAGAAAGAACTAAAGAGAAGTCAAACCGAGCAGGAAAGAAGGAAACAGCGGTGAACTATTGAGGGAGCTGGGGTGGTAATGACGGAAATAATTTTGCTTGATTCTGACAAATCCCAATTTTTGGTGACTTTTTGAACAAATTTAATCAACTTTGATTCGATTCAATCTTCTCTATTGCAATGGAAGCTTGACATACCAAGTATGATGGTGGCATCATGGATTCATACTAAAGTACTTGAAGTGATATGATCTTGTACTGGCCTTTCCATAAGTCAAACCCTGAGGTGTCAGAGTCACTTGCCGATGGGGTTTCCATCCAGTAGAGTAGACTTGAAAAAGTGCCTAATTTTGACCACCATCTTCTATAACATATTTGTAATTATTATTTATTTATATAGCACCATTGATTCCATGGTGCTGTACATCTGGAAGGGTTAGGCCGGCGTCACACTCAGTGTATGTAAATACGGTCCGTTTTTTACGGCCGTAATACGCAGAAAAGTCCCCAAAATAGTGATCCGTATGTCAGCCGTAGGCAGGGTGTGTCAGCGTATTTTGCACATGGCATCCTCCGTATGTAATCCGTATGGCATCCGTACTGCGATATTTTCTCGCAGGCTTGCAAAACCGACATCTAATGGATTTATGTGCTCAAATGTTCGGAAAAACCGGCTTTTCATTTCTCCTTTACAAACCCGACAGGATATGAGACATGGTTTACATACAGTAAACCATCTCATGTCCCTTTTTTTTTTGCATATTCCACACTACTAATGTTAGTAGTGTGTATGTGCAAAATGTGGGTGCTGTAGCTTGTAAAATAAAGGGTTAAATGGAGGAAAAAATTGGCGTGGGCTCCCGCGCAATTTTCTCCGCCAGAGTGGTAAAGCCAGTGACTGAGGGCAGATATTAATAGCCTAGAGAGGGTCCATGGGTATTGGCCCCCCCTGGCTACAAACATCTGCCCCCAGCCACCCCAGAAAAGGCACATCTGGAAGATGCGCCTATTCTGGCACTGTAAGGTGACATTAAGCCAGATTAATAATGGAGAGGCGTCAATTATGACACCTATCCATTATTAATCCAATAGTACGAAATGTTAATAAAACACACACACATTACTTACAAGTATTTTAATGAAATAAAGACACATGTTGTTGTAATATTTTATTAGACTCTTAATCCACCTGAAGACCATCGTCCTGAAACAAAGTTAAAAAAACAAACAACAATATTCCATACCTTCCGTCGTTATGTCCCACGATGTAAATCCATCTGAAGGGGTTAAATCATTTTACAGCCAGGGGCTGTGCTAAAGCACTCGCTCCTGCCTGTACAACCCCAGGTACTGAATGGAAAGCAGTTTGATCTGTAGTTACCTTGAGTCGCGGTGATGCGCCCTCTGCTGGATGTCCTCATATGAACTCGAATATACAAAAAGTAGCCGCACTCAAGTCTTGATTCAAAATGTGAGAAATTCTTTTAATTCAAGTGCACAGGCACCACCAAATAATTTTTACAGAGAAAACAAGTGATTGCGGACACTACGGTTGACGTTTCGACCTGCTACGGTCTTTTTCAAAATCTCACTTAAGTAAGCAGAGTAGTTTAGGAAGAAGAAAAATAGGGAGAGAGTCCCCAAGGACAGCTCTAAGTAGACTTCAGGAGTAAGGTGTCCGTCTCATTGGTGGTGCACCACCAATGAGACGGACACCTTACTCCTGAAGTCTACTTAGAGCTGTCCTTGGGGACTCTCTCCCTATTTTTCTTCTTCCTAAACTACTCTGCTTACTTAAGTGAGATTTTGAAAAAGACCGTAGCAGGTCGAAACGTCAACCGTAGTGTCCGCAATCACTTGTTTTCTCTGTAAAAATTATTTGGTGGTGCCTGTGCACTTGAATTAAAAGAATTTCTCACATTTTGAATCAAGACTTGAGTGCGGCTACTTTTTGTATATTTGAAGTCGGATGTTTAGCCAGCACCTTCATTGAACTTTACAGTGTGCCCATTATATTCTCTTCCTCATATGAACTCGAGCGTGGGAACTTTTCCAAGGCTCCAGTTCATGAGGACATCCAGCAGAGGGCGCATCACCGCAACTCAAGGTAACTACAGATCACCCTGCTTTCCTTTCAGTACCCGGGGTTTTACAGGTAGGAGCGAGTGCTTTAGCACAGCTCCTGGCTGTAAAATGATTTAACCCCTTCAGATGGATTTACTTCGTGGGACGTGACTGATCATCGGAAGGTATGGAATATTGTTGATTTGTTAGGAATATTGTTGATTTGTTATTTTTACGTTTTCACAGAACGAGGGTCTTCAGCTGGATTAAGAGAATAATAAAATATTACAACCTGTGTCTTTATTTCATTAAACGACTTTGTAATAATGTGTGTGTGTTTTATTAACCATTTCGTACTATTGGATTAATAATGGATAGGTGTCATAATTGACGCCACTCCATTATTAATCTGGCTTAATGTCACCTTACAATAGCAAGGTGACATTAACCCTTCATTACCCCATATCCCACCGCTACACGGGAGTGGGAAGAGAGTGGCCAAGTGCCAGAATAGGTGCATCTTCCAGATGTGCCTTTTTGGGGGTGGCTGGGGGCAGATGTTTGTAGCCGGGGGGGGGCCAATAACCATGGACCCTCTCCTGGCTATTAATATCTGCCCTCAGTCACTGGCTTTACCACTCTGGCGGAGAAAATTGCGCGGGAGCCCACGCCAATTTTTTCCGCCATTTAACCCTTTATTTTAGCAGCTACAGTGCCAAAATTTTGCACATACACACTACTAACATTAGTAGTGTGGAATATGCAAAAAAAAAAAGGGATATGAGATGGTTCACTGTATGTAAACCATGTCTCATATCCTGTCGGGTTTGGGAAGGAGAAATGAAAAGCCGGCAATTGAATTACCGGCTTCTCTCTCTAACACCGGTGCGTATTTCTCACAGGTCGCACTGCTGGTCCGTGTGTAATCCGTATTTTTCTCGCCCCCCCATAGACTTTCATTGGCGATTTTTTTGCGCAATACGGTGACAAACGCAGCATGCTGCGATTTTGTATGGCCGTACAAGACCGTATAATACGGATCAGTAAAATACGGCTGATAGGAGCTGGGACATAGGGAATCATTGGGCAGTGTGTAATGCATATTTTACGGATGTATTTTCTGCGCTCATACGTCTGTAAAACTCGCCAGTGTGACGCCGGCCTTACATGTAAAATACAGATATCGCTTACAGTAAACAAACTAACAATGACAGACTGGTACAGAGGGAAGAGGACCCTGCCCTTGTGGACTTACATTCTACATTACTATTTGTGATGTAAAGCAGTCTGTATTCATATTTACTTTATCTGAACTGTTGTTAAAGTATAAGAAAAATATTTCAATGAAACTTTTTGGAGAAACAAAACCTCCCTCCCTGGCATCTAAAAAGCTCAGAATAGAAATCAAATAAAATATGAAACAGTAAAGAATAAAAGTGTTGCCTCCCCGTCACCTAAAAAAAAATAACTAATGAAAAATAGAAATAGAAAAAAAAAATGAAACAGTAGACGATAAAAAGAAAAATGAAACAGTAAATAATAAAGGTGTTGCCTTTCCCATTGGCTAGAAAGAATAATGAAAAATAGAAAAAAAATGAAACAGTAAAGAACAAAAAAATGAAAATGTAAAGAATAAAAAGAAAAATGAAACAGTAAATAATAAAGGTGTTGCCTTTCCCATTGGCTAGAAAGAATCATGAAAAACAGAAAAAAAATGAAACAGTAAAGAACAAAAAAATGAAAACGTAAAGAATAAAAAGAAAAATGAAAAAGTAAAAAATAAAATTGTTGCCTTTTATTCACCTAAAAAAAATAAATAAATAAATGAACAATATAAATAATAAAAAAGAAACAGTTTAAAATAAAAAGTAAAAAAGTGTTACTTCCCTGTTATATAAAAAAATAAAATAACATATGAAACAGTAAAGAATAAAAGGGTTGCCTCCCTGTCAATAAAAAAAAAATAATGGAAAACAGAAGTATTAAAAAAAAGTAACAGTAAAGAATAAAAAGAAAAATGAAACAAAGAATAAAAATGTTGACTCCCCGTCACCTAAAAAAATTAGAATAAAAGTGTTGCTTCCCCGTCACTGAAAAGAAAAAATAGAATATAGAAAAAAGTGACTGTAAAGAATTGAGATGTTTGGGTTCTCCGGGTTCCACCGAACTTTAGCCCAAAGTTCGGTTCGGGTACCAGTACTTGACTTGAAACCGGACCCCATAGAAGCCAATAGTAACCTGTACTTTGGTGCTGTAAAACAGATGTAAAATGGTCATAGCAAGGGCTAGGGAGCTGCAAAAGGAAGCAAAACGGGGGTAAGAGCAGGACAATTTCCCTGCAAACAAAAGTGGATAGCAAATTACTTAAAATAACATAGAATAAAAAATAAATAATAATCTTGAACCAGGAGGGTAGGTCCAAGTTGAGGTGTGCAGCAGAGCCTTGCATGTGAAGATTACAATACTTGTTAAATAAATTAATGAAAAAATGATGTCAGGACCCACCTATTTTTTATAACCAGCCAAGGGAAAGCAGACAGCTATAAGCTCATCTTATGCTGGGAAGTGGCCAATATCCATGGATCTTCCAAGCCTATTAATATCAGCTCCCAGCTCTCTTCTTTTCCTTTGCCGGTTATTAAAAATGGGGGACCCCCCAAAAAATTACATGGGAATCCCTCAGCTGGGGGAAGATATTAAAAGGCAAGCTCCATGGATATTTGCCCTTTCCCAGTCTAGTAAAACTGGTCCTCACCTGCCCCAGAAATGCCACATCCATTAAATGTTCATATTCTAGCGCTTAGCTTTGGCTCTTCCCGATTGCCCTTGTGCAGTAGCAATCATTGTAATAGTTTTTGGGGTTCATATCAGCTGTGTAATGTCAGGGAGCATCAAGCCTAGTGGTTAGTAATGAAGAGGTGTCTATCAGACACCTTCATTACTAACTCCATATTTAAAAATAACACACACAGGAAAAACAACTCTATTTCAATGTAGACTCCACAACACATTCTCTGGCTCATACATTTATTAAAAAAGAATCCCTGCAGCTCCATCCTTCCCATGACATCCAGCGATTTTCTATTGCTATATGCCTATAGAGCATCATTCTAAGAACTATGTTCCATAGGTCACTCCTGGTCATGTCTCACGTGCAATGACATCAGTAATGTCATCGGCCCATGAGACATGATGGGGAGTGACATATGGAGCCTCGTTCAGGTTATGTCTACAGACCAATGACGTCAATAAAGGCATCACCCTTGAGACATGACCATGAGTGACCTATGGAGTGTCTTTCTCAGAATGGCACTCCATAAGTTGCAGTAGAGAATGTTGTGGGAACCACAAGGGATTAAGTTTGTGCTACTGGGATCCTTTTTTTTAATAATAATAAGTTAACCAGGGAATATGTCTGGGAGTCTTTATTCAAATACATTTTTTTCCTGTGTGTTTTTTTATTTTTAAATATGGAGTTAGTAATGGGGGTGTCTGATACATGCCTCTCCATTACTAACCCCTGGGCTTGATGCCAGCTGAAATTATACAGCTGACATCAAATCCAAAAACTATTCCACCAAGGCAATCGAGAAGCTAAGAATCGATGTGTCATTTCTGGGGTGGCTGATGGCTGGTCTTATTAGGCTGAGAAAGGACCAATATCCATGCACATTCCAGCCTATTAATGTTATCCCCCTGCTGTCTGCTTTGCTTTAGCTGGTTTCTAAAAATAGCGGGGACCCCATATCATTTTTTGGGGGGTCCCCATTAGTGATGAGCGAGTATCCTCGTCGTATTTTTTAGTGCTCGGAGATTTAGTTTTTGTCAATGCAGCTGCATGATTTACAGCTGCTAGCCAGCCTGAGTACATGTGGGGATTCCCTAGAACCAGGCAACCCCCACATGTACTCAGGCTGGCTGCTTCAACAAAAACTAAATCTCCAAGCACTCACAAATACTCGGAGAACACCCGAGCATGCTCGGAAAACCCGAGCAACGAGTATACTCGCTCATCACTAGTCCCCATCATTTTTAATAAAAAAAGCAAAGCAGAAAGCTGGGGGATGATATTAAGAGGCTGGGAAGGTCCATGGATATTGGGCCCTTCTCAGTATAATAAGGTCAGATCACAGCTGTCTGCTTTAGCTTGGCAGATTATTAAAAAAAAGTGGGGGCCCTACTATTATTTTTGTTATTTATTTCTTTTACACTGTCTCTCACTCGAACAACGTCCTGTTCCCACGCTAGTCAGAGCAGAATGAAGGAGCCACTCGGGACATAGGTTTATATAGGCCAGGTCCCGTGTTGCACAGGTCAATCATAGCAATGCCAATACTTGGAATGGCTCCAGAAGTGCCCACAGCCTAAAAGCTTGTTGATTGTCTGCACTGCAGCCTTTCAACAAACTTTATTCTGCAGCGAACTTGACCAGTAAAAAGGACATCCAGGAAAAGTCAATGTACGGAGTTCAGCACTGCGGTACGAACCTTGAATTTTACAGTTTGGGTTCGCTTGTCCCTAGTAAAGAATAAAAAGAAAAACAAAACAGTAGATAAGAAAAGTGTTGCCTCCCCTTCACCTAAAGAATGTAAAACATTTAATGAAAAATAGAAATAGAAAAAAAAATGTAACAGCAAAAAAATTAAAGAAAAAGTAAAGAATAAAAGTGTTGCCTTGCCATCATCTGAAAACATAGATTAAAATATTCAACAGTAAGGAAGAAAAGTGTTACCTCTGTCAAATAAAAAAATAGTGAAAAATGGAAATAGAAAAAAAATCAAACAGTTAATGTTCAAAAAAAGAATCAATTAGAGTAAAATTGTTGCCTCATTGTCACCTAAAAAAATAAAAATAGAAATAGACAAAAAAATAAAGTAAGTTTTCTCTGCCACATAAAAAAAGAAAATATAAAACAAGAAATAAACCAATAAGCAAAAAAATGTAAATGTTAATAACAAATGACGCTGAAAAATGCTTTGAATAAATGACTCGAAAATAAAAGTAAGTAAATAAAATTGAAATTTTAATAAGTGAAAAATTCTTGCTTCTGTCTAAAACAAAAAAAAGCAAATGGAAAGACAATGCTGCTACTGTGCAAAAAAAATAAAATAAATATATTTTTAACGACATGACCCTCATTATGAAATGATAGCGCCTCTAATTGATTTCCATTTCTTCATATTATATTTTTTCTTGTTACAACTCTACATTTTGTTGCTGAATTAGATTTTTTGGGAAGGATTGCTTCTCTTCAGTAATAGGATCCTATGGGCTCACACATCTTTTAATGACAATATTTGTACTAAGTCATTAAATGGCATATTGTGTTACAGTCTGAGACAGCCAAATCACCCCGGTGAATTAAATATGCTTGCTGGTGCAGTGCTGTCATAGTATTCAAATAATTACCCATATGTTCAGGAAAGTTTAAAATGCGCCTGTCATTCCCCTGCTAATTACAGATTGGAGCGCGGCTCGTTTTTCATTTGTCGGATAGCGTCATACTTCTGGGACTTGATGAGCTGTTTACTCTTTGTTTTCAGAAGTTTTAGATTTGCATTCCTAATGTCAAAAAGGTGGAAAATGTATTGTCTTCATAGCTGCAAAATGCTTCTCATGTAAAGTGTCATCACCGTAGACTTGCGAGCTAATACCTAGATTTTTACTGCTAGGAGGTAGCATTTATCATCCACTTTCCAAACTGTTATATCAACGTGCTATACATAGCGATAACATTTTCTTTGCCAAAATCACTAAAAAAAGGTGTAAAGAGGTGATAATAGGAAAGTCGATTTAAACATGTTTAAAGCTTTTTTTCATAGACGGTAAATTCTCTTAAAGCAATCCAACTTTTTAATTACTCTTATAAATCGAAAATCGAAAATGGTGCAACTCTGCAAATAAGTTTTGGCAACATCGTGTGAAACGCGTTGGCCGATAGGACTTGGTCTGCAACACCCATGCTGCAGTTTGTTTGTCTTACACCCTTTACCTTTAGGGATGAGCGAACCTGAACGTTAAAGTTTGGGGTCCGTACCAGACACCTAGTGTACAGTACCGAACCCCGAACATGGACTCTTTCCTCTGTGTCCGGATTCCTGTTTTGGTTCCCCAGACTAATAAAGCATGTTGAAAGGCAAATCAAAAAGCTTTTAGACTGTGGCCACTTCCGGAGCTATCAAAGCCATGCCAAGTAAAGTATTGGTATGACTGTGATTGGCCGGCGCATCACATGTCTCAGACTGTATAAAGGCTGGATCACAAGTACAGCAGCCATTCTGCTCTCATTAGTGTAGGGATAGGACACAACTGGACCGAGGGACAGATTGTGACTTTGCAGTCTGCAAAAAAGCCGTGGAGTGCACCCTGCAATGCATATCTGTGCAAGTACTGTGCCAAAAGCCACTGTGTGTATTCTCTGCAACCCAAAGATAGTTGTTTAAGTGGGCACCATCACCTAATTTTATAATAATACTCGTCTGGGATCACCACTATGCATGTAGAACATATTCAAAACAACCATTTAAAGAGACAGGTACATGCATATACGTGTAGGATCACCACACAAAACACTGGTAGTTTCAAAAACATGTATAAATTTTATTTTGCACACCAAACCAGACAAAACACACTATTAAAAACATTTAAAAACTGTTCCACTTTGGAAAATATCTGTTAGATCCAAATAATATAATTTTGCAATAAAGCATATAAAGATATATAAATATGGTAATATCAATGCCTAACTATTAAATGCTGCTATATGAAGGAGAGACACATAATAGATATACTCCTTGTCATACAATGCACATCGTATACATATATATATAGATCATTGGGTGTGGATTAGAGTGGTTTAAGGGGGAAGAAGGAGCCCAAATTCAACCTGAGAGAAGATTTTTCAAAACATAGTTTACATAGTCTGATAGGATATAATAATCCTGACATCAAATGCCCCAATGTGCATGACAATCCCCAGCTCAGGTGATGCTCAGGTGTACAGGCATCCAAGAATGTGTGCTCCCCTATATCCTCAGATAATAGTCCAACCATGCCATAGAGAGCAGTGTCTGGCTTAAATGCTAACCATACTTCACCCTATACCGTCTCAAGGTCAACTACCGTCCTCATGGTCCTAAGTGCAAGGGTACAGTCCGGGCAAGATTAAGGACCCACGCATTCCGACACACACTGTGTCTTTCTCAAGGTGGTAAAGTGGACCTTTAGACGGTATAGGGTGAAGTATGGTTAGCATTTAAGCTCCGGGTTCTGCCGAACTTTAGCCCAAAGTTCGGTTCGAGTACCAGAACTTGACCCCGAAACCGGACCCCATAGAAGCCAATGGTAACGTGAGCTTTAGTGCTGTAAAATACCTCTAAAATGGTCATAGTAAGGGCTAGGGGGATGCAAAAGGAATGGGAGTCGTGTTGGTGCTGATGTAGCTGCTGATGCTGGTGGGGCTGCAGCCCCCGGGATTACTCCACACAGCGTGACGGACCGGACGTCTATGAGTGCCATATGCAGCGGCGGATACACGCCCTCCTTCTCCCTTCAAGGATCTGAGACGCTCCAGGTGCGCTTTCCATCCCGGGTTGCCTAGGCTCATATACCTCATTGTCCTATGCTTCCAGTTTTGTTAAAGATATTTCTGATGAAGGTCTTGTGATTTGACCGAAAACGTTTAAATAATCTTTGAACTGGATGCACAAATAAATGGGATGTTCACTTTTTTCATCTGAAAGAAACCATTTGAGTGCCAAGTGACTTATTACTATTGGATTGACGGGCTGGAAACCTGACTTGGGCACCACACAGGATCCTTGAGTGCCGTGTGTTTTGTCTTTATCAGAGAACCTCCAGTACCAGAACAGAGCTTCCAGTACCAGAATGAGAGCAGAATCAGTGAGAGGACATAGACATAATCTTAGTCCACAGTTCAGGTTGAAAATCACATCTACAAGAGAAGATCCACCACAGAAAGAACACGATCACTGAAACCCTTTTTAATTCGCCTGCAGATGAGATCAGAGGAAACCAAAGAAGAGTGGTCAAGCCAGTAAGGCCAAAAACCTGGGGAAACTGATAACATGACTGAGAGTAGAAGCAAACATTCTGTATTTTACCAGTTTTGGGCCATGGATTGTCTGTATGC
The DNA here is from genome assembly GCF_051348905.1 of Ranitomeya variabilis. Classification (NCBI taxonomy): domain Eukaryota; kingdom Metazoa; phylum Chordata; class Amphibia; order Anura; family Dendrobatidae; genus Ranitomeya; species Ranitomeya variabilis. The sequence goes on along the minus strand of NC_135234.1, from coordinate 756,031,941 downwards.
ATTGTTATTTGTTAACAAAAGAAATTCTAGTAGTTACATTTTAAGAAACTCCTACCATTTGTACTTTAATTTTTCAAAAATGTGCTTATTTGTTTGTAATTGGCTTCTGTGTGGATTCAGTAAAATGGTGGCCACGATTTTTCTAAACCATAAAGTGCCATCAAAAGGTCTAGAAATAAAATACTTACATTCACCTTAACACTGGCGGACAGAGACAGAAGACGGACCCTGTGCAAAAACAGTATATGGGCCCTTGCAACAAGAGCTCATCATAATTCAAAATTCCACCTGATTTGTAAGTAGAAATGGGTCCCCTTATTTTTGGGCCTCTGTGCAGCTGCACAGGTTGCACCACTGATATCTCTGCCCTTGAACCTTAACACTCATCTCTCTGGTCCCTCTGCGCCTCACCCATCTAGTCCTCACTGCATCTTTTGGTCTGGACTAGGAGCATTGAAATCCATGGGCCTGTCTTTCTAGGTCATACCATTGTGACTTTTCGTGCACTTGCATTGAACCCTGCTGGGCCTCATCAAAGCCAGAAGTCCCGGCTCAATGTAAGAGGTCCGGGATTTAATCACTCGCGACAGTGATCAGAAGATGCATCAAGAACCAAATAGGTGACGGTGGGGAGTTGAGGGGCAGTAGAAATGAGTGGTAAGGTGAGTATAAGGGTTTTTTATTATTTAGAACTTATGTTTATTATGATCTGGGGCCTAACAAGGAACATGATTTTCTGCAAATTGAATTTCCTTCGAAAATCCAGGCGAATTCAAATTTTGTCTGATCCACTCATCTCTATCGGTTAACATTATTTGTTCAGGCTGCAGTTTTAGACAAATGCTCATTGTAAGCTAACTGAGCTTTTTCTGGTAAGTACATTAAAGAAAAAGTTGAGCATTTTTTGGTTGTTTTCTGGGTGTACATTGGAGGATGGACAGTGGGTCTTGAAATGTCACATGATTAGGATTCGAAATGTCAAGATTAAAGGTTAAAGAAAAACCTTTAAAGAAAGGGGTAGTGTTGTGACAACCTAAATCCAAGAAACCCAGCATTACAGATGTGACCACTTTTGAAGGATGCAGTGCTTAAAAAAATGCAAGTAATAATTTAATCAATGTTTTTATATACATCGAAACTCATCAGTAAAGGCCTCATAATTGGTGAAGAGTAAGGGATTACATTAAACTCTTGATGGAGCTATAAGCAATGCAATAGCCCCATGTTTCATCATGAAAATCTAAAATGTTGATTAATTAAATTAACTACAGAGCAACCCTGTATCTAATTTTTGACCAAATCATCAGAGCAAGTAATTAGTTCTGAAATCCAAACTCATTTCTCTGTCAATTAGATACAGTCCACAAGAAACATCTCTGGGCAGTCTGTTTCCTTCACTGGAAGCCTGATGTCGTAAGAACATGTAAGTCATTGATAACGTCCTTCTCGAGAACATTGTCCATGCCTGATGTATTGATGGGAAACCGGCATCAATCTGGAAAACTAATTATTAGGCTCTCAGCCTTTTCCGTAGCCCTGGACCCTGACATTGGTTTTGCTTTTGGTTCAAATTTCAGAAGCCTTCAGGAACATCGAAGACTTGTTGCAGTAGTTACAGAACCAGTGATCAAGGCCCTACATAATATACATGCAGTCTAGAACCATAGAAGTAGTTGAAGGAGTTGTAACCTAATGGTATGCCGTAACTGACTATTGAACCACCACCAATTGAAAATTGGCCCCATAACCAGTAATTCACCTAAGCGGTGGTGGCTTTCAGCTGCAGCTGTACATCTGAGTTCAGGCTGGATGAAGAAATGGGGACATATATTGAAGTCTCGCTCCGTTTAAGTCTATAATTGTTAGGAAAACTCTTTTCTTGGCATGCCATAAAAGATCTGAAAACTCCACGCTTCACCCTATGCATATAATTCAAAGTTAAGAAAGTAGAGAATGGCAACTACAACAAGTGTCAAGATACAGCAAACAAATTGCAAATGGAGAAGATGCTAAAATATACTTGATCTTGCACTAGGTCACAGTAGACTGATAGTATGGGTCAGTACCAGAAAAGGACTTAAAGTAGATGCATACTACTTGGACAACTCCTTGTCATACTATACCCTGTGTCATTGTCCCTATTAAATAAAAAAGTGTATACTCACCTCCCGTGCTGGCGCCATTTCTGCAGTGTTGGCACCATTCCGGTGGTGTTAGCACTTTCTCTCCCTGTTGTTTTCACACATGAGTCCAGCACCCAATCAGCGTTGGCCTCACTGTCCCAACTCTTTGTTGAATTGAACATAAAGAGGAAGTCAGAGATCAACTGCAGCCTGGACTTCCTGTTCATGTTCAAGTCGACAAAAGGTAGGGACAGTGACACCAGCGGTGATTGAGCACCTGGCTCATGTGTCATAACAACTGCATTGGAGCTATGGGACCGCAAGTGCCATCACCTGAGCCCTGCGCCCAATTAGTGCTGGTGTCACTGTCCCCGCCTTCAAAGGTAAATGGAATTAATATGAAGTGAAAGCCGTGGCAGGCTGCTCACTTCCTCTTGATTACTCATTAGCCTGAAGGTGGGGACAGTGACAGCATCACTAATTGCACACAGGGATCACAGGACACAGCAACCTCACGTGAGCCCTGGGAAGGCGAGACTGCTGTAACGGTGCCAACATGGGAGGTGAGTATAAGTGTTTTTATTTTAATGGGAGCAAAGCTTCAGAGTGAGGAGGGGTTGTCCTAGTCGTGGATAACCCCTGTAATTTGGCTCAAGCGCGGTAGCTAGTGAAGATAGCCTTACCCTATGCATGCTACCTGATTAATGACTTGGTGTACATTAGAGCATTAACACTAGTATCGAAAAGACGTGACCAGTGGACATAATGTCACAGTCAATAAAGGGGATGTCTCAAGTTTGAAAGTTTCTCTATGGATAGGAGATAACTTCGGGTGTCCGATCACTGGGCCCTCCACCAATCAAGAATTGTGAATAAAGGAGTGGTTGACCTAGTGCTCTGCCATTTATTCTTAATGGGACCACCAGAGATGGCCTATTGTCTTTGTGGTGTTTCCTGATGAAGAAGTCAGATGACTTATAAACATGTTGATTATAAACGGCACCATATCTATATTGTGTCCTTCAACCCTTCTTTCAGATCTTCATAAGCAGTGTAGAGGACCCATTTAATCCTTCCTAGCCTGTGGTCTTCAACAGTCCTGTAAGAATGGATGGGGCGGCATTGCACACGATCAACTACCATTTCACTTAGAGCCCTGTTTTATTTTAGATCAGTGGGGGGACCAGAGACTATAAAGTCCACTATGCATTGGGGAGAAACTCCAAATTTAAGACTACGCCTTTAAAGAAATGCAGGCCTGAGCAAGTGACCAAACTGGGGGTCCTGGTGAAGAGATAAATGCTGTATTCCAATACATTTAAAAGTTACATCAATTATAGTAAAAACCCAATTTCGCCACAAAAAATAAGTCAGGAATACCCCATTATACAAATCAATGCACTTGGGGGCAGCTTCATATCACATATCTCTAATTCTTAATCAGCTCCTTTTATAGAGAGATTTTTCCTTTATATATATATATATGTTTTTAAAACTTGCTCACCATCAAATCATCCCATCTCACTTCCTTACTTGTTAAATTAAAGTATCCTATTTATTCTATTCCGAGACTAAATTGCTAATTTATTCCTCTGCACCAGATGTCAACCACAAAATAAATGTGCTCTCTTACATCGCATACAGTCACATTTAGTTGTGGAAACATAGGTTTTATTGATAGACATAAGGCGATTACGAGAGTAAACAGTAAAAAAAATAAATAAATAAAAATAAAAAAACATTCTGAGTTTTGTAGCCAATCTGCTTCAGCGCTGACTTGGTCCTGATACAGCACATAAGCCGTTACAGGAGCCGCTCTTCTGACTATGCTTCTCATGGTTAAAGGGAACCTGTCACCTGAATTTCGCGGGACCAGTTTTGGGTCATATGGGCGGGGTTTTCAGGTGTTTGGTTCACCCTTTCCTTACCCGCTGGCTGCATGCTGGCCGCAATATTGGATTGAAGTTCATTCTCTGTCCTCCGGAGTACACGCCAGTGAAAGGCAATATTGCCTTGCGCAGACGTGTACTCCGGAGGACAGAGAATGAACTTCAATCCAATATTGCGGCCAGCATGCAGCCAGCGGGTAAGGAAAGGGTGAATCAAACACCCGAAAACCCCGCCCATATGACCCAAAACTGGTCCCGCGAAATTCAGGTGACAGGTTCCCTTTAACTCTCCAGATTGCTTGTCCTGTGCCTTGTACACCCAATGAGGGCTACTAAGATTCCCGAGAGTAATCCCCTTGAAATCATATGCATGTAATAAATATTTTTGATGAATATTCTCTCTTGAGCATCCTCTAATGCTTCCTGCATTCTGGAAAATAGTCCCGGACTGCTCACACTGCCCATATTTATCCTGAGACACCACTCTTCTGTCGCAGCAGGAGAACCCTGCCCATGAGATTCCGTGTTTAGGCTTACCTGGTTAGGTGGACCCTCTAAGCCTCAGGTCCTGGTGGGCATACAGATCCTGGGCGTTTGTGCAGCCAGCAGGAAGGCATGTGGGAAGCGAGAACTTGGCACACGCATGTATCTCAGAAGCAAAAGGATGGACAAAGTAGAACCAAGCAGGGACAGAAGCAAGTTGAAGAAGTTGGAGCACATCGAGCAGAAGTCTAAAATCTCAATCCTAAGACAAATATGTACAGTGACATATAAAGATTTGGGCACCCCTGGTCAAAATTACTATTATTGTGAACAGTTAAGCAAGTTGAAGATGAAATGATCTCTAAAAGGCCTAAAGTTACAGATGACACATTTCATTTTTATTTTAGGCAAGAAAATTATACATTTTCATCTTTTACATTTTAAAAATTCCGAAAAGGAAAATGGGTCAATGCAAAGGTTTGGACACCCTGGGAGATTTGCATGCTCAGATAACTTTGACCAAGGTTATATAGGAATAACTACTATCATACTGTCCCTATGTACAAGAATATAACTACTATAATACTGCCCCTATGTACAAGAATATGACTACTATAATACTGCCCCCTATGTACAAGAATATGACTACTATAATACTGCTTCTATGTACAGGAATATAACTACTATAATACTGCCCCTATGTACAAGAATATAACTACTATAATACTGCCCAATGTACAAGAATATAACTACTATAATACTGCTTCTATGTACAGGAATATAACTACTATAATACTGCCCCTATGTACAAGAATATAACTACTATAATACTGCTCCTATGTACAAGAATATAACTACTATAATACTGCTCCTATGTACAAGAATATAACTACTATAATACTGCTCCTATGTACAAGAATATAACTACTATAATACTGCCCCTATGTACAAGAATATAACTACTATAATACTGACCCTATGTACAAGAATGTAACTACTATAATACTGCTCCTATGTACGAGAATATAACTACTATAATACTGCCCAATGTACAAGAATATAACTACTATAATACTGCTCTTATGTACAAGAATATAATTATTTTACTGGAGAATATTTCAGTAAAGTTAGTTTCTTTCTAGCTTGTTGATGTTGCTCCTGTAGAAATGTCTCTCACCCTTATAACAAAGAACATATTTCCACTTCTCTTTTCCTATAGACACATATGTCACAATGCCTGTGAGAGTTTAAAGAAGACACACTCCTTAATAATATTATGCAGAAAGCAGCAAATGTGAGCCAAGAAAGTCTTATCTCTCTGCGTGAGAAGATATCAGAGCCGCTCTTCCCCGTATTGATATTCATGCAGAGTGCGACTTAGTAAAGATGTCAAGTGCTCACGTTGGATTCTTCGGATCCTGGGCTCCAATAAACTCTACCACCTTCTGTGTACATTCCCTTGAAATGACAACTTTTTCTGCAGTTTATTTATACCCTGCAGAACTCTGGAAAAATACATTTTAGTGCGTCAGAAAAACAAGAGGTCATGTGGAGGAAAGTCTGAAGCTTTGCATTTTATATTTGGCAAGAAAAAAACTGAGAGTTTATATAATTTCTGAACTTTTGTTTCTTTGTGGTTTTGATTTTCTGTAGTTTAAATATATTAATAACGGAAACTACATTATCACGAACTCGATGTCCCTGCAGCGCTACCACAGCGGCAATGCAGTACTATACTGTTATCACCGAGATCCAATAAAAAGGTGAATTCTTGGTAGCTGTTGGGGAATGATTATTGAAAGCAAACTAGGGAAAGGCCAGAAACTCCACTCAGTCTTCCTGGTTAGAGGAAATAAAACAGCTCAAATACTGCTCTTCTGCCTGGTTCATCCTTTCTGTTTGACCAATAGTTTTGGGATGATAACCTAAGGTAAAATAAAGCTTGATATCCAAACTGGATCAAAAACTAGGCCAAAATTGAGCCAGAAATTGAGCCCCTCTATCAGAAATAATGTTTTTGGTCACCAAGCAATTTAACAATATGAGAAATGAAAAAAAGTTGCTAAGCTCTTTGCAGTTGGCAACTTCTGAAGTGGAACCAAATGAAACATTTTACTAAAATGATCCTCCACCACGCACAAACACGGTATTTCCATATGAGTTAGGCAAATGAGTGACAATGTCCATGGACAACTTGGCCCAGAGCTGTGAAGGAACATCTTTGGGCAAGAGCCAATCCGCTGGTGCTTGATGAGAGGCTATATCCCTGACACAGACTCTACATTTGCAGACATGCTCTTCAATATCCTTTTGAGCATTCTTCCACCAACGGACCTAGAAAATGATCTCCAATTGGCAGAAGAGCCCAGAGGCACCACTAAAATGGAACCATGGTCTTCTTTAAGAATTTCTACTTGTAAAGAGGGCGGTAATAATCCTTCTGGCACACTATCCTGAGCACCTTGAATGGGCTGTTTGAGATCTTCACCCATAGTACCAACTGTTAGGTGTTGAGTTCCCGCTGCTGCACAGGGGGAATCTGAAACCATGTCCGCTGCGGTTTCCCATTCTCCTACAGCTACAGTGGAACCTGCTCAGCAGAGACATCGATCCCAGCATCTGGCTCAAGCTGATACAGTGCGCTTGGGTACTGCTACCTTTCCAGGCTCTGCCTTTGTAGCCAGCACTGTTCAGCAGCGAGCAGGCATTTCAGGGACTAAGTCCTGCTTTTCCCACACTGAGCATGCTGACGGGACGACCTCCCATTGGAGGTCAGGGGTCACATGCTCAGGTCCTGTTGCAGCTCCTTTTGGACCATCAGGAAGGTCCTGGAGCGCTACTGCTAAAAAAGGTTTGCATGACCGCTCGGCCATGCGCTAGTGTAAACTTATTAACTTGTGTGTGTGTGTGAATGAATGCCTGTCGATGGATGAAAGCTCCGAATCATTCCCATCCCTAGTGCTGTTGCCTGCTTGCGAATGGTAGAGCTACCGAGCGCCTGACAGTGATATCCTGCACATTTGCACAAGTTGCTGAATTCAGTTAGCAGTGATTGCCAGAGCGGCGCCATGTGCAGATAGTGCACTTTGCTGGCCCTGTTTAGGGTGGTTAGTGGTGTCTGCCAGAGCAGCGCTGAACACACTCCTGTGTGGTAAATATTCACTTTAGTTTCCCTGGCACCCCAGTAGCGGTGTCAAGCGCAAGAGATCTAGAGTCTTGGGGCAGAGTTCTGTGCCGCCTTGCTTGCGCTCTCTGTGCGGTATCGCGGCCCTGTAACGCAACAGGTTTCACTTCCTTCATACCGGGTGAAGCTAACCCGTGTGTGTACTCACATTATACCGCCAAATAGTCCATCATTACCAAGCAGCAGGTGTCTTACCTGCACGGTGGACTGCGAACGCACCTTATATCTTCTCCAATAATTATTTGGTGCGTTCCGCCAGTCCTTACACCAATCACCACTCCCTCACTAAGAATCTTGCATAGATTTTTGTCCCTCAATTCTGGGACAAAGCTATAGGACAGAGTATCAGCTTTGACATTCTTAAATCCGGGGAGATAAATAACGGCAAAATCAAACCGGGCAAAAAAGGGCCCACCGGGCATGCCTGGCATTTAAGCACTTAGCAGCGTCAATGTAAAACAGGTTCTTATGATCGATAAAGACAATCACCTTTTGCCTTTTCGTCTCCATCCAATGTATCCAACTCTCCATTCCTCAAAAGCTCTTTTAACAGCCAGAAGCACTTGGTCACTTATACCACAAATAGACTGAGATTGAGGGAACTTCTGAGAAAAACAGCATAAGGATGTAGAAACCCACTTTTTTGTGAAAGCATAGCTCCCATCCAAATAGATGACTCATCTACCTGGACAAACAAAGGAAGATCGACCCCAGGTTGGCTGAGAACAGAAGCTTTAGGGAATGCTGTTGAGAAAACTAAAAAGCATTTTCTCGCCTTGGCTGACCAAGAAAAATCTGTTCATTTCTTAGTCATGTCGCTTAAAGGCTTAGCTATGACCGAATAGTTCTTAATGAACTTGCGATAAAAATTTGCAAATCCAATCTCTTTAATTTTCAGGTTACTCAATCGAACTCAATCCGAAACCATGTTGCAGAAACGAAATGTCCTAAGAACTTGACCCGCTGTACCTCAAATTGACATTTCTACAGTTTAGAAAATAAATGGTTGTGACGTAGAACTTGGAGAACCTGTCTAACATGCTCATGATGCTCCTCTTGAGTACCCGAGTAAATCAATATGTCATCCAAGTAAATTACCACAAATCTACCCACCAGAGAGCAAAAAATGTCATTTATGAAATTTTGAAAGACTGCCAGAGTATTGGTTAACTCGAATGGCATCATCAAATTTTCAAAATGACCTTCAGGCGTATAAAACGCAGTCTTCCATTCGTCACCTTGACGAAAGCATGTAAGGTTATATGCCACTCTCAATTCAAGCTTGAAAAGCCATTTAGCTCAAGATAATTGGCTAAAAAGGTCAGATATAAGGGGCAAAGGGTAAGAATTGCAAAACAATTATTTTATTAATCTCTCTAATATACAGACACAGACGCAAGCCTCATCTTTTTTTTACTCAAAAAAACTTACAGCGACAGGAGAAGTGGATGGTCAACCCTCAACCAGACTCTTTGAATATATTCTTGCCAGGCCTCCCTCTCTGGAAGAGAAAGGCTAAACAAATGAGCCTTAGGCATTTAGCTCCTGGTGTGAAGTCAATAACACAATCTTATGACCTGTGCGGTAGGAGAACATCACATTGTGTGTCAGAAAAAACACCACAAAAGTCCTGAATTAATTCTGGAAAGATGACTCATCACGGACCCAAAGAACTCGACAGACATTTCGAAAAGCACGAGTCACCCCATGACCTGATCTCCTGAGTCTCCCAATTGATTACCTGATTGTGCTTAATCAACCATGGCAGCCTAGCACTAACATGGCAGGTTGAGAATGAAAAATCATGAATGAGATGGATTCAGTCTGTAACACTCTTACTTTCATTACGTACATTCTCGATCTTCATAGCAATGTGACTATGCGAAGGAGAAGAGCTACCAAATGCCGAAATTTAAATGGGAAGAACAAGAGAAATCATAACCACAGTTTATAGCGAAATCATGATCACTTAGATTCAAGGCCAAACTTGTAACCACAAATGCATTGCTTAAAAATAAAAACAGATTTAGTCTCTAGGGGTAGCTGTAAGAAAAAAACAGATGCTTGTACGAGAGGCAACCTCAGATTCTTGGAACCTAAAACCTTACATTTTACAGTCTCCTTTTTTAAAAAAAAATAAAAAATTAATTATTATATTAGAAACATAGAACCACGACGTGACCCGAACTAATACAGTATAAACAAAAGCAAGCTGATGCTCCAAGTTCTGTACCCCCCCTGGAATCTCTGCAGGCAGCAATTTGCATAGTTTCACAAGTTTCAACTGGTAGTGAGGAAGATGCTGTTGAAAAGTCTCTAATTCTCACTATCTCTCAGATGCCTCTCTAGTCGAATAGCAAGTGTCATAGCTTCCTACAGGGACTGGGGCCAGACAATCGTGTCCTTAATCTGATCCAAACATCCCCGGCAGAACTGACTCCGAAGAATGAGGTTGTTCCAGGAGGTCTCTACTCTCCTCAAAGTTTAGAGCAGTAGTCTTCACCTTTATGGCCTCCTTGAACAAACATCTGGATTTTGGATTCAGCCACAGTGACTTTGTCAGGGTTGTCATAAATGAGGCCTAAAGCCAAGAAAAGTGCCTCAACATAGGAAAACACTGAGGAATCCTCAGGCATAGAAAATGAACAAGCCTGTGAATCTCCATGGAGCAAATAAAAATCAATGCCCACTTGTTGACTCTCAAATCCCGAGGTAAGAGGACGTAGACGAAAGTATAATTTACACGAGGCAGAAAACAATAGGAAGGGAAAGTGTTAAGAAAAATGTGAGAAGCTAAGACACATTCATATAATATAGATGGGGAAAATAAGGACAACCAAAAACAAAAGGAACAAATATAACCTCCCATAAACTTAACACTGGAAAAAGGAAAAGGTGCTGAGAGAAAAAGCAAACAGACTCACTGCAAGAATCCAACTGGAGTTTACCAAGCAAAGGTAACTCCTTATGGTTGGAACAACTGAACACTAGTGATGAGCGGGTTTTCCCGAGCACGCTCGGGTGATCTCCGAGTATTTGCTAGTGTTCTGAGATTTAGTTTTCATCCCAGCAGCTGGATGATTTATGGCTGCTACCCAGCCTGAGCACATATTGGGGTTGCCTGGTTGCTAGGGAATCCCCATATGTAATCAAGCTATCTAGTAGTCGCAAATCATTCAGCTGCTGCAAGGAAAACTAAATCTCCGAAAACTAACAAAATACTCGGAGATCACCCGAGGGTGCTCGGGTAAACTAGAGCAATGAGTACACTCGCTCATCACTACTGAACACACATGCACCCAGAGGTATAGCCAGCAAGGAAGTGCAGTAAAAGGGGAACATATAAAACCCCAAGCGGAATATGATACGGCAAACCATAACCTGTAAAATGAGAAACACCTGGAGAAAGGAAAACAAAGACAATAGAAATCATCAGCCTTTGGACAGGGAAGAAGGTGCAATAGCTCAGCAGGTCACTGGATCGTATCCCAAACTGAGCAAAGAAATAATATCAGTCATTGTAGAGGAGAAGGAGGTGAGCTATTATATCGCCTATAGCAAATGGTGGAATCTGTGTTATTTACTTTATATAAAAGTGTTATCAGTCATTGTACATGAGGAGGAGGAGGTGAGCTGTGACATCACCTATTGTGAATGGTGGATCCTGTGTTACCTACTGTATATAGAGGTGTTATCAGTCATTGTACAGGAGAAGGAGGTGAGCTGTGACATCACCTATTGTGAATGGTGGATCCTGTGTTATCTACTGTATATAGAGGTGTTATCAGTCATTGTACAAGAGGAGGAGGTGAGCTGTAACATCACCTATTGTGAATGGTGGATCCTGTGTTATCTACTGTATATAGAGGTGTTATCAGTCATTGTACAGGAGGAGGTGAGCTTTGACATCACCTATTGTGAATAGTGGATTCTTTGTTATCTACTGTATATAGAGGGGTTATCGGTCATTGTAAAGGAGGAGGAGGTGAGCTGTGACATCACCTATTGTGAATGGTGGATCCTGTGTTATCTACTGTATATAGAGGTGATATCAGTCATTGTACAGGAGGAGGAGGTGAGCTGTGATATCACCTATTGTGAATGGTGGACCCTGTGTTATCTACTGTATATGGAGGTATTATCAGTCATTGTACAGGAGGAGGAGGTGAGCTGTGATATCACCTATTGTGAATGGTGGATCCTGTGTTATTTACTGTATATAGAGGGGTTATCGGTCATTGTACAGGAGGAGGTGAGTTGTGATATCACCTATTGTGAATGGTGGACCCTGTGTTATCTACTGTATATAGAGGTGTTATCAGTCATTGTACAGGAGGAGGAGGTGAGCTGTGATATCACCTATTGTGAATGGTGGATCCTGTGTTATCTACTGTATATAGAGGTGTTATCAGTTATTGTATAGGAGGAGGTGAGCTGGGATATCACCTATTGTGAATGATGGATCCTGTGTTATCTACTATATATAGAGGTGTTACCAGTTATTGTATAGGAGGAGCAGGTGAGCTGTGTCGCTTCCTTCCTGGCCAGGTTTTCCAAGTAGTCTACAGCCACAGGTTCCTTGTAAAAGCCCTGCAGCAGAGGGTTCGGTGTGTCAGTTTTGTTTTGCAAGCATGCAGAGCAGGAGATTCTGCAGAGCTCAACCTGTGTGAAGCAACACAGATCCAAGCAGAGCCAAAAGGCCTGGCACCCGGCAGCGTAAATGGCAGTGCAGTTGCCTACGGCAGCCAGTCCCAGTTACGGGCTATCTTGTTTGCCCGGCTGCGATCCGGAGGATACCTTTTGAGTTCCAGTGTAAGTCTTCTTTGGACATTAAAAACACTTTGTTTTGAACTTTCCTGGGTCACTGCCTTTCTGTCACACTGCACCAAGCCCGCTGCACTACAATAGATTTTACTTGTTGCTGCAATCATGTTTTGATGCTGAGATGACTGTTGACAAGCGATTTCTACAGAACAGAAAGTTTTATTCTATTATATAGCTGAGTGGTGAGTGAGAAAAGAAATATATTTCAGGACATTTTTTAATGGATAATAAGTATCAAGTAAAAAGAGCTAGATTGTGAAAATAATAAGTGCAAGCTAATACCTTGATTTAAGCCATAGGTTGTTTTCTGAGGACACAATTTCTTTAAGCAGAATTATCTTTTTATTATTACCACGCACAGGAAAACGTAATCTTGTGCATACTGAAAAATCAATACTGAAACACTTTTAAGACCAAATGAGTAACGGGTAAAATGGCTTTTCCAATATGCCCAAAGAACTTGCATTGTTATGGTAGAAGAGCAGCCTCCTGCAGAGAAACGTATAGATAAGCAATGGTATGCATTGACTTGGTGCACCTGCCATAAGTAGATTTAGGAGTAGGGAATCTGGATTAATACCTCTGCTTTGGGAGGGAAAGTTGATCTTTGCCTAAAATAAATTAAAGCATGGCCATAACTCTGGGGAACGTTTCACCAATTGGGGAGTTCATCTACATAATAAATGAATCGCATCAATGTTTATCTGCAGAAATTACTTATTCAAGGTGAAGGAAGCAGCAAATTAACTTTTTTTTTTGCATAGCCCATGCTGTGTCTAGGGAAGGTAATATTGGCACTTTTATACTAAGGGCGATAGCGGATTCATATGGACCCAGACCTGAGGCGTGAACCTATAACTGGTTTATTCAATTCTCCAGTTTGCCAATGTGGCAGTGGAAAGGAGGAGTCTTGCATAGCGTTGTTCTTCAGGGGTGGGGCCAACTTAATTTACATTTTTTTCTCACTATTAAAGGGCATCCTGGCAGTAGGATCAATCTTCCTGAGCCATCCATATGGGCATGTAGGTCATAGAAACTTGAATCAAATTACTCGAATTTTGCCATTTTAAGATGCACCAGACCATAAAACGCACCCCAAACTTTGGGGTGGAAAATAGGAAAGCATTTTTTTTTTTTATAAAATAGTGCATCTTATAGTCTGTCTTAATGGTAGCTTTCCTGGGGGGTGGCTGCGATGGAGCGAGGTCATAGGAAACAGAATTGCTGCTTCAGGAGGCCAGCATTGGTGGCAAAAGCGTGGTGATGCTGTGTGCCCTGGGCTCTCACAAGATGTCGGCACCTGTGAGCGAAGTTCCATTTCCCAATGATTTCCCTGCAGTAGGCTTCCAGAAAAAAGCAGCCAGAGAACTTCCGAGAACTCAATCTGCGCATGCGTTACCTCCAGCGTCCATTCTCCAGAAGCCCACCGCAGGGAAATCTAGGGAAAATGGGATTTTGCTCATATTTTGAGAGCCCAGGCACCGCAGCATTGACCCACTTCTGCCACTTGCCTTTTGATGTAATGTCCCTGCCTCCGGTGACACTGCTCCACCACCACTGCCCCCGATAAGCTTACTTTGGATTATAAGAAGCACCCCCATTTTCCTCCCACATTTGAAGGAAAAATTGCATTTTATAATCCGAAAAATATGGTATACCATGATATCTATATTAAAATGAGTGGTTCTCGAGAAATCCACAGTTTTCTTATATGCAAATGAGCTGAAAAGATCTCAGTGCCAGATTAATATTTCTTGGGAACCAATCATCGGATAAAAGATATGAAGGTACCATTTGATTTAACTTTCTATGATGGCATATAAATGACTTAGGAGGGTTGATCCTACTGACAAGTAAGGAGAAGGACCTATTCCCTGTGAACGTAACGCATTTACTTACATCACAGTGCGGTTTGCGCATCAGCCCTGGATTACATATCAGCTAGATGGATAACATTATACATCCCATGCTTCCTATCTATCGAAAGCTAAAATGATCATAGGAAATATGGCATTAATATCTCACGCCTGGGACCTCCAGCGGTGCAGATGACCTGGAGGTTGGAGATCTCCTAATCTTTTGGAGACCTGAATGGCTTTCCCATTGACCAGCCCTATCTGAAGTCACCAAGAGGAGGCATGTGAAAGCGACTCCTATCTGATAAAAGCAGAATTTAAATCAGTTCAGTGACAGGAGGTACAGCTTCCTCAGTTCTGTACTGTTTCCAAAGCAAAGAGCTCCCCTTCGTAAGATTGGCACCAATCCGGTGACATCAGCAGTACTTTTCTTCTGTTATGCCCTTTTATTTTATGTGACGGTACATACCGTAATATCTTTTGTATATTTTGATAAACACTGCCTACTATTTGGATTAAATATATAAAATGTGATAGTTTTGTTCGTCTTGCTCTATAAAATGCATCCCTGAAGCCTTGTGAAGTCAGGCATTACTGACGGGTGTCGAATCTGCCTGTATAAATGATTGGATGTAGTAGCACGTTTTCCTTGGGTTATTGCGGAGCTTGACGGTGACCATGCCAAAGTATATATATATATATATATATATATATATAAAGAGAGAAAGATTTTCCATGCATTGGAATCGGATGTGTATACACTATATATACTGTATATGCTGTGAAGCGCCCAATAACCTGCCTAGTAGCAAAAGCAGAGGTGGCCTCGTCCATCAATCCTCTGTCAATTGCATAATTGTCCTGATGATCGGAGGCAGCGGAATGTAGTTCACGACAAATTGATGGCAGCGGTGGGATATCTGCGTGATCCCCCAGCTGTTCCCTGACAATAATAATTATTATTATTACCAATGGTAAGAGTATTAGTAGTATTACTTAAGATTATTTCTTTTTCTAGTTCTAGTATACATTGCATGCAAGTATGATTACCGTAATAAAACATTTTTTTAAGTTTTTGATATTGGATTAAAAAAAAAATCAACTAGAAAATATTTAGGGAATTTGAACTTTCATTGCACACGCTATTCTGGCTTCTTAGGATTTGAGAGCTATTTTAAACAATGCATTGGAAAGCTTTCAAACTGGAATGATAAAGAACACACTTGAGAATACAATGATTTCCTTTAATTGCTTTTTCCTGAATTAGGACGGAGAAGGCTGAATGCCGCACTATGCAATCAATATGATTTTACGACAAATAAATCATTTATAAATTTTAGCCAAATATAAAAGAAGAGCCGAAAATATTTGTTTTTGCCTTTTTATGACATTCTTGAATATTCCTGTGACACAATTCTCAACTATCTATGTTATGAAAGTGAAGTTTGAATTTAAAGAATTTGACTGCTAACGAAAATCCCTAATTAAAGGGAAACAATCAGCAGGTTTTTGCTATTTAATCTGAAAGCAGCATAATATAGATCAAGAAGGCCTGATTCTAGGGATGTGTCACTTACTAGGTCGTGAGCTGTAGTTTCAATACAATTGTTCAGTGTTTAATCAGCAGAAGATTATCACTACAGGACTAGTTCTCATGTGCAGACAAGTCAAGCTAGTCTATAAAACTCCGCCCCCCACCACTGACTGGCAGCTTGATGACAATATACAGACCAAGCTGTCAATTGTTGGTGTGGGCAGCTTATATACAGCTCAATATTTGGACTAGGGCTTCATCTGCAGCAGAGAAAACAGGGATTGTATGAAATCTACACCTAGCAGCCAAGTAAATGAACATCACTTGAATCAGGGTTTCTGCTCCTACATTATGCTGGTCTTAGATTGCAGAGCAAAAACCACCTGACAGATTCCCTTTCAAAGTTAGAGTTTGTTGATAGCAATTTTTCCTCCTGCTGACACGCTCTCCCGAGGTCAGCTGTATTTGGTCAGGAAACTTGGTTGTAAGGCTTCATTCAAACATTCATGTTTTGAGCTCCAATTTGGACCACAGTGCATACACTGGCCTCGTATTTCGTAACCCGAAGTTGACTGCCTCATAGGCTTTGTGAATCTTTCTCAAGAGTTCAATTTTGCTGCAGTTCCTCAAGAGGGGAAACCAAGCATTACACTGAGTCTATTCAAATCATCAGAATGGTTTGATAATGCCGAACAGGACAGGACCTCCTAAGCATTTGGTAACCCTTTCCCCCTCCTGTCACACACTGATTAGTTTGATCTTTCTTAGATACTTTATAGTCAGAAGGGGAAACTTAAAAATGTAAAGGTATGGGAGATGTGCCTCCCTTCACCCCTTCTGAAAAACGTGTATTAATTTAACTCATTGACCTGGTTTATAAGTGCTTTACCTATCTTAAGGCCTGCAGTTCGTTTGCTTGTGAACAGATTTAACTATTAAGGTCTAACCTGTGGTGAAAAGATTTAAATGGGCACTTAGGAACTTGGTTCCTGTTAGTTTGAGGGTTGGATAGAAGTTTCTGAAGGAGTAAAAAGAATTGCTGATTAGGAGAAGGCCACAAGTGAGAGAGTGTGTTTAGCGACAGAACATTTTGAAAATAGCAAGTTCTGGACCAAATTCTACCAGCAACAAGTTTCTCTATGGCCAAAGTGTAGAGACTGCATGAAAATTAAGAAGATTCCTTTCCACCGACAGTGAGTACAGCTGTAGCATGCTAAAGCTGAGGGAGGCGTAAGAAGAAGTGGGTTAGCTGGTCCAAGAAGATTAGGAGTTTCTTTTCTAACCAAGAGGAGACATGAAGGTTCACCTAGAATGAAGGATAGAGATTGTGCAATCCAGAGTTAGAAGTCTAGGGAAGTATCCTGACATTCGTAAAGAACATAAATTGTGACATCAAATGCTGAGCGCATTGCGCATAAGAAAAAGGTCTCTGCATGATACAAAATAAATGTTCTCAAAGGATTGTGCCGTTTGTTACAGTTATATTTAAGAAATTCCAGTAAAGATGTTTTTATCTTGTTACAACGGATTCTGGCCTCCCTGATTATTCACATATTTTTAAGGAACCCATATGATCTAACGACTTGTGGCCTGTGTAGGGGTAGTCAGCAGCCCCCTACATCACATACACACACTCATGAATGGTCCCCGTGGAGACATGCTATCCCGAAACTGCATGGACCCATGCTCATCCCACCGAACGCCCACTCTCTTTTTACTATGGACATAATACTACTCAGACAACACAGGGTGAGGGTAAAACAGTGTGGCAATACTTTATTGAACCACAAAACATGCAAATAACACACAGAACAGTCCCAGCAAAATACCCAAGATGGTACAGAATTACAGTCTCAACCTTCAGCTGCCTCACTAGGATTAAAACCAACTGTGACTTCCAGGGCCAACTACCTCCACCTGTGGCATGCAAAGAGAGGAGGTAACAACTAGCTTAGGAAGCTGACAGTCCATTGAGGCATAAGGTCAGGTGACCGGAGGGTAACAACCTGGCTTCTCTGAACATCTCCATGAAGCCAGATGACCGGTGGGTCTCAATTCTGGCTTCCCCAAATGTATCCATGGGACTGAGGTGACTGGTGGGTCCAAGTCCTGACTTCCCCAAATGTACACATGGGTTCAGTGATGGTCAATGGAGCAGATCTGTATTTTCGAGCCAGTGCCGTGGTCACCTAAGCCAGCATCCTGAGCAATGTCAAATCTGTGTCCCTCGTCATGGAGCCATTATGTTTTGGCAGCTGTCTTGTAGTGTGTTCCTGGCTGTGGTTTCCAAAGAGTCTCTGGTTCTTTGGATCTCTGGATCATTGGATGGGTTGTAGCAGAGGCATATCCCCTTTTTATAGTTCGTCACTGTTGTCCTTCATGTCATTATCCACAGGTCAAGGAGAAGGGGTGATGAGGTTAACCCGCATTGTTTGATTATTTATAGTTTATCCTTCAATGTTTGCAAGTCAACAAACTAGGCAATGACCTGGGCAATGTGTAATCAATATATTAACAAACATCATTGTTCAGTGACCCTGCATCCCTGTTTTGCAAAGATAGCAGTACAAAAAAACTGTAGGAGCTGATATAAGAGGTAAATAAGAACCATTCATCAATTTACTAATATCAATTCAACCTACAAGATAACTCATCATTTCTGAGTCTTGACCAACCAAAGAAAGAAAGACATGAATTCAAAAGTCTATAGATAACAGTCTATGCCTTCTGGCTTACTGAAAATAGATGTCTGGATAATTATGATTAAATGCTGTTTCATCCCAGTCCCTTACACAAACTGGTAAAAATATAATACATTGATAAGAGATTCTAAATAAAAAACACAAGGGTCCAATTCATTCCAGAATTTTGCCATAATTGTAATATAAAGTTGTTTGACATATACTGACTTTTGTCAAAACTCACAGGCAACTTTTGGTATCGTTAGTCTTTGGCTAGACCTAGCCAGCTCCTCCAAGTTTTTGAAAAGTGAGCCAAGAGGGGGCATGGCGGAACAAGGCCGACACATTCATCATAATTACCATCCTAAAAGTGCCATAAATTATGACACAAATGTATTCCAGTCCCTGAGATTTCTTGCCTTGGTGTTCAGAGCTGAAAGAACAGCCAAATTAATTTAGAGGAGCATGCGTCACTGAAAGAAGTACTACATGTAACAACACTTACTGTGGCTTCCTCGCTGAGCATTATTGCAATTATATGAGCTCAATACATGGCTGTATATGTGAGTAATACAAAGCTTGATAAAAAAAAAATATAGCACCCTCCAATCGGTTTTGCTTCACATGGTCACAATGTGGGTACTGTTTGTCATTAGTAGAATTTGGCATCATGCTAAATATGTTTCCAAGATGCAGAAATCCCAAAACAAGACAAGTTTATATGTAGTAAGAAAAGCAAATAAATTCAAGTGGAATTGAGTTCTACTCGAGTTTTACAACACTTCGTATTGGCCAAAATACATCCAAAACACAGGTTTTTGGAAAAAAAATTTACAGGGAATTATAAAAATGGCTGAACCATAGAAAATCATTAAAGAGAAAAAATAGAAAACTAATTATACTTACCTTACCGCTCACCTCTCCGGCCATTCGCTCCTCAAAGTTACCCTTCCAGTCCTCATCATATTTTCAGATCCTCGCCACGCTCGTTAAAGTTCCCGGGTCTCTCACACTAAGCAGGGACTTCTATCTCTCATAAAACCCAGGGAAGTTTGGCGCATTATCGCGGAATGGAATGGCACAAGTCATGATATTGTCACTTTCGCGCACTTGCACAGAACCCTCCTCATCCTCGTCAAAGCCAGAAATCTCAGCCTACCATGAGATATCGGGATATTTTAGCACGAGCTGTGGGGATCAGAAGATGCTCCGAGGACCAGATGGGTGATGATGAGGAGGAGCTCTGCTGGGGAAGGTGAAGTGAGTGGTGAATTAAGTATAAGGATTTGTTTATTTTTTACATGTTACAGTTATTATTTTCTGAGTTCTGCAGAAGAAAAGCATAATAAGGGACATTAAATTCTAATTTCTGGGAGGAAAGAAAAACGAATTCAAATTTTTCCCGATCCATTCATTTTTATAACTAAGGTCATAATAATAATGTTAAAAAAATTAAAAATAAAATAATAAATTAATTATAACAATTCCGACGCTATGAAACAATGGCTGTCACGGAATAGCAGAAAAGCTAACAGGAGCTAATGACTCATGGCCGCATGTCTAATAAATGCACAGTCAGGTCTTAGTGTTAGTTTATTCGGTTAATTAGCATCGCCACCGATTGCAATTATTTTCAAGGATACAGACGACAAACGCAAACAGTCAGCACCTCGGCGTCTGACACTGTCACTATGGAACAACGTCTGATTAAAGTGGTTACACCTCGTAATGAAACGCCAAATACACTTTAAATATTTAGCAAAACGAAATAGTATCAAAGCCTTTGGCACATAACGACCACAAATAAGGTAGGTTCCATAATTCCGTGTTTAGGATGTTCATCACATTTTGGGGATCATTAAGATTTTAGAACGCTTTGCATTAATTAATTGGAAACTCTACAAAGACGCCGTTGCACAATGTATTCTTCTTTCTAACCTGTTATTTTTATATACAGCAAGTGAAATAAAACTCTAATCACGCTCAGCATCTTTGTCGCTTGTTACACAGCCAATAAGCATTTGGGGATTGCCAGCACATCATTGTAATGCCATAGCCATCTTGGTTGTGGCATTACTGTGATTGGATGGCAACGTGACATCATCAGGGGATATAAAAGAACAGGCATAGGGAGGGACAGAGAGTCGCAGGAGCAGGGACAGTGGCAGAAAACAGTCTGTAGACAGGGATTAGGGCTGTGCAGTCCCTTGCAAAATATATAGCTGCAGCTATTTTATTTTTGTGTGTTTGTGAGTGAAAAAAAATTAATATATTGTGTGATCAATTGAGTAGTACGTGCTTTGTGGTACATTTTTGTGTTATGTAACGCTCCAAAAAAAGTTGACTTTTTTTGTGGATTAAATGACTCACCCATACAGTCTTCTGTGGCCTGGGGTACATTTTTGTGATAACTGACACTTCAAAAAAGCATCAAAAAATGTTGATGGATTACATTTATCACCCATACGGTATTTCGTGGCCTCGGGTACATTACTGTGATATCTATCACTCGAAAAAAAAATCGCTAGGATAGGGAAACGCTGTGCCCTGTTAACTTCACAGAGAAATCAAGCTACCAAACAGAGCAAAACTGTGGTCATGCAGTCAGCATAGCACACAAACAACTCCTCACCGGAGATGCCGGTATTCTAGGGGCTTATTTCAGCCATGGCCTGAATCCAAACACATAAAACTCCTCATCGGAGGTTCTGGTATTCTAGCGGCTTATTTCAGCTAACCCTGACCACATGCAAACATGACCAGACAGTAGCAAGGCTCAAAACATAGGTTGATACTAGCACATGGACGTGCGGCCATGCAAATCTTTTATAGCTGTAGCAGACAAGGACCTTCCTGGTGTCCAATAGGAGCTACTACAGGACCTGAGCATGTGACCCCAGACCTCCAATGGGAGGTCTTCCCATGGGCATGCTCAGTATAGGAAAAGCAGGACTTAGTCCCAGAAAGACCTGCTCGCTGCTGAACATTGCTGGCTACAATGACAGAGCCTGGAAGGGCAGTAGTAACCAGTCGTCCAGTATCAGCCTGAGCCAGATGCTGGGACCGACATCTCTGCTGAGCAGGCTCCACTGTGGCTGGAGAAGAATGGGAGACCACAGCAGACATGGTTCGAGATTCCCCCTGTGCAGCGGTGGGAACTCGACACCTAACAAACCCCTTTCTGTCATCTGATGTACTATCCCATCCATGTGACGTGGGACTTAATTCCCATGGACGGGATAGTACGGGATAGTACAACATATGTGATCAGCCGGGGGAGTGTGACAGATCGCAGCTGGGTGTCAGCTGATTATCACAGCTGACATCCGGCACTATGTGCCAGGAGTGGTCACAGACTGCTCCCAGCACTTTAACCCCTGAAACACTGCAATCAAACATGATTGCAGTGTTCTGGTGGCATAGGAAAGCATTGCGCAGGGCGGGGGGCTTCCCTGAGACCCTAAGAACAACGTGATGTGATCACATTGTTCCAAGGGTCTCCTCAGTTCTCCTCCCTGCAGGCCCCCAGATCCAAGATGGCCGCAGGGTCCTTCTGGGTCCTGCAGGGACGTGGCTTGTCAGTGCCTGTCAGATTGCTGATCTGACACAGTGCTTTGCAAAGCGTTAGATCAGCGATCTGGCATTATATAGTAATGTCCCACCCTGGGACAATGTTAAAAAAAATAAATTAACATGTGTAAAAATATTTCTTTTTAAATTCCTAAATAAAGAAAATAAAATAATTAAATATTTTTCCCAAAAAATACATTTCTTTATGTAAATAAAAAAACAATAAAAGTACACATATTTAGTATCGCCGCGTTCGTAACGACCTGACCTATAAAACTGCCCCACTAGTTAACCCCTTCAGTGAACACCATAAAAAAAAACAAGGCAAAAAACAATGCTTTATACAACACATCTAGATAAGTTCTTTAGGGGGTCCACTTTCCAACATGGTGTCACTTGTGGGGGGTTTCCACTGTTTAGTCACATCAGGGGCTCTGCAAACACGACATGGCGTCCTATTTAAATTCCAGTCAATTTTGCATTGAAAAGTCAATAGCACTCCTTCCCTTACAAGCTCTGCCATGCGCCCAAACAGAGGTTTACCCCCACATATGGGGTATCAGCATACTCAGGACAAATTGCCCAACAACTTTTGGTGTCTCTCTCCTGTTACCCTTGGGAAAATAAAAAAATGGGGGCGAAAAGAACATTTTTGTGAATAAATATGATTTTTTTTATTTTTACTGCTGTACATTACAAACTTCTGTGAAGTACTTGGGGTTTCAAAGTGCTCACCACACATCTAGATAAGTACCTTAGGGAGTCTACTTTCCAAAACGATGTCACTTGTGGGGGTTTCTACTGTTTAGGCACATCCGGGGCTCTCCAAACGCGATATGGCGTCCTATCTCAATTCTAGCCAATTTTGCATTGGAAAGTCAAACGGCGCTCCTTCATTTCCGAGCTCTGCTATGCACCCAAACAGTTGTTCCCCCCCCCACATATGGGGTATCTGCGTACTTAGGACAAATTGCACAACAACTTTTGGGGTCCAATTTCTCCTGTTACCCTTGATAAAATAAAACAAATTGGATCTGAAGTAAATTTTTTGTGAAACAAAGTGAAACGTTAATTTTTTTTTAAGTATTCCAAAAATTCCTGTGAAACACCTGAAGGGTTAATAAACTTCTTGAATGTGGTTTTGAGCACCTTGAGGGATGCAGTTTTTAGAATGGTGTCACACTTGGGTATTTTCTATCATATAGACCCCTCAAAGTGACTTCAAATGTGATGGGGTCCCTAAAAAAATGGTGTTGTAAAAATGAGAAATTGCTGTTCAACTTTTAACCCTTATTAACCCAGGTATCTAACCCTGTCAAAAC
Source organism: Ranitomeya variabilis (assembly GCF_051348905.1). NCBI lineage: Eukaryota > Metazoa > Chordata > Amphibia > Anura > Dendrobatidae > Ranitomeya > Ranitomeya variabilis. The sequence goes on along the minus strand of NC_135234.1, from coordinate 756,008,475 downwards.
CTGTTAAAAAATGTATCAGTATTATGTTGCTCATACACACACTAATACATGTTCTAGGGTTCATTTTGGTGGTATATAACCTTTAAGGAAATTGTTCAAACATTTATCGGTACCATATTGCTCATCCATACAGTATTACATGTTCTTGAGTACATTATGGTGATATCTAACCCTCCAAAAAAAATTTTTTTAAAAATCGGTATTGTATTGCCAATCCATACAATATTATGTATTCTTGGGTACATTTGTGTGGTATATATAAAAATACAAAAAAGCATTGAGAAATTTGTCTTGATTCAGTTACTTATCCATACAGTTTTACATGCTTTCTGTTATATTTCGGTGTTATATAAAACTCCCCCCAAAAATGTGTTTATTTATTGATTCAATTACTAATTCATACAGTATTACATGCTTTCTATTACATTTTGGTGTTATCTAAAAATGAAAAAATGTTTATGGATTCAATGATTCATCCATACACTCTAACATGGTTCTTGTTACATTTCACTACTATGTAGACTCAAAAATAAAATTCCAAAACTTTTTATGGATTCAAGGATTCAGCCATACACTGTAACGTGATATGTGTTATATTTCGCTGGTCTATTAAACTAACAAAAATCCTTCCAAAATTCTTAGAGAATCAACTAGTCATCCATACACTCAAACACGGTTCTTGTTACATTTTGCTGGTATATTAAACTCTAAATAAAAGCTTCCAAAACTTTTTATGGATTCAGCGATTCATCCATACACTGTAACACGATTCGTGTTACATTTCTCTGGTATATTAAACTCTAAAAAAAACCTTCCAAAATGTTTAATGGATTCAATGATTCGTGCATACAGTTTAATGTGCTGTGTGAAAACTATGATGGGTTAATATTTTTAAAAATCGCTTGGCCTGATACAGTTCACAAAATATTTTTGGTCAAAAAATTGAGTATTGTCACACATTAAAGCATATATGACAATACTCAATTTTTTGACCAAAAATATTTTGGCCCTGCTTTGTGTGAAATTTTGCTGATTTATGTCCCTCTTTCTTCACATTTTTGGCAGTTCTTTGGCTTAATTTGGCTTTCTTTCCTTGCTTTCCTTTTTTATTAAAAAATTTCAATTCTGGTTTACTTACGTCATTTTTTTAAATCCTTTTTAAATTTTGCCTTATATAAAATTTATTATACAGGAAAAAATGTTTGTTAACTTTTTTGCCTGTAAACTCCACATTCTTGTCAATTTTGAATGTTTTATTGTCAGTACTTAAAGTGGAGTAAAAATCTGACTTCCAGGGGTCTTCCCCATCCTATTCTCCTTCCATTCAGCACTTTTGCCATCCAGTGAATTAGGCGTCAAGGTCAGTTTAACTTTGCTGTTTCATTTTTAATTTAAAAAAAAAGGTGTCAGTGTCTTTATTTGAAATAACAGACTTTACTCAGGGTGTTTTTATTTACAATATAACTATGGGGTTAGTAATGGGGGCATCTTATAGACACCTCTCCATTACTAACTCCTTGGCTTGATGTCACCTGACAATACAAAGCTGACATCAACCCAAATACTATTACCCCACTTGTCAACATATCAGGGCAAATGGGAAGAGCAAAAGCTAAGCACGAGAATTGACACATCTTATGGATGTGCCTTTTCTGGGGCGGCTGAGAGCTGGTGTTTTTAGTCTAGGAGGGGGCCAATATCTATGGGCCATTTCTAGCCTAATACTATCAGCCCTCAGTTGTTTGCCTAGCCTTTGCTGGTGTTTAATTATAGGGGGTCCCCCATTTTAATAACCAGTAAATGCTAAGTATACAGCTGTGAGCTGATATAAATAGCCTGGGAAGCTCTATAGGTATTACACCCTTCCCAGGCTATCAACACCAGCCCCCAGCTGTCTGCTTTCCCTCTGCTGGTTAAGAAAATTTAGGGGACTTGTTCCAATGATTCTGTCTAATCAGACAGAGAAAGAATAGGTAGAGTGGGCAAGGAGCAGTTCAAGCAGGAAAAGGCTCTGTCCTGTGTTCACCACCACAGAGAAGTAACAGCTCTGCTGGAGAGGTGAAAATTGTGTGTGCAGCTATAAACCTGGCTGTGTATTAAAAATTAGCCATCATTTTATTTATCTATCTTTTTCATATGTGAATAGTACATGAGAAAATAAGCAACTTTGTGATATATCTTATCAAAGAAACCTGCTTCTTTCTCCACCTGAATTTATCTTTTACTGTCAACTTACCAGAAAAATCTGTAAAATCTGTATTCAATAAAGACACATTTTCCCTTTACGGAGATAAATGGCAGTTGGTGCTTTTAAATCCTTTGAAGGGGGAGGAGCTAGAGACACATGACAGTTACAGTTCTCTAAAAAACATTATGAGCACCAACTGCCATCTCCTGTCTCAGTAATGGGAAAGTCTGTACTCTCTGAAGACAGATTTTACTAGTGAATTGAGAATTTTGAGAGTAAAAGATAATTCCCGGAAGCGAAAGAAGTAAATTTATCTAATAAGATATATTACAAAGTTTCTTATTTCCATGTTTATTACTGATTTGTGGGGGAAAAAGTTAAAATGTGGAATATTCTTTAACACTTTTTAAAAACTAAAGTAAGCTTTCATTACTATTGTAAAAGTTAAATAGTTGATATGTTTCATTCATAGTGGAAATAGTTTATATGTTTCATTCATAGTGGAAATGCAGGAAATAGATTCCAAGTAAAAAGGTCCCCTACCTAAATTTATGCTAAAGCAGGAGAACTGCATAAATTTAGTTTCACCAATCTGCTGCCTCCTTCTCTGCTCCAATACAGAAGCAAACTCCCTGAGGAAGCATATTGCGAAACATGTGTTGCACTAAGTGACTGGATGTCAGGCAGTTTTGACTTAGGTTATAGCCTTTAAGAGTATTGTATTGCAGCTCAGCTCCAAATTAGGGTTGAGCCCATATACCAATTTTACACTTTTGGGTGGTAAAACGTAACCCTTTTATCTAATTTGTGACCCCTTTAAGTCCGGTCGTCTAAGCTTGTAATGGATGTCTAGTGAGTGGCAGATGTAATAGATATTCCATATTGCCAAGTATCCTCAGGTCACCGTGGTTAATCTATTCTGACATGAATGTAGAAGTCATTGATATCTGCTCATATGGACCTCATCAGATTAATCACACGAGATATTTATAAGTATAAATCCCTCACCATCTGTCTTAATGTTGCCGATGAGATAATTAGATGCAATTAAACCTCATCAACGGTTAGCTCTTGTTTAAATACTTTATGCATAAAGCGAAAGGGGAGAGAAAATCCCCAAAGTGCTGGTGTTTATATTTTCAAATTAAAATGTTTGACGACTAGATGAAGCATATTAGTGTCAGTAAATAGCGGATTTCATGCTACATCAAAAAAGTAGTTAGCTGGTAGGAATTTTGCATAATCCAAGTAAACCAATCAACTCTGGCACTAGGAGGGGGACGGAAACAGATTATGGGAAAGATCTAGAGAAAAACAGAAAATTCACAAGATTTATAAATTTTGCCACGGCTCCTTCGTTATTTGCATAGTGCAGATATTAATCACGCAAAGTAAATAGTGCAGGCTCATTACAAGATCTTCATTGCCATCTTGAACGTTTGCTACTTCTGTACCTTGATTATCCTGGCCTGATAAATTCTTATCCCACCAAAAAAGTGGTAAGAGAGTTATCGGAACTTTTTTTATTTTATGGGGCTAAGGACTAAGATAGTTGCTAGCTGCCTGTGCTGCCCTGCAATGATCTCTCCCAGCTCCCAGCTAACAGACCACTCCTGATGGCAATTCTCCTGCTTCCTGTGATATCACATAGCAGTTCCTTCTCTTCCACTCTGCTCTGGGCAATGTCAGCAGTGACACTCCGTTAACAAAGCAGAGCAGAAGAGAAGGAATTGCTATTTTGACGTGATGTTACAGGAAGCAACACCTCGGAGCTGGGAGAGATCGTTGCAGGGCAGCACAGGCAGGTGCTTAGCCCCACAGAAAAAAAAGATATAAAAATGTAGGATCCCGATCCAGCACCAAGTCAGTTGTCCTTGACCATCGTACAGGAGCCCTAGGAACCTACTCCCATTTCCCGGCATCCACGACACCTCTTTTGATTAGCTGATTTGACGCAACATCATACAAGTAAAAAGGGAGGAGGAAGCAGTTCACAGGTCTCCTACCAATTGGCCATTGTCTACTGACATGGCTGCTGGACAAGGCTCTAGCAAATCAATTCGCTCACCTCTTTCCATTACTTTCCACCCTTGAGGTGTCTGACTACATTCCTAAATGCTTCAAGGCTACCACATCCCCATTCTATGTGGTCACCATTACCAATCTCAACCAGTCTGAGGCATTCCTTCTGAGTTCATAGACTCTCCCCCTCAGAAGAATATTTCTATATAAATTTTTATTTGTCAATGCCTCTAGAAATTGTACCTCCAGAATGTTTCCTTATGTTCTGATTCTAACTACAGAATAAAAAAACAAGAATTTGTTACATACTAGGTATTAGTGAGCACTAAAATGCATGGATGCTCGTTACTTTAACCCAGCAATTCCTAATGCTCGGTTGCTCGTTTTGAGTAATTAGTATAATGGGAGTCAAAGGGAAATCTAATTATTTTTCTGGTAGACCTACAAGAAGGTCTGGGGAGCAGTGAAAATTTTGAAATGGGTGGAAAAAGTGAATGGAAGGACAAATGCATGGGGAAGACCCCTGGAAGCAACTCTTACTCCCAGATCGCTGTTGAGAACAATGGTGTCACAGTTTTTCTCCACTTTAAGGCCTGACAATAAAACATTTAAAATCGTCGAGAAATTGGAGTTTACAGGAGAAAAATCCTAAAGGGATTGTCCTGTGAAAACCAATAAGTCTGCAGTCACTATGTGTGACTGCCGACATACAATTCTCCCCAGCGCACACACTGTGTGATGCGAGGACTCGCCTGTTTCAGACTGGGAATGGAGGGTATGTGTTTTGGCTGGCGGAATGCCCCAAATAGATTCAAGATGGTAAAGGTGTGTTCGCAGCTCGGGGTCCACCATATAGAGATGGAACCTGCTGCTAAGTAATGGCAGTACTATGCCGGAGTAAACTTGGGTTCAGATACCCGGTAAGAACTAAAGTGAATTCTGTTGCATCACAGAGTTGCAGTGAAACAAATGAAATGCTGTGCCCTCTTAGCAAACACAGGATGCAGCAGACGAACGCTAGTGGGATCCCTGAGACTCACCCCCACTAAGCTGGTGATTGATCCCGCTCTTACCCTCGGTGGCTTTTGAGCCTGCGCCTGAGGACACCCCGAGTCAGATGCAGAGATCAAGCGGGAGTTCCCACCCTACACTGACCAGTTGTCAGGATAAGTTAAGATTGCAGCAGAGAGTGCGTGCAGTGCCGTGCAGGCGGACACTGCTGGCTTGACGCAGTACAGATCGTGCTCTGGTGTAGGATAGCACTGTCAGGCGCTAGGTAGCTCCAACATTCGCGAACATTCAACAACACAAGGAATGGGAATGATTAAGGAACAATCACCAGAACAAGCACACATCCACACATGATAATAGGTTTATACTAGCGCATGGCCGTGCGGACATGCAAACTTTTTATAGCTGTAGCACTCAAGGACCTTCCTAGTGGTCCAATAGGAGCTGCTACAGGACCTGAGCGTGTGACCCCCGACCTCCAATGAGAGGTCGTAATGTGGGCATGCTCAGTATGGGAAAAGCAGGACATAGTCCCTGAAACGCCTGCTCGCTGCTGATCAGTACTGGCACAGTACCTTTGCACAGTATCAGGCTGAGCCAAACACTGGGACCGACGTCTCCACTGAGCAGGCTCCACTGCGGCTGGAGGAGAATGGGAGACCACAGCGGATATGGTTCAACATTCCCCCTGTGCAGTGGTGGGAACTCGACTCCTAACAGTATGTATGTGTTATACATGCCAGTGGGTTTGGCCTTAATCCATCATTTCTATTGAGCCAAGGTTGCGTACCGGCCAGTGGGCATAGCCAACTAGATGGCGTGACCTCGCTCAATGCAAGTGTATGGAGAGTGAGGCCACACCCTCTGGCTGGGGGTATGTATTACTCATACATACCCTCCATTCCCCTGTCTGAATCCGGCGAATCCCTGCAGTGCACAGTGCTATCTATCTGGATTCATAAGTCTGCAGTCACACAGAGTGACATCAGACTACCCGTTTAAAAAACATTCTTTCCTGTGTAATGACTTATAAGTAAATTTATAAGGCAAAATTTATAATGGATTTAAAAAAAATAATTTAAGTAAGCAAAAATGTAAATCTTTATTAAAAATTTGGAAATTTCAGTTTAATCTACACAGGAAACAAGAAGTGCCAAAAATTTAATAGAATAGGGACTCAGATACACACTAAGTGCAAAGGCTGTCAAACATTACAAGCAGAGTCATCCATATACTTTTGAAGGCACCAACTGGAGTGCCTCATAAAAAATTAAGAAAGTGTTGTTGTGCAACTTCTATACTCATAAATCAAAAATTATGAGGAGGGTCATCTAGTCATCCATAGACCTCTGAAGGCAAAAATAACTGGTCATCAGGACATGGATGCTGGTAGGGTGTCATGAAATTGACCCAGACATTTGACAGTGTACCCATGCCACTGATGTACCTGGTGTGTGTCTCCCTCGCCTCTCGTCCTTGGCGAGGCATGGAAGCTTGTCCCCTGCCAATACCGTTGTCTGATGGTAATTTTTCAAGATATTTTCCACAATTACCTTCTGGTTTAACACCATTTTAGTAGACCTCTCCACCTCATCAAGGAGAAATGCAAGGTTCTACTTGTAGCATGAGTCTAGCAGGGTAAGCAACCAGTACTCTTTTTTGGCCAAGGTGAATGTAACGTGTTGTGAACTGTGTTTCTGGGCTCCCTCTTGTGGTCACAAGGGGTATTGTATAGTCTTTCTTCTGGCTTGGACTTCAGCTGTTTCGTTAGGGCTGTGGGTGTTCCCTATTTAGCCCTCTTGGAGCCTCGGTCTTGTGCCGGTCATCAATGTATTCAGTCCAAATCTGTTTCTTCCTGATTCCTGCCATCTGTCTCTAGCAAGAGAAGCTAAGTGTTGTTTGCGTATTTTGGATCATTTGTCTTATTCATGTTTTTTTTTGTCCAGCTTGCCAAAATGTGATTTTCTTGCTTGCTGGTAGCTCTAGGGGTGCTGATATTCTCCCCTCACACCGTTAGTCGGTGTGGGGGTTCTTGAATATCCAGCGTGGATGTTTTACAGGGTTTTCTGCTGACCGCATAGTCCACTTCCTATTTTCAGCTATCTAGTCTTAGTAGGCCTCACTTTGCTGAATCTGATTTTCATTTCTATGTTTGTGTTTTCCTCTTACCTCACCGTTATTATTTGTTGGGGGCTTCCTATATCTTGGGGTTAATTTCCCTAGAGGCAAGTGAGGTCTTCTTTTCCCTCTAGGGGTAGTTAGTTCTCTGGCTGGCTCGAGACGTCTAGGAATTGTTTAGGTATGTTCACCGGCTACTTCTAGTTGTGTGTTAGGATTAGGTATGCGGTCAGCCTAGTTACCACCTCCCTAGAGCTGGTTTTTAGTTTTGCAAACCTAGCAGGAATACAAGAGATCCTTTCCCACTAGGATCATAACAGTATGACCGGCCAAAAAGGAAATGTTTAATGCATTGCAGAAGCGGGATCAAAAAGAAGTTCTGAGTAGATATTTTTTTTTTCTGCAGTCTGTCTAGCTTCTTTCATCCCCTTATACTCTGAGTGGCTTTGAGCTCTGAGGCAGACATGAATGTTCAGACTCTGATTTCTAGTGTGGATCAGCTTGTTGCAAGGGTGCAAGGCATTCAGGATTTTGTCACTCGTAGTCCTATGTCTGAGCCAAAGATACCTATTCCTGAGCTGTTCTTTGGAGATAGATCTAAGTTCCTGAATTTTAGGAATAATTGTAAATTGTTTCTGTCTTTGAAACCTTGTTCCTCTGGTGATTCTGCTCAGCAGGTTAAAATTGTTATTTCTTTCTTGCGTGGCGACCCTCAAGATTGGGCCTTCTTTCTGGCGCCAGGAGATCCTGCATTGGTGAATGTTGATGCGTTTTTCCTGGCGCTTGGATTGCTCTATGAGGAGCCTAGTCTTGAAAATCAGGCAGAAAGGGCTTTGCTGGCTATCTCTCAGGGTCAGGATGAAGCTGAAGTGTATTGTCAGAAATTTCGGAAATGGTCCGTGCTTACTCAATGGAATGAGTGTGCTTTGGCCGCAAATTTCAGAAATGGTCTTTCTGAAGCAATTAAGAATGTGATGGTGGGGTTTCCCATCCCTACAAATCTGAATGATTCTATTACTCTGGCCATTCAGATTGATCGGCGTTTGCGGGAGCGCAAATCTGCTAATCCTCTGGCGGTGCTCTCTGAACAGACACCTGACTCTATGCAATGTGACAGAATTCTGACCAGAGCCGAACGGCAAAATCATAGACATCAAAATGGGTTGTGCTTTTACTGTGGTGATTCTACGCATGTTATCTCAGCATGCTCTAAACGCTTAAAAAAAGTCGTTAATCCTGTCGCCATTGGTACTCTACAGCCTAAATTTATTTTGTCTGTGACTTTAATTTGTTCATTGTCTTCTTACTCAGTCATGGCTTTTGTGGATTCTGGTGCTGCCCTGAGTCTGATGGACTTGTCGTTTGCCAGGCGCTGTGGTTTTGTCCTGGAGCCTTTGGAATTTCCTATTCCTCTTAGAGGAATTGATGCAACGCCATTGGCAGAGAATAAACCTCAGTATTGGACGCAAGTGACAATGTGCATGACTCCTGTACATCAGGAGGTGATTCTTTTTCTTGTACTGCACAATTTGCATGATGTCGTCGTTTTGGGTCTGCCATGGCTACAGGCCCATAATCCAGTTCTAGATTGGAAAGCTATGACTGTGTCAACTTGGGGTTGTCAGGGAATTCATGGCGATGCTCCGTTGGTGTCTATTGCTTCTTCCACTCCTTCTGAGATCCCTGAGTTTTTGTCTGACTACCAGGATGTATTTAATGAGCCCAGGGCTAGTGCCCTTCCTCCTCATAGGGACTGTGATTGTGCTATAAATTTGATTCCTGGTAGTAAATTTCCTAAGGGACGACTCTTTAATTTATCTGTGCCAGAACATGCCGCGATGCGGAGTTATATCAAGGAGTCTTTGGAGAAGGGACATATTCGCCCATCCTCTTCCCCTCTTGGTGCAGGATTTTTTTTTTGTAGCCAAGAAAGACGGGTCTTTGAGACCTTGTATTGATTATCGTCTTTTGAATAAAATCACGGTTAAATTTCAGTATCCTTTGCCATTATTGTCTGATTTGTTTGCTCGGATTAAGGGTGCCAGTTGGTTCACCAAGATAGATCTTCGCGGTGCGTATAACCTTGTGCGCATTAAGCAGGGAGATGAATGGAAAACAGCATTTAATACGCCCGAGGGCCATTTTGAGTACTTGGTGATGCCTTTTGGACTCTCTAATGCTCCTTCTGTGTTTCAGTCCTTCATGCATGACATCTTCCGGAATTATCTGGATAAATTTATGATTGTTTATCTGGATGATATTTTGGTTTTTTCTGATGATTGGGATTCCCATGTGAGGCAGGTCAGGATGGTGTTTCAGGTCCTGCATGATAATGCTTTGTTTATGAAGGGCTCAAAATGTCTCTTCGGAGTACAGAAAGTTTCCTTTCTGGGTTTTATTTTTTCCCCTTCTACGGTGGAGATGGACCCAGTTAAGGTCCGAGCCATTCATGACTGGACTCAGCCCACGTCTGTTAAGAGTCTTCAGAAGTTCTTGGGTTTTGCTAATTTTTACCGTCGTTTTATCGCTAATTTTTCTGGCGTGGTTAAACCTTTGACGGATATGACCAAGAAAGGTTCTGATGTTACTGATTGGTCTCCTGCAGCCGTGGAGGCCTTTCGGGAGCTTAAGCACCGGTTTACTTCAGCGCCAGTCTTGTGCCAGCCAGATGTCTCGCTTCCCTTCCAGGTCAAAGTGGATGCTTCTGAGATTGGTGCAGGGGCTGTTTTGTCGCAGAGAAGCTCTGAAGGCTCTGTGATGAAGCCATGTGCTTTCTTTTCAAGGAAATTTTCGCCTGCTGAGCGGAACTATGATGTTGGTAATCGGGAGTTGTTGGCTATGAAGTGGGCATTTGAGGAGTGGCGACATTGGCTCGAGGCAGCTAAGCATCATGTGGTGGTCTTGACTGATCACAAAAATCTGATTTATCTTGAGTCTGCCAAGCGCCTGAATCCTAGACAGGCTCGTTGGTCATTGTTTTTCTCCCGTTTTGACTTTGTGGTCTCGTACCTGCCTGGTTCGAAGAACGTGAAGGCTGATGCTCTTTCTAGGAGTTTTGAGCCTGACTCTCCGGGAGTCTCAGAATCTGCTGGTATTCTCAGAGAGGGAGTGATTTTGTCTGCCATTTCCCCAGATTTGCGACGAGCGCTGCAGAAATTTCAGGCTGATAGACCAGATCGTTGCCCACCAGAGAAATTGTTTGTCCCTGATAGATGGACCAGCAGAGTTATTTCCGAGGTTCATTCTTCGGTGTTAGCGGGGCATCCTGGGATTTTTGGTACCAGAGATTTGGTGGCTAGGTCCTTTTGGTGGCCTTCCTTGTCACGGGATGTGCGTTCCTTTGTGCAGTCCTGTGGGATTTGTGCTCGGGCTAAGCCTTGCTGTTCTCGTGCCAGCGGGTTGCTTTTGCCCTTGCCTATCCCGAAGAGGCCTTGGACGCACATTTCCATGGATTTTATTTCGGATCTTCCAGTGTCTCAGAGAATGTCTGTCATCTGGGTGGTGTGTGATCGTTTTTCTAAGATGGTTCATTTGGTGCCCTTGCCTAAGTTGCCTTCCTCCTCTGATTTGGTTCCTTTGTTCTTTCAGAATGTGGTTCGTTTGCATGGCATCCCTGAGAATATTGTGTCTGACAGACGATCCCAGTTTGTGTCCAGATTCTGGCGATCTTTTTGTGCTAAGATGGGCATTGATTTATCTTTTTCGTTGGCTTTCCATCCTCAGACTAATGGCCAAACCGAGCGAACTAATCAGACGTTGGAAACTTATTTAAGATGTTTTGTTTCTGCTGATCAGGATGATTGGGTGACTTTCTTGCCACTGGCCGAGTTTGCCCTTAATAATCGGGCTAGTTCTGCTACTTTGGTTTCGCCTTTTTTCTGCAATTCTGGTTTTCATCCTCGTTTTTCCTCGGGTCAGGTTGAGCCTTCTGACTGTCCTGGGGTTGATTCTGTGGTGGATAGGTTGCAGCGGATTTGGAACCATGTGGTGGACAATTTGAAATTGTCACAGGAGAAGGCTCAGCGTTTTGCCAACCGCCGCCGCGGGGTGGGTCCCCGACTTCGTGTTGGGGATTTGGTTTGGTTGTCTTCTCGGTATGTCCCTTTGAAGGTCTCCTCTCCTAAGTTCAAGCCTCGCTTTATCGGTCCTTATAAGATTTTGGAGGTTCTTAACCCGGTGTCTTTTCGTTTGGACCTCCCGGCGTCGTTTACCATTCATAATGTGTTCCATAGGTCTTTGTTGCGGCGCTATGTGGTGCCTGTGGTTCCTGTTGTTGAGCCTCCTGCTCCGGTGTTGGTTGAGGGCGAGTTGGAGTACGTGGTGGAGAAGATCTTGGATTCTCGTATCTCTAGACGGAAGCTTCAGTATTTGGTTAAGTGGAAGGGCTATGGTCAGGAGGATAATTCCTGGGTTGTCGCCTCTGATGTTCATGCAGCCGATTTGGTTCATGCCTTTCACGCTGCTCATCCTGATCGCCCTGGGGGTCTTGGTGAGGGTTCGGTGACCCCTCCTCAAGGGGGGGTACTGTTGTGAACTGTGTTTCTGGGCTCCCTCTTGTGGTCACAAGGGGTATTGTATAGTCTTTCTTCTGGCTTGGACTTCAGCTGTTTCGTTAGGGCTGTGGGTGTTCCCTATTTAGCCCTCTTGGAGCCTCGGTCTTGTGCCGGTCATCAATGTATTCAGTCCAAATCTGTTTCTTCCTGATTCCTGCCATCTGTCTCTAGCAAGAGAAGCTAAGTGTTGTTTGCATACTTTGGATCATTTGTCTTATTCATGTTTTTTTTTGTCCAGCTTGCCAAAATGTGATTTTCTTGCTTGCTGGTAGCTCTAGGGGTGCTGATATTCTCCCCTCACACCGTTAGTCGGTGTGGGGATTCTTGAATATCCAGCGTGGATGTTTTACAGGGTTTTCTGCTGACCGCATAGTCCACTTCCTATTTTCAGCTATCTAGTCTTAGTGGGCCTCACTTTGCTGAATCTAATTTTCATCTCTATGTTTGTGTTTTCCTCTTACCTCACCGTTATTATTTGTTGGGGGCTTCCTATATCTTGGGGTTAATTTCCCTAGAGGCAAGTGAGGTCTTCTTTTCCCTCTAGGGGTAGTTAGTTCTCCGGCTGGCTCGAGATGTCTAGGAATTGTTTAGGTACGTTCACCGGCTACTTCTAGTTGTGTGTTAGGATTAGGTATGCGGTCAGCCTAGTTACCACCTCCCTAGAGCTGGTTTTTAGTTTTGAAAACCTAGCAGGAATACAAGAGATCCTTTCCCACTAGGATCATAACAGTAACGCCCCAGTCACGGGAAAGGCAGCGGTACATAAAGTCGGGCATATGTGCCAAACTCTATACAGCCAACACTTCCCTGTCTCCACCATAATCACTACTCTCCATCTCTTCCTCCTATTTCCCCCTCCTCCGCCCATCCACGCAGGAGAGACGGGACCAAGCTTTTGTGGATAGTAGCTTCTGATGCGCTAGCAACCACCTGTTTAGCCTTCACCTCCTCATTGTTACGCAATTGGGGCTGTGCAGATGAGATGCGGCTTGGTTAGGTTGTATCTCTCTGTCTCATGTCTTCCTCCATCTCCACCTGGTACGCGTGCAAATCTTTAGCTTTAAATGTGAGCAGTGACTGTTTAAGTAGGCACAGAAGCGGGATATTTGCACATCTTTATGCAGACTTCACAGTCTTGGAAAACCGCACAATTATCAGACATCCATGCCCACTCTTCAGTTGTTATGTGCGGAGGTTGCCAAGACTACGTATGAGTGTGTTGGAGCTGGTATACGACAACTGGCCTCTGCTGCTAACAAAGCCCTGCCAGCATGTGGAGTTCCAGCATGTGGAGGTGTTGCACACCAGTTGATGCACTGCTGCAGCACTGCCAGAGTGGCGGCATCTGTAGATGACTTTTGGAAATGGACAATGATGTGGCATACCTTGACCAGAAGCTCTGAGAAATCTGGGTGGGTTTTCAGAAACTTCTGAACCACCAAGTTTAGCAAGTAGGTCATGCATGGTGCATGTGTGAGCTTGCAGGCTTCACAGCCATCTTTGGGTTACGGCCACTATCACACACGACCATGCCTGATTGACCATATCTGTCTGGTCTGTCAATCCTTTTAATAACTGTGATGGTATGCGGTTTGCCTCCTAGACAAATTACGCTTCAGCAGAGCCTGTTGTTGAGGAAATGCTGGAGAACTTCCAGCATCCAGCTAATGTGGACAATGAGCTCTGAGATAGCACATCAGAGAAGGAGGAGGAGCAGGAGGGGGTGCAGGAACTAGGGTAGGAAGTGGAGGACACCCTGATAGAAGAAGGGCCAGCAATCCTTGGTGTCGGTAGTATATGTTCCGTGTCAGGGTGGGACTCAGCCCCAGCCTCCACAATGTTCACCCAGTGTGCCGTCTGGGAAATATAGCGTTAAGTGTACAATCTCCGTTATTGCGTTTGTAAGGGCACTTGCAGTGTATCCTTTTATAACCTCTGATGAGGTAATGCGGCCAGCCAATCACAGTAATGCCACTACCAAGATGACTACGGCATTACAGTGACTGGCATGCAATCCCTGCATGCTTATTGGCTGTATAACAGTTGCCAAACACTTGAGGGGCGCAAATTCTAGCTTCAAATCCGAGAACCAGCCAAAGCTCATTGAGTGCCAATCATATCCGAGCATCCCGATAGTCGAGTGATATCCGAGTATCACCGAGCACGTTCGCTCATCCATATTACATACTAAAGGAATGTCATATCTGGGCACATTAAAAAAAAGTATCGTTCAACTATATACAATTTAATTGTCTCTTTACTGGCTGATTCACATTGGCTGATGCAATTGTTTGTTCCCAAATAGCTTGCATGTAGTCGGCAGCACATCCTATGTTCATAACAACAATGATTTAATGACGGCATAAAGCGATCATTTAGTTAATGAACTTATCTGATCATCTGTTCAGGAGCATATTTATACAGGGTGATGATCCAAATCTAATGTTCTTATGAATGATTGTCCACAATTTATCAGACTGCACATAACATCCTTTAATGTTCACATGACAGGAACCAAAGATAAAGGATGCAACAATGATCATGTGAAATGTTTTACAATGCTCTGGATATCATATATATACATGCAATGAAGAAAACAATTTGCAGTATGTTTGACATATTCTATACTGGATGCAAATTTGGGATATTGCTTATCTGTTCTTGGAAGGAATAAAAGTTGTAATATATTTCTGACTTATGCCACATCTGTAATAAAAAAAAATTACAAATACATTTTGTGGATTTAATATTTAAGTTACATTTTTTTCAATAGATGAATAAGCAAATGTATATGTATGTAGTATAACCACTGCTGGTATATATTAATGTATTATATTTTTTCACTGCGGACATGTATTTATTTTACTGTGTTTTTTATTCACTGCTGATATACAATTATTATGTGTGCAGTTTATTTAATGCATGTATACACTTAAGTATACTGTTTATTCAATGGTTGTGTACAATTATTTGCAAAGTTTATTTGTAATGTATTCCTGACCACATTGCATTGGGAAGTAAAAAAAATCTACAAATAATATTGGATTCAATAATGAAGTTAAGTTTTATTTTTCAGTACATGAGTAAGTATATATTTATGTATGCATCATATTCACTGCTGAAATTTACTAATAGATGAAGTTTTTTCACTGCTGACATATACTTATTCTTGTGGTTCATTCATTGCAGGTATATAATTTTTTTGCATATGGTTTATTCACTGCTTATATGATTATATTTATTCAATGCATGTATAATTTAGGGATACAATTTATTCACTGTAATTTTGTGTGCACTTTATTGTGGCTTATGTGTCATATACTCCTGACCCACGTCACATCTGGAGTAAAAAAAGCCTATGAATATTATTAGAAGATATTAATTTTCAAATAATATTGGATTCAATATTTAAGTTAATCAGGTGCACCCCACTGCTGTCACAGAGACATAAAAAAGCTCGATTGCAATTTGCCAAAATGTATGATAGTAAGCCTAAATCCATCTGGGAAAGCAACTTGTGGACAGATGAGACCAAGATAGAGCTTTGTGGTAAAGCACATTATTCTACTCTTTACCAAAAAACAAAATGAGGCCTGCAAAGAAAAAAAGACAGTACCGACAGTCAAATATGGTGGAGGTTCAAATATGTTTTGGGTTGTTTTTTGCCTCAGGCACAGAAATATATATAATGCAGTGTATTGACTGGTTGCACATAATTATATGTGCTCTCTATTGAGGTTTAATCTAGAGGCGGACATATTATTGATATTATGTTGTGAATTTGCTTTTTGCTCCCTCTAGTGGTTACTAGTTTTTTGACTCTGGTTTTTCTGTCATTCCTTTTATCCGCACCTGGGTCGTTAGTTAGGGGTGTTGCTATATAAGCTCCCTGGACCTTCAGTTCAATGCCTGGCAACGTAGTTATCAGAGCTAGTCTGCTGTGCTCTTGTCTTCTGATCCTGGTTCCAGTTATATCAGCTAAGTCTGCCTTTTGCTTTTTGCTATTTGTTTTGGTTTTGTATTTTTGTCCAGCTTGTTCCAAATCTATATCCTGACCTTTGCTGGAAGCTCTAGGGGGGCTGGTGTTCTCCCCCCGGACCGTTAGACGGTTCGGGGGTTCTTGAATTTCCAGTGTGGATTTTGATAGGGTTTTTGTTGACCATATAAGTTACCTTTCTTTATTCTGCTATCAGTAAGCGGGCCTCTCTGTGCTAAACCTGGTTCATTTCTGTGTTTGTCATTTCCTCTTACCTAACCGTCATTATTTGTGGGGGGCTTCTATCCAGCTTTGGGGTCCCCTTCTCTGGAGGCAAGAAAGGTCTTTGTTTTCCTCTACTAGGGGTAGCTAGATTCTCCGGCTGGCGCGTGTCATCTAGAATCAACGTAGGAATGATCCCCGGCTACTTCTAGTGTTGGCGTTAGGAGTAGATATATGGTCAACCCAGTTACCACTGCCCTATGAGCTGGATTTTTGTACTTTGCAGACTTCCACGTTCCTCTGAGACCCTCGCCATTGGGGTCATAACAGTTTGCCAGGCCAGTATTAAATGTTTAATGCATTGCAGAAGAGGGATTATAAGAAAGAAGATTCTGAGTTTTTTTTTTTTTTTTTTTCTCTTCTTCCCCTTTACCTCAGAGTGGCTATGCTTGCTGCAGACATGAATGTCCAGACCTTGATTACAAGTGTGGACCAGCTGGCTACTCGTGTGCAGGGCATACAAGACTATGTTATCAGAAATCCTAGGTCAGAACCTAAAATACCGATTCCTGAACTGTTTTCCGGAGACAGGTTTAAGTTTAGGAATTTCGTGAATAATTGTAAATTGTTTTTGTCCCTGAGACCCTGTTCATCTGGAGATTCTGCTCAGCAAGTAAAAATTGTTATTTCGTTCTTACGGGGCGACCCTCAGGATTGGGCTTTTTCGCTGGCGCCAGGAGATCCGGCATTGGCTGATCTTGATGCGTTTTTTCTGGCGCTCGGTTTACTTTATGAGGAACCCAATCTTGAGATTCAGGCAGAAAAGGCCTTGCTGGCTATGTCTCAGGGGCAGGACGAGGCTGAAGTGTATTGCCAAAAATTTCGGAAATGGTCCGTGCTGACACATTGGAACGAGTGTGCACTGGCCGCTAATTTTAGAAATGGCCTTTCTGAAGCCATTAAGAATGTTATGGTGGGTTTTCCCATTCCCACAGGTCTGAATGATACTATGGCACTGGCTATTCAAATTGACCGGCGGTTGCGGGAGCGCAAAACCGCAAATTCCCTCATGGTGTTGTCTGAACAGACACCTAATTCGGTGCAATGTGATAGAAAAACCGCAAATTCCCTCATGGTGTTGTCTGAACAGACACCTGATTTAATGCAATGTGATAGAATCCTGACTAGAAATGAGCGGAAAATTCATAGACGCCGGAATGGCTTGTGCTACTACTGTGGTGATTCTACACATGTTATCTCAGCATGCTCTAAACGTATAGCTAAGGTTGTTAGTCCTGTCACCGTTGGTAATTTGCAACCTAAATTTATTCTGTCTGTAACTTTGATTTGCTCACTGTCATCTTATCCTGTCATGGCGTTTGTAGATTCAGGTGCTGCCCTGAGTCTCATGGATCTCTCATTTGCTAAGCGCTGTGGTTTTACTCTTGAACCATTAGAAAATCCTATTCCTCTTAGGGGTATTGATGCTACACCATTGGCAGCAAATAAACCGCAGTATTGGACACAGGTTACCATGTGCATGACTCCTGAACACCGCGAGGTGATACGTTTCCTGGTTTTACATAAAATGCATGATTTGGTTGTTTTAGGGCTGCCATGGTTACAGACCCATAATCCAGTCCTGGACTGGAAGGCTATGTCAGTCTCAAGTTGGGGCTGTCGTGGTATTCATGGGGATTCCCTGCCTGTGTCTATTGCTTCTTCTACGCCTTCGGAAGTTCCGGAGTATTTGTCTGATTATCAGGATGTCTTCAGTGAGTCTGAGTCCAGTGCACTGCCTCCTCATAGGGACTGTGACTGTGCTATAGATTTGATCCCAGGCAGTAAATTTCCTAAGGGAAGACTGTTTAATCTGTCGGTACCTGAACATACCGCTATGCGTTCATATATCAAGGAGTCTCTGGAGAAAGGACATATTCGTCCGTCTTCTTCCCCTCTTGGTGCGGGATTCTTTTTTGTGGCAAAAAAGGATGGATCTTTGAGACCTTGTATTGATTATCGGCTTTTAAATAAGATCACTGTCAAATTTCAGTATCCTTTACCGCTGTTGTCTGACTTGTTTGCCCGGATTAAGGGTGCCAAGTGGTTCACCAAGATAGACCTTCGTGGTGCGTACAACCTTGTGCGCATTAAGCAAGGTGATGAATGGAAAACCGCATTCAATACGCCCGAAGGTCATTTTGAGTACTTGGTGATGCCTTTTGGGCTCTCCAATGCGCCTTCAGTTTTTCAGTCCTTTATGCATGACATTTTCCGGAAGTATCTGGATAAATTTTTGATTGTTTATCTGGATGATATTTTGGTTTTTTCTGATAATTGGGATTCGCATGTGGAGCAGGTCAGGTTGGTCTTTAAAATTTTGCGTGAAAATTCTTTGTTTGTCAAGGGCTCAAAGTGTCTCTTTGGTGTACAGAAGGTTCCCTTTTTGGGGTTCATTTTTTCCCCTTCTGCTGTGGAGATGGACCCAGTCAAGGTCCGAGCTATTCTTGATTGGACTCAGCCCTCGTCAGTTAAGAGTCTTCAGAAGTTCTTGGGCTTCGCTAACTTCTACCGTCGTTTTATCGCTAATTTTTCTAGCATTGTGAAACCTTTGACGGATATGACCAAGAAGGGCTCCGATGTAGCTAACTGGGCTCCTGCTGCCGTGGAGGCTTTCCAGGAGTTGAAACGCCGGTTTACTTCGGCGCCTGTTTTGTGCCAGCCTGACGTCTCACTTCCCTTTCAGGTTGAGGTGGATGCTTCGGAGATTGGGGCAGGGGCCGTTTTGTCGCAGAGAGGCCCTGGTTGCTCTGTTATGAAACCTTGTGCCTTTTTCTCTAGGAAGTTTTCGCCTGCCGAGCGAAATTATGATGTGGGCAATCGGGAGTTGTTGGCCATGAAATGGGCATTTGAGGAGTGGCGTCATTGGCTCGAGGGTGCTAAGCATCGTGTGGTGGTCTTGACTGATCACAAAAATCTGATGTATCTCGAGTCTGCTAAACGCCTTAATCCGAGACAGGCCCGCTGGTCATTGTTTTTCTCCCGCTTTGATTTTGTTGTCTCGTATTTACCAGGTTCAAAGAATGTGAAGGCCGATGCTCTTTCTAGGAGCTTTGTGCCTGATGCTCCTGGAGTCGCTGATCCTGTTGGTATTCTTAAAGATGGAGTTATCTTGTCAGCTATTTCTCCGGATCTGCGACGTGTGTTGCAGAGATTTCAGGCTGATAGGCCTGAGTCTTGTCCACCTGACAGACTGTTTGTCCCGGATAAGTGGACCAGCAGAGTCATTTCCGAGGTTCATTCCTCGGTGTTGGCAGGTCACCCGGGAATTTTTGGCACCAGAGATCTGGTGGCCAGGTCCTTTTGGTGGCCTTCCTTGTCAAGGGATGTGCGGTCATTTGTGCAGTCCTGTGGGACTTGTGCTCGAGCTAAGCCTTGCTGTTCTCGTGCCAGCGGTTTGCTCTTGCCCTTGCCTGTCCCGAAGAGACCTTGGACACATATCTCCATGGATTTCATTTCTGATCTTCCGCTATCTCAGGGCATGTCCGTTATCTGGGTGATATGTGATCGCTTCTCCAAGATGGTCCATTTGGTTCCTTTGCCTAAGCTGCCTTCCTCTTCCGATCTGGTTCCTGTGTTTTTCCAGAACGTGGTTCGTTTGCACGGCATCCCTGAGAATATTGTGTCAGACAGAGGATCCCAGTTCGTTTCCAGGTTCTGGCGATCCTTTTGTAGTAGGATGGGCATTGATTTGTCGTTTTCGTCTGCTTTCCATCCTCAGACTAATGGACAGACGGAGCGAACCAATCAGACTTTGGAGGCTTATTTGAGGTGTTTTGTCTCTGCTGATCAGGACGATTGGGTGACATTCTTGCCGTTGGCTGAGTTTGCCCTTAATAATCGGGCTAGTTCCGCCACCTTGGTTTCGCCTTTTTTCTGCAACTCTGGTTTCCATCCTCGCTTTTCTTCGGGTCATGTGGAGCCTTCTGACTGTCCTGGGGTGGATTCTGTGGTGGATAGGTTGCAGCAGATCTGGAATCATGTGGTGGACAACTTGAAGTTGTCACAGGAGAAGGCTCAGCGCTTTGCCAACCGCCGCCGCGGTGTGGGTCCCCGACTACGCGTTGGGGATTTGGTATGGCTTTCTTCCCGCTTTGTTCCTATGAAGGTCTCCTCTCCCAAATTTAAACCTCGTTTTATTGGGCCTTACAAGATATTGGAAATCCTTAATCCTGTATCTTTTCGTCTGGATCTTCCTGTGTCGTTTGCTATTCACAATGTATTTCATAGGTCCTTGTTGCGGCGGTACATTGTGCCTGTAGTTCCTTCTGCTGAGCCTCCTGCTCCGGTGTTGGTTGAGGGCGAGTTGGAGTACGTGGTGGAGAAGATCTTGGATTCTCGCCTCTCCAGGCGGAGGCTTCAGTACCTGGTCAAGTGGAAGGGCTATGGTCAGGAGGATAATTCCTGGGTGGTCGCCTCTGATGTTCATGCGGCCGATTTAGTTCGTGCCTTTCATGCCGCTCATCCTGATCGCCCTGGTGGTCGTGGTGAGGGTTCGGTGACCCCTCACTAAGGGGGGGGTACTGTTGTGAATTTGCTTTTTGCTCCCTCTAGTGGTTACTAGTTTTTTGACTCTGGTTTTTCTGTCATTCCTTTTATCCGCACCTGGGTCGTTAGTTAGGGGTGTTGCTATATAAGCTCCCTGGACCTTCAGTTCAATGCCTGGCAACGTAGTTATCAGAGCTAGTCTGCTGTGCTCTTGTCTTCTGATCCTGGTTCCAGTTATATCAGCTAAGTCTGCCTTTTGCTTTTTGCTATTTGTTTTGGTTTTGTATTTTTGTCCAGCTTGTTCCAAATCTATATCCTGACCTTTGCTGGAAGCTCTAGGGGGGCTGGTGTTCTCCCCCCGGACCGTTAGACGGTTCGGGGGTTCTTGAATTTCCAGTGTGGATTTTGATAGGGTTTTTGTTGACCATATAAGTTACCTTTCTTTATTCTGCTATCAGTAAGCGGGCCTCTCTGTGCTAAACCTGGTTCATTTCTGTGTTTGTCATTTCCTCTTACCTAACCGTCATTATTTGTGGGGGGCTTCTATCCAGCTTTGGGGTCCCCTTCTCTGGAGGCAAGAAAGGTCTTTGTTTTCCTCTACTAGGGGTAGCTAGATTCTCCGGCTGGCGCGTGTCATCTAGAATCAACGTAGGAATGATCCCCGGCTACTTCTAGTGTTGGCGTTAGGAGTAGATATATGGTCAACCCAGTTACCACTGCCCTATGAGCTGGATTTTTGTACTTTGCAGACTTCCACGTTCCTCTGAGACCCTCGCCATTGGGGTCATAACATATTATTGGTGCTGCATAGGGGCCCAAAACAGAGGGGTGCCTATTTTACACCTCCAAAGCAGGTGGGATTGTGCTTTATGATGAGCTATCAGACTGTAAAGAACCTATACATTGTTCTTGCACAGGGGCTCTCTTCTGTTCATGTCCTCCAGTGATAATTTTGTGACATCTGCAAATAAAAATAAATCTACAAATCTCATTGAGTTCAATAGTTTTTTTGCACTTTTTTCAATAGATGAATAAGTACCGTATATATTTATATGTAGATCATATTCACTGCTGGTATATATTAAATTATGAAGTTCATTCATTACTTGTATATATTTATAGCTGAAGTTTATTCACTGCTGGTATGTATGTATTTATTCACATGTTTATTCGCTGCTGAGCTGATATATGATTAGTTGTGTTTTTTTAATGCATGTAACTATTTAAGAATAGACCAGTTTATTCACTGGTGGTATGTAATTGTGTGTGCACTTTATTACAGTATATTTTCAATATATTTTTGACCTATCTATTTCACATATTTACATAAAAGAAATCTACAAATAGACATCGGATGCAATAATTTAGATACTTTTTTAATGGATGATAAATTTAGATTTATTGATGCAGTATATTCACTGCTGGAGCATAATCAATAAAGTTTATTCACTACTGATATTGCAGATGTTACGTATACATCATTACGTGTGCATATTTTTTTCAATGAATGTCATATTTTCAAGCACGCAGTATATTCACTGGTGGTTTATAATTATGTGTGGGCTTTATTGTGGTTGAATTGTAATATATTTCTGACCCATGTTACATCCTGAAATAAAAAAAAATGTTTTAAAAAATTGACAAATATATATTGAATGCAATATTTCCATTTTTTCCATAGATGAAAAAGAATGAATATCTGGCAATATTCTTTAGCATATGTATATCTGGACATGGAAGTAATTTCTTGCAAATATTAAACACCCATCACATCTGAATGTAATAAACTACATTTAACTTTAAGTACTAATGATAAATTGCTAGAAACTAATTTATTTTCACTAATAGGTTTTTCAGATGGAATGGTTATATTTAGGAAGTCATTATACAACTTGATATTACTGTTCCTTATCTGGTGATGTCTTTCTTAGTGATCACATACTATAAACTATATGTATAAACTTTACTTTTTAATCTCTTACATAGAAGTTTTTAACATATGTAGAGTGATCAAAGTTAAGAATATGGAATAATTTACTCAGATCAACAAAAGCAATTAAAGGGCTACTAACCTAATGTCAGCCACTCATGATGGTGCAGCAGTGACATACTAGTAGCTGCTGGTATTAGTCACAAATGATGGTGTGCAATGTTTCTGGGGATATGAGCAAGGATCGTGTTAGGGGGCAGGCAAACTAGGCAATTGCCTAGGACCCCACTCCTGCAGGGGCCCAAAGCTACGCGGATGCTATGGGACCTGTGAGTCAGGGGTCGGGTGCCAGCTCCACCCCACACATCACGCATTCAACTGTATCAGCATCATAGATGCCGATACAGTTGAAAACAATGATGGAGGAGAGAGCGTCAGATGATGCTCCCTCTCCCATCATTCCCCCTCTGTGTCTGATGCAGCAGGCGCGATTATGTCATTTTATTTTACACCAAGTTGTGCCGGCAGTGGAGCTGCCAAGGAGATATGCTGCAGAGATCAAAGCAGTGGGGGAAAAGAGAGAGGTGAGTATTGTATGTTTTTTTAAAATCAATGAGTACATTTTGGCCGTAATACTTGAAGACTATGGGGTGTGTATTACACTATACGTACTCTTTGGGGCTGTATTATACTGTGTCAAGGACTATTTTGAGTGCATTGTACTATATGTATATGGGGGTTGCATTATACTGTATTGAGGACTATGGGAAGTGCATTATACTGTATGTTATATACTACTGTATATACTAACATCCATTACTTAAAAAAAAATCTCTAGACTAAAACTGCTGCTAACTGTAGAGCGGTCTATAATCTTCCCTTCATCTCTAAACGCCTCGAACGCCTGGTCCAGTCCCGTCTTACCCGCTATCTCTCAGATAAAACTCTTCTTGACCCTCTACAATCCGGTTTCCGCTCCTTACACTCTACGGAAACTGCCCTCACTAAAGTCTCTAATGATCTAATAACAGCTAAATCTAATGGTCACTACTCTGCTAATTCTCATGGATCTCTCTGCAGCATTCGACACTGTGGATCATCAGCTCCTCCTCACTATGCTCCGCTCCATCGGCATCAAGGACACCGTTCTCTCCTCGTTCTCCTCCTATCTCTCTGACCAATCCTTCACTGTATCTTTTGCTGGTTCCTCCTCTCATCTTCCCCTTACTGTTAGGGTTCCTTAAGGATCAGTCCTAGGCCCCCTCCTCTTCTCTTTGTATACTGCCCCTATTGGACAAACAATCAGTAGATTTGGGTTCCAGTACCATCTCTATGCTGATGACACCCAATTATACACATCTTCTCCTGCTTTCACGCCTGCCTTTTTAGAAAACACCAGTGATTGTCTTACCGCTGTCTCTAACATCATGTCCTCTCTCTATCTGAAACTTAACGTGTCAAAAATGGAACTCCTTGTGTTTCTTCCCTCCTCTAACCTACCTTTGCCTGACATTGCCTTCTCCGTGTGCGGTTCCACCATTACTCTCCTGCAGCATGCCGGCTGCCTCGGGGTCATACTTGATTCCGAGCTTTCATTCACCACCCACATCCGATCACTAGCTCGCTCTTCTTCTGCACCTCAAAAACATTTCTAGAATTCGACCTTTTCTTACTTTCAACTCTGCAAAAACTCTTACTGTTCCTCTTATTTATTCTCATCTGGACTATTGTAACTCTCTACTAATCGGCCTCTCTCTTACCAAACTCTCCCCGCTCCAATCTGTCCTGAATGCTGCAGCCAGGATCATATTCCTCACCAACCGTTACACCGATGCCTCTACCTTGTGCCAGTCATTACACTGGTTACCCATCCACTCCAGAGTTCAATATAAACTTATCACTTTCACTCCACGGTTTAGCACCACCCTAAATCTCCTCCCTCGTCTCAGTCTACCACCCTACCCGTGCCCTCCATTCTGTTAATGACCTGAGGTTAACATCCTCAATAATCAGAACCTCCCACTCCCGTCTCCAAGTCTTCTCACATGATGTGCCAATTCTTTGGAATGCACTACCCAGGATAATTTGATTAATCCCCAATACCCACAGTAAGCGTGTCCTAAAAACACATTTATTTAACTATCTCGGTGTTGCCCATTCAAAAATCTCTTCATAACCAAGACCCTCCTATCTTGTTCTCACACACTTTGTGCATTTAATAGCCCTCTGTGTCTGTAGTTTTACACATTTGGCTGATAACCGGTTCATGCAGCATTAAATGAACATACATTATGGCTGGTCAGAACAATGAAAGCAATTGTTACCATCCACCTTTTGTGTCTCCCCTATTTCCTCATAGATTGTAAGCTTGTAAGCAGGGCCCTCATTCCTCATAGTTGTTTATGTGATCATTGTTATGTTGAAATGTATTTTATTGTCAGTACAAGTCCCCTCTAAAAATGTAAAGTGCTGCGGAATATGTTGGCGCTATGGAAATAAAATTATTACTATTATTATATGGAGGGCTATGGAATGCATTATACACTGCTCAAAAAAATAAAGGGAACACTTAAACGACAGAATCTAACTCCAAGTAAATCAAACTTCTGTGAAATCAAACTGTCCACTTAGGAAGCAACACTGATTGCTTTCACACTCATGGTAGCATGAGACGGACTCTACAACCCACACATCTAGCTCAGGTAGTGCAGCTTTTGATGGCATCTCAATGCGAGCTGTGGCAAGAAGGTTTGCTGTGTCTGTCAGCGTAGTGTCCAGAGGCTGGAGGCACTACCGGTAGAAAGACCAGTACACCAGGAGATGTGGAGGGGGCCGTAGGAGGGCAACAACCCAGCAGCAGGACCGCTACCTCAGCCTTTGTGCAAGGAGGAACAGGAGGAGCACTGCCAGAGCCCTGCAAAATGACCTCCAGCAGGCCACAAATCTGCATGTGTGTGCACAAACAATTAGAAACCGATTCCATGAGGATGGTCTGAGTGCCCGACGTCCACAGATGGGGGTTGTGCTCACAACCCAACACCGTGTAGGATGCTTGGCACTTGCCACAGAACACCAGGAATGGCAAATTTGCCACTCACACCCTGTGCTCTTCACAGATGAAAGCAGGTTCAAACTGAGCACATGTGAGAGACGTGACAGAGTCTGGAGACGCCATGGAGAGCGATCTGCTGCCTGCAACATCCTTCAGCATGACCGGTTTGGCAGTGCGTCAGTAATGGTGTGGGGTGGCATTTCTTTGGAGGGTTGCACAGCCCTCCATGTGCTCACCAGAGGTAGCCTGACTGCCACTAGGTACCGAGATGAGATCCTCAGACCCCATGTGAGACCATATGCTGGTGCGGTTGGCCCTGGGTTCCTCCTAATGCAGGACAATGCCAGACCTCATGTGGCTGGAGTGTGTCAGCAGTTCCTGCAAGATGAAGGCAATGAAGCTATGGACTTGCCCGCCTGTTCCCAGATCTGAATCCGATTGAACACACCTGGGACATCATGTCTCGCACCATCCATCAACGTTACATTGCACCACAGATTGTCCAGGAGTTGGCGGATGCTTTAGTCCTGGTCTGGGAGTAGATCCCTCAGGAGACCATCCGCCCCCTCATCAGGAGCATGCCCAGGCATTTTAGGGAGGTCATACAGGCACATGGAGGCCACACACACACTACTGAGCATCATTTCCTTGTTTTGAGGCATTACCACTGAAGTTGGATCAGCCTGCAATTTGATTTTCCACTTTGATTTTGAGTATCGTTCCAAATCCAGACCTCCATTGGTTAATAAATTTTATTTCCATTGATGATTTTTGTGTGATTTTGTTGTCAGCACATTCAACTTTGTACAGAATAAAGTATTCAATGAGAATATTTCATTCATTCAGATCTAGGATGTATTATTTGAGTGTTCCCTTTATTTTTTTTGAGCAGTGTACTATATTGTAGACTATGGGGAGTGTATTATACTATATTGAAGACCATGGGGCATGTATTATACTATATGGAGGATTATGGGATGCATTGTGAAAGACTTGGGCATACTAATAGATCACAGACTGAACATGAGTCAGCAGTGTGATGCAGCAGCAAGAAAGGCAAATGCAATTCTGGGATGTATTAACAGAAGCATACAGTCTAGATCACGTGAAGTCATTATTGCCCTCTACTCCTCTTTGGTCAGACCACATCTGGAATACTGTGTCCAGTTTTGGGCACCACAATTAAAAAAATACATCAACTAACTGGAGCAAGTTCAGAGAAGAGTGACCAGAATGGTGACCGGTCTGCAAACCATGTCCTATGTGGAACAGTTACAGAATTTGGGAATGTTTTTCTTGCAAAAAAGAAGACCGAGAGGAGACTCAATAGCAAATATCTGAAGGGCTGTCACATTGTAGAGGGATCATCTTTATTCTCATTTGCACAAGGAAAGACTAGAAGCGATGGGATGAAACTGAATGGGAGGAGACACAGATTAGATATTAGAAAAAAACTTTTTGACAGTGATGGTGATCAATCAGTGGAACAGGCTGCCACGAGAGGTGGTGAGTTCTCCTTCAATAGAGGTCTTCAAACAGAGGCTAGACAGACATCTGTCTGGGATGATTTAGTGAATCCTGCTTTGAGCAGGGGGTTGGACCAGATGACCCAGGAGGTCCCTTCCAACTCTACCATTCTATGATTCTATGATTCTATGCATTATGCTATATGGAGGACTACGGATAGTGTATTATACTATATGGAATACTATGAGGAGTGTGTTATGCTATTTGGAGGACTATGGGGAGTGCATTATACTATATGGAGGACTGTGGGGAGTGTAGTGTATTATACTATATGGGAGACTATGGGAGTGTGTTATACTATATGGAGGAATATGAGGAGTGCATTATACTAAATGGAGGACAATGGGGAGCGTAGTGTATTATACTGTATGGATGACTAAGGGGAGTGTATTAAACTATAGGGAGGACTATGGGACACATTAACATTATACTATATGAAGGATTATGGGGTGAGGGGTGGGGTTAATTCTTTCGCAAGTCACTGTAGAAAAGTAGATAGTTATATAGATATATAATAGACAGATATGAGGAATAGATATATGATAGACAGATATATATATATATATATATATGATAGACAGATATGAGAGATAGATGGATAATAGATAGATAGATAGATAGATAGATGATTGATATATACTGTAGATGATAGATAGATGATAAATAATAGATAATAGATAGATAGTAGATAATAGATAGATGATAGATAGATAGATAGATAGATAGATAGATAGATAGATAGATAGAGAGATAGATAATATATAGATAATAGACAGATGATAGATAGATAGATAGATAATAGATGGATAGATGATAGATAGATAGATAATAATAGACAGATAATAGATAGATAGATAATAGATAGCTAGATGATAAATAGACAATAGATAGATGATAAATAGTTAATAGAGAATATATAGAAATAGATAGGTAGATAATAGATTATATATAGATAATAGATAAATAGATGATAGATGAGCACCACCAACAGTGCCTATCGGGTTGAGCTGGGCAGATTTCCTCTACACCCAGCAGTTCTGAAGAGGGCTTTGTTATTCCTGGCCCATCTACATAGAAGCAATCCAAGCTCCCATCACCATCGACTACTACCCAGGGACAGGTCATTTAGCCCTACTTCTTTGGGAAACCTTTCTTAAAGTCCTACTACCCAGAGACAGCGCTATTAGCCATACTTCCCAGGGACTACTCTCTTAGCCCTACTAACAAGGACAGCTTTCTTAACTCCACTACCCAGGGAAAGCCTTCTTATAGCCCACTATCCAAGGACAGCTCTCTGAGCCCTGCCACCCATAGATAGCTCTTTTAGCCATACTTCCCAGGGACAGCTCTCTTAAAGCACTGCTACCCAGAGACAGCACACTTATAACCCTTCTACCCAGGGACAGCTCTCTTATAGCCCTAATACCCAGGGACAGCTCTCTTATAGCCCTACTACACAGGGACAGGTCTCTTATAGCCCTACTACCCAGGGACAGTTCTCTTATAGCCCTACTACACAGGGACAGCTCTCTTATAGCCCTACTACCCAGGGACAGCTCTCTTATAGCCCTACTACCCAGGGAGAGCTCTCTTATAGCCCTACTACCCTGGGACAGCTCTCTTATAGCTCTAATACCCAGGGACAGCTCTCTTATAGCCCTACTACCCTGGGACTGGTTTCTTATAGCCCTACTACCCAGGGACAGCTCTCTTATAGCCCTACTACCCAAGGACAGCTCTCTTATAGCCCTAATGCCCAGGGACAGCTCTCTTATAGCCCTAATACCCAGGGATAGCTTTCTTATAGCCCTACTACACAGGGACAGCTCTCTTATAGCTCTACTACCCTGGGACAGCTCTCTTATAGCCCTACTACCCAGGGACAGCTCTCTTAGCCCTACTACCCAGGAACAGCTCTCTTATAGCCCTACTACCCAGGGACAGCTTTCTTATAGCCCTACTACCCAGTGACAGCTCTCTTTTAGCCCTACTACCCAGGGACAGCTCTCTTATAGCCACTGACCAGTCCGTACAGTGCAGTCCATGGTCGTACTATATTGTACAGATGTCTGCACGAGCCCTTACAATTACATGTGGCCCTTTGAAGACAGCCATAATTCTGATGTAGCCCGCATTGAAAATGATTTTGATACCCCTGTACTACCTGGTCATTATAAGTCTGTACCTCCAGCATGAGAGTTTCTCTGTACTCGGCCTTTGTTGTCCCGTGCACTTCATGTCTCTTTCACTTCTGACAATCACTAATTGCACAGTAATAAGCCTTCCTTCCACCTTTGAGCAGAACCTGGTCAATGTCAAGAAAATATTAGCCTGTTCAAAGCCGAAATCCCTCACCAGCTGTCTGTACGTGGCGGACGAGATAATGAGCTGCCATTATATATCATTAGGGTGACTTTCTTGTCTAAACACTCTATTAATAAATCTGGAAGGGAATTAGAAACCCATTAGGCCACACTCATTTGCTGTAATTTTGCTGTGACATTTTTATTGTGACTGTGGGCCATACTGGGGCAGGACCTGGCGATGGCAAAAGCTGCCCTATAGTTACTGTGTAATGCACCGCCATCACAATGAAGTTGTTGTATTCTTACGTTCTTATACTTTGATACTAGACTTTATCTTTGGTATCCAAAAATTCAGAAGACATCACAAGAAAATATACCAAAAAGGTTTAAAACCCAAATTCCGCCATACAGTGCTCAATAATATTACGGTATGTCCATTAAATACTGCCATTATTTACCTAAATAGTGCTGCCATATAATTTAATAATAATATCGTAATACAACATTTATCAATACTCCCCTATAGTTCACACATTACGCCACCACATATTCCCATACAGTGTTGTCACACAATGCGCAAATAATACCGCCATCATGTACAAAGTAAAAAGCATGAAGTTATTGGTGGTCAGTACAGGTTTCCAGGCTCCACTTTCAGGTTGCTCCCTAATACTGCCCCTTTGCTAGGACAATCTGCTAAAATCTATAGAGCAGTGCCAAATTAAATGACAGGCACATATTATTATTATTATTATTTATTATTATTATTATTATAGCGTTATTTATTCCATGGCGCTTTACATGTGAGGAGGGGTATACATAATAAAAACAAGTACAGCAATCTTAACAATACAAGTCACGACTGGTACAGGAGGAGAGAGGACCCTGTCCTCCTGCACCAGTCTTCCCTCATAATGGCTGTAAGTTGGTCTTATGCAGTCAAGAATCAGAGTGGCACACACTTTGTGAAGTCTTAGGGGGTCACTGTCTTAGCAGTACCCATAAATAAACGTCAATGAAGTGGGTCATAGACTTCTGTAAATCAGGTTTTTCTATACGGCCACAGGAGGTTATTTTAGACTCAAATTTCTTGTTGTTTCAGGAAATGCACACGGACATTAGAAGCAATGAACAAATTCTGACTATCTTTTGTATTGAAGCATTTAATGAGCGTGTGCAAAGGAGGAGGAGGAGGAGGTGAGCTGTGACATCACCTATTGTGAATGGTGGATCCTGTGTTTTCTACTGTATATAGAGGTGTTATCAATCATTGTACAGGAGGAGGTGAGCTGTGACATCACCTATTGTGAATGGTGGAGCCTGTGTTATCTACTGAATATAGAGGTGTTATCAGTCATTGTACAGGAGGAGGTGAGCTGTGACATCACCTATTGTGAATGGTGGATCCTGTGTTATCTTCTGTATATAGAGGTGTTATCAGTCATTGTACAGGAGGAGGAGGAGGTGAGCTGTGACATCACCTATTGTGAATGATGGATCCTGTGTTATCTACTGTATATAGAGGTGTTATCAGTCATTGTACAGGAGGAGGAGGTGAGCTGTGACATCACCTATTGTGAATGGTGGATCCTGTGTTATATACTGTATATAGAGGTGTCATCAGTCATTGTACAGGAGGAGGAGGAGGTGAGCTGTGGAATCACCTATTCTGAATGGTGTATCCTGTGTTATCTACTGTATATAGAGGTGTTATCAGTCATTGTACAGGAGGAGGAGGTGAGCTGTGACATCACCTATTGCGAATGGTGGATCCTGTATTATCTACTGTATATAGAGGTGTTATCGGTCATTGTACAGGAGGAGGAGGTGAGCTGTGACATCACCTATTGCGAATGGTGGATCCTGTATTATCTACTGTATACAGAGGTGTTATCAGTCATTGTACAGGAGGAGGAGGTGAGCTGTGACATCACCTATTGCGAATGGTGGATACTGTGTTATCTACTGAATATAGAGGTGTTATCAGTCATTGTACAGGAGGAGGTGAGCTGTGACATCACCTATTGTGAATTGTGGATCCTGTGTTATCTTCTGTATATAGAGGTGTTATCAGTCATTGTACAGGAGGAGGAGGAGGTGAGCTGTGACATCACCTATTGTGAATGATGGATCCTGTGTTATCTACTGTATATAGAGGTGTTATCAGTCATTGTACAGGAGGAGGAGGTGAGCTGTGACATCACCTATTGTGAATGGTGGATCCTGTGTTATATACTGTATATAGAGGTGTCATCAGTCATTGTAAAGGAGGAAGAGGAGGTGAGCTGCGGCATCACCTATTCTGAATGGTGTATCCTGTGTTATCTACTGTATATAGAGGTGTTATCAGTCATTGTACAGGAGGAGGAGGTGAGCTGTGACATCACCTATTGCGAATGGTGGATCCTGTATTATCTACTGTATATAGAGGTGTTATCAGTCATTGTACAGGAGGAGGAGGTGAGCTGTGACATCACCTATTGTGAATGGTGGATCCTGTGTTATATACTGTATATAGAGGTGTCATCAGTCATTGTACAGGAGGAGGAGGAGGTGACCTGTGACATCACCTATTGTGAATGGTGGATCCTGTGTTATATACTGTATATAGAGGTGTCATCAGTCATTGTACAGGAGGAGGAGGAGGTGAGCTGCGGAATCACCTATTCTGAATGGTGTATCCTGTGTTATCTACTGTATATAGAGGTGTTATCAGTCATTGTACAGGAGGAGGAGGTGAGCTGTGACATCACCTATTGTGAATGGTGGATCCTGTGTTATCTACTGTATATAGAGGTGTTATCAGTCATTGTACAGGAGGAGGAGGAGGTGAGCTGTGACATCACCTATTGTGAATGGTGGATCCTGTGTTATCTGCTGTATATAGAGGTGTTATCAGTCATTGTAAAGGAGGAGGAGGTGAGCTGTGACATCACCTATTGCGAATGGTGGATACTGTGTTATCTACTGTATATGGAAGTGTTATCAGTCATTGTACAGGAGGAGGAGGTGAGCTGTGACATCACCTATTGTGAATGGTGGATCCTGTGTTATATACTGTATATAGAGGTGTCATCAGTCATTGTACAGGAGGAGGAGGAGGTGAGCTGTGACATCACCTATTGTGAATGATGGATCCTGTGTTATCTACTGTATACAGAGGTGTTATCAGTCATTGTAAAGGAGGAGGAGGTGAGCTGTGACATCAACTATTGTGAATGGTGGATCCTGTGTTATCTACTGTATATAGAGGTGGTATCAGTTATTGTACAGGAGGAGGAGGTGAGCTGTGACACCACCTATTGCGAATGGTGGATCCTGTATTATCTACTGTATATAAAGGTGTTATCAGCCATTGTACAGGAGGAGGAGGAGGTGAGCTGTGACATCACCTATTGTGAATGGTGGACCCTGTGTAATATACTGTACTGTATATAGAGGTGTTATCAGTCATTGTACAGGAGGAGGAGGAGGAGGAGGTGAGCTGTGACATCACCTATAGTGAATGGTGGATCCTGTGTTATCAACTGTACTGTATATAGAGGTGTTATCAGTCATTGTACAGGAGGAGGAGGAGGTGAGCTGTGACATCACCTATTGTGAATGGTGAATCCTGTGTTATCTACTGTATATAGAGGTGCTATCAGTCATTGTACAGGAGGAGGTGGTGAGTTGTGACATCACCTATTGTGAATGGTGGATCCTGTGTTATTTACTGTATATAGAGGTGTTATCAGCCATTGTACAAAAGGAGGAGGTGGTGAGCTGTGACATTACCTATTGTGAATGATGGATCCTGTGTTATCTACTGTATATAGAGGTGATATCAGTCATTGTACAAAAGGAGGAGGAGGTGAGCTGTGACATCACCTATTGTGAATGATGGATCCTGTGTTATCTACTGTATATAGAGGTGACATCAGTCATTGTACAAAAGGAGGAGGAGGTGAGCTGTGACATCATCTATTGTGAATGGTGGATCCTGTGTTATCTACTGTATATAGACGTGTTATCAGTCATTGTGCAGGAGGAGGTGAGCTGTGACATCACCTATTGTGAATGGTGGATCCTGTGTTATCTACTGTATATAGAGGTGTTATCAGTCATTGTACAGGAGGAGGTGAGCTGTGACATCACCTATTGTGAATAGTGGATCATGTGTTATCTACTGTATATAGAGGTGATATCAGTCATTGTACAAAAGGAGGAGGAGGTGAGCTGTGACATCATCTATTGTGAATGGTGGAGCCTGTGTTATCTACTGTATATACGGTAGAGGTGTTATCAGTCATTGTACAGGAGGAGGAGGTGAGCTGTGACATCACCTATTGTGAATGATGGATCCTGTGTTATCTACTGTATATAGAGGTAATATCAGTCATTGTACAAAAGGAGGAGGAGGTGAGCTGTGACATCATCTATTGTGAATGGTGGATCCTGTGTTATCTACTGTATATAGACGTGTTATCAGTCATTGTACAGGAGGAGGTGAGCTGTGACATCACCTATTGTGAATGGTGGATCCTGTGTTATCTACTGTATATAGAGGTGTTATCAGTCATTGTACAGGAGCAGGTGAGCTGTGACATCACCTACTGTGAATAGTGGATCATGCGTTATCTACTGTATATAGAGGTATTATCAGTCATTGTACAGGAGGAGGAGGTGAGCTGTGACATTATCTATTGTGAATAGTGGATCCTGTGTTATCTACTGTATATAGAGGTGTTATCAGACATTGTACAAGAGGAGGAGGAGGTGAGCTGTGACATCGCCTATTGTGAATTGTGAATCCTGTGTTATCTACTGTATATAGAGGTGTTATCAGTCATTGTACAGGAGGAGGAGGAGAGCTGTGACATCACCTATTGTGAATGGTGGATCCTGTGTTATCTACTGTATATAGAGGTGTTAGTCATTGTGCAGGAGGAGGATGTGAGCTGTGACATCACCTTTTGTGATTTGTGAATCCTGTGTTATCTACTGTATATAGAGGTGTTATCAGTCATTGTACAGGAGGAGGAGGAGAGCTGTGACATCACCTATTGTGAATGGTGGATCCTGTGTTATCTACTGTATATAGAGGTGTTATCAGTCATTGTACAGGAGGAGGTGAGCTGTGACATCACCTATTGTGAATGGTGGATGCTGTGTTAGCTACTGTATTTAGAGGTGTTATCAGTCATTGTACAGGAGGAGGAGGTGAGCGGTGACATCACCTTTTGTGAATTGTGAATCCTGTGTTATCTACTGTATATAGAGGTGTTATCAGTCATTGTACAGGAGGAGGAGGTGAGCTGTGACATCACCTATTGTGAATGGTGGATCCTGTGTTATCTGTTGTGAAATTGGATTCTGGGCTCCCCCGGTGGCCACTTGTGGAATTGTACTTGTGTGCATCATCCCCTCTGTTCACCTGCTCCTATCAGGATGTGGGAGTCGCTATATAACCTTGCTCCTCTGTCAGTTTCATGCCGGTCAACAATGTAATCAGAAGCCTTCTGTGCATGTTCCTGCTACTAGACAACTCCTAGCTAAGTTGGACTTTTGTCCTTGTGTGTTTTTGCATTTTGTTCCTGTTCACAGCTGCTGTTTCGTTACTGTGTCTGGAAAGCTCTTGTGAGCGGAAATTGCCACTCTGGTGTTATGAGTTAATGCTAGAGTCTTAAAGTAATTTCTGGATGGTGTTTTGATAGGGTTTTCTGCTGACCATGAAAGTGCCCTTTCTGTCTTCATGCTATCTAGTAAGCGGACCTCGATTTTGCTAAACCTATTTTTCATACTACGTTTGTCATTTCATCTTAAATCACCGCCAATATATGTGGGGGCCTCTGTCTGCCTTTTGGGAAAATTTCTCTAGAGGTGAGCCAGGACTGTCTTTTCCTCTGCTAGGATTAGGTAGTTCTCCGGCTGGCGCTGGGCATCTAGGGATAAAAAACGTAGGCATGCTACCCGGCCACTTCTAGTTGTGCGGCAGGTTTAGTTCATGGTCAGTATAGTTTCCATCTTCCAAGAGCTAGTTCTCATATATGCTGGGCTATGTTCTCTCGCCATTGAGAATCATGACAGTTTGACCGGCCCAAAAAAGGGTTAAATTTCTGGCTGAGAAAGGAGAGAAAAAAGAAGTCTGCTACAATTTTTTTTTTTTTTTTCCCTCTAGTTCTGAGTGTGCTCTTAATTGAATCACTTGCTAGTCTGCCTATACTGCAGCCTTCCTCTCTTTCTCTCCTTCTAATCCTTGAATGGCTCTGTGTTCACCTGTTTCAAATGGATCTTCAGAGTGTAGCTACAGGTTTGAATAATCTCGCCACAAAGGTACAAAATTTGCAAGATTTTGTTGTTCATGCACCTATGTCTGAGCCTAGAATTCCTTTGCCTGAATTCTTCTCGGGGAATAGATCTCACTTTCAAAATTTTAAAAATAATTGCAAATTGTTTTTGTCCCTGAAGTCTCGCTCTGCCGGAGACCCTGCACAGCAGGTCAGGATTGTAATTTCCTTGCTCCGGGGCGACCCTCAGGACTGGGCTTTTGCATTGGCACCAGGGGATCCTGCGTTGCTCAATGTGGATGCGTTTTTTCTGGCCTTGGGGTTGCTTTATGAGGAACCTCATTTAGAGCTTCAGGCGGAAAAGGCCTTGATGTCCTTGTCTCAGGGGCAAGATGAAGCTGAAATATACTGCCAAAAATTCCGCAAATGGTCTGTGCTTACTCAGTGGAATGAGTGCGCCCTGGCGGCGATTTTCAGAGAAGGTCTCTCTGATGCCATTAAGGATGTTATGGTGGGGTTCCCTGTGCCTGCGAGTCTGAATGAGTCCATGACGATGGCTATTCAGATCGATAGGCGTCTGCGGGAGCGCAAACCTGTGCACCATTTGGCGGTGTCTACTGAGAAAACGCCAGAAAATATGCAATGTGATAGAATTCTGTCCAGAAGCGAGCGGCAGAATTTTAGACGAAAAAATGGGTTGTGCTTCTATTGTGGTGATTCAACTCATGTTATATCAGCATGCTTTAAGCGTACTAAGAAGCCTGACAAGTCTGTTTCAATTAGCACTTTACAGTCTAAGTTTTTTCTATCTGTGACCCTGATTTGTTCTTTGTCATCTATTACCGCGGACGCCTATGTCGACTCTGGCGCTGCTTTGAGTCTTATGGATTGGTCCTTTGCCAAACGCTGTGGGTATGATTTGGAGCCATTGGAGGCTCCGATACCTCTGAAAGGGATTGACTCCACCCCATTGGCTAGTAATAAACCACAATACTGGACACAAGTGACTATGCGTGTTAATCCGGATCACCAGGAGGTTATTCGCTTTCTGGTGCTGTATAATCTACATGATGTTTTGGTGCTGGGATTGCCATGGCTGCAATCTCATAACCCAGTCCTCGACTGGAGAGCTATGTCTGTGTTAAGCTGGGGATGTAAAGGAACTCATGGGGACGTACCTTTGGTTTCCATTTCATCATCTATTCCCTCTGAGATTCCTGAATTCTTGTCTGACTTTCGTGACGTTTTTGAAGAACCCAAGGTTGGTTCACTACCTCCGCACCGGGAGTGCGATTGTGCCATAGACTTGATCCCGGGTAGTAAATACCCTAAGGGTCGTTTATTTAATCTGTCTGTGCCTGAACACGCGGCTATGCGAGAATATATAAAGGAGTCCTTGGAAAAGGGACATATTCGTCCTTCGTCATCTCCCTTAGGAGCCGGTTTTTTCTTTGTGTCTAAGAAAGACGGCTTTTTGAGGCCGTGTATTGATTATCGACTTTTGAATAAAATCACGGTTAAATATCAATATCCGTTACCACTGCTTACTGATTTGTTTGCTCGTATAAAGGGGGCCAAGTGGTTCTCTAAGATTGATCTCCGTGGGGCGTATAATTTGGTGCGAATCAAGCAGGGGGATGAGTGGAAAACCGCATTTAATACGCCCGAGGGCCATTTTGAGTATTTGGTGATGCCTTTTGGTCTTTCAAATGCCCCTTCAGTCTTCCAGTCCTTTATGCATGACATTTTCCGCGATTATTTGGATAAATTTATGATTGTGTATCTGGATGATATTCTGATTTTTTCGGATGACTGGGACTCTCATGTCCAGCAGGTCAGGAGGGTTTTTCAGGTTTTGCGGTCTAATTCCTTGTGTGTGAAG
Source organism: Ranitomeya variabilis (assembly GCF_051348905.1). Lineage (NCBI taxonomy): Eukaryota > Metazoa > Chordata > Amphibia > Anura > Dendrobatidae > Ranitomeya > Ranitomeya variabilis. Next base: position 755,970,871 of record NC_135234.1, on the reverse strand, counting down.
GGTTCTAAGTGTGTTTTTGGGGTTCAAAAGATTTCCTTCTTGGGATACATTTTTTCCCCCTCTTCCATCGAGATGGATCCTGTCAAGGTTCAGGCTATTGGTGATTGGACGCAACCCTCTTCTCTTAAGAGTCTTCAGAAATTTTTGGGCTTTGCTAACTTTTATCGTCGATTTATTGCTGGTTTTTCTGATGTTGTAAAACCATTGACTGATTTGACTAAGAAGGGTGCTGATGTTGCTGATTGGTCCCCTGATGCTGTGGAGGCCTTTCGGGAGCTCAAGCGCCGCTTTTCTTCCGCCCCAGTGTTGCGTCAGCCTGATGTTGCTCTTCCTTTTCAGGTTGAGGTCGACGCTTCTGAAATCGGAGCTGGGGCGGTGTTGTCGCAGAGAAGTTCCGACTGCTCCGTGATGAGACCTTGTGCCTTTTTTTCCCGTAAATTTTCGCCCGCCGAGCGGAATTATGATATTGGGAATCGGGAGCTTTTGGCCATGAAGTGGGCTTTTGAGGAGTGGCGTCACTGGCTTGAGGGGGCCAGACATCAGGTGGTGTGTCATGATCTCTGTAGGCAGAGATCATAGCAAGCCTATAGAGGGACAAGCTCTCGGAAGATGGAACTATACTGACCATGAACTAAGCCTGCCGCGCAACTAGAAATAGCCAGGTAGCATTTCCTATTTATCGCTAGATGCCCAGCTCTGGCCTAAGACCTAAATAGCTAGCAGAGGGAAATATAAGACCTGGCTCACCTCTAGAGAAATATTCCAAAGAAGACAGTAGCCCCCCACATATAATGACGGTGAGTACAGATGAAACAACAAACGCAGCAGGAAAATAGTCTTAGCAAATTTGAGGTCCGCTTACTAGATAGCAGAAGACAGATAGTATACTTTCATGGTCAGCAGAAAAACACTAACAAAACACCATCCAGAGATTACCTTAAACTCTGGCATTAACTCATAACGCCAGAGTAGCAATCCCTGATCAACGAGAGCTTTCCAGACACAGTAACAAAACTTCAGCTGTGAACTGGAACAAATAGGCAAAACGAAACATGGACAAAAGTCCAACTTATCTAGTAGTTGTCTAGAAGCAGGAACAAGCACTGAGAGGCATCAGATAACATTGTTGACCGGCAAGAAACCACCAGAGAAATGAGCTTAAATAGCGACACCCACTACTGATGGAACCAGGTGAAACAGGAAAGAGGATGACAAGTCCAATTCCACAAGCGGCCACCGGGGGAGCCCAGAATCCAAATTCACAACAGTACCCCCCCCTCAAGGAGGGGGCACCGAACCCTCACCAGATCCACCAGGGCGACCAGGATGAGCCCTATGGAAGGCACGAACAAGATCAGAAGCATGAACATCAGATGCATTGACCCAAGAATTATCCTCCTGGCCGTAACCCTTCCAGTTGACCAGATACTGGAGTCTCCGTCTGGAAACACGAGAGTCCAAAATTTTCTCCACAACGTACTCCAACTCACCCTCAACCAACACCGGAGCAGGAGGCTCAACTGAAGGTACAACAGGTACCTCATACCTGCGCAATAACGACCGATGAAAAACGTTATGAATGGAAAAGGACGCAGGGAGGTCCAAACGGAAAGAAACAGGATTAAGAATCTCCAATATTCTATAAGGGCCGATGAACCGAGGTTTAAACTTAGGAGAAGAGACCCTCATAGGGACAAAACGAGAAGACAACCACACCAAATCTCCAACACAAAGCCGAGAACCAACACGACGATGACGGTTGGCAAAACGCTGAGTCTTCTCCTGGGACAACTTCAAATTGTCCATAACCTGCCCCCAGATGTGATGCAATCTCTCCACCACCGCATCCACTCCAGGACAATCCGAGGATTCCACCTGACCGGAGGAAAATCGAGGGTGAAACCCCGAATTACAGAAAAACGGGGACACCAAGGTGGAAGAGCTGGCCCGATTATTGAGGGCGAACTCTGCCAATGGCAAAAAAGCAACCCAATCATCCTGGTCAGCAGAGACAAAACACCTCAGATATGTCTCCAGGGTCTGATTAGTCCGCTCGGTCTGGCCATTAGTCTGAGGGTGAAAAGCAGATGAAAAAGACAAATCTATGCCCATCCTAGCACAGAATGCCCGCCAAAATCTAGACACAAATTGGGTACCTCTGTCAGAAACAATATTCTCAGGAATACCGTGCAATCGGACAACATTCTGAAAAAACAGAGGAACCAACTCAGAAGAAGAAGGCAACTTGGGCAGAGGAACCAAATGGACCATTT